>NW_028318250.1:1638750-1952500 GCF_062004578.1 Staurois parvus | reverse complement strand
TATTTTCCAGGTTGGGTGGGAAGTGAGTGGTGCTGGCCAGGAGTGGGATGGACGTAATTAGTTACATCAGTAACAGAAACATGAGTGCAGTAGCTGAGGTTAAATGCAGCTTTGTACAGACAAATGGTTAACCCCTTGGAGGAGTGGGAGATGAATTAACATTGCCACTAGCTAGTAATGCAAGGGGTTAAATAACACTGCCACTGGCCATTACTGCATTAATGGCTAGTGGCAATGTTAATTAACCCCCTCGCTCCTCCAGGGGGTTAACCATTTCTTTGTTTAAAGCTGCATTAGTGGCCATAGGGAGTGTTTATTATCCCCTTTATGCTACATTGGTGGCAGTGATATTTAACCCCTTCATGGTGCATTATGAAGGGGTAATTTAAAACTGCCACTGATCGTCAATGGGGAGGGGTAACTTATATACCACCCCCTCTGGCCACCAATGCAGGAAAGTTAAAGGGTTACCAATGAAGGGGGTTTACACAGAATGACACCACTGACCAATAATGTATATGCAGTTTTTGCTTAAACTGGCACCAATGCTGGGGGTTGTTACTACATAAATTAGAACCAAAGCTAGGGGCTAATATTGTGTAAACTAGCACCAATACTGCAGCTTCACCAATGCTGGGGGCGCAAATGCTGGGGTTATTACAGGGACGGACTGACCATTTGTAAAGTCGGGCACTGCCTGAGGGCCCAGGGTCAGTAGGGGGCCCCATGAGATGTCCCTGTTACCTTTTTCATAGGCTTTTTTGAGTTTGGGCAAGGACACAGGGGCCCCATGATCCCCTATTGCCCGGGGGCCCCATGAGTTGTCAGTCCACCCCTGGGTTATTATTACATAAACTGGTGCTAATGCTGGGGGATAATACTGCATAAACTGGCACCAATGTTTGGGGTTATTATTACGTAAACTGGCACTAATACTGGGGCTTCACCAATGCTGGGGGTTATTATTGCTTAAACTGGCACTAATGCTGGGGGTTATTATTGAGTAAAATGCCACCAGTGCTGTAGGCTATTATTGTGTAAACTGGCACCAATGCTGGGGGTTGTTATTGAGTAAACTGTCAGCAATGCTGGGGACTATTATTGCGTAAACTGGCACCAATGCTGGGGGTTATTAATGAATAAAGTATGCAGAATCTATTTGGGACAGCACTTTTATTTTGTTACAGAGGGCGTAGGGTATTGTGGCATTTCTTAAAGTGGTAGTGAACCACGTTAGTGAAAAAAAAAATCCCCTGCAAGTCAATAGCATAATGTGCTAGTATGCATTGCATATTAGCACATTATGAAATACTTACCTTAGAACGAAGCCCTCCAGCAGGCATCTGACAGGGCTTCCATCTTCACATGGTCTGCCTTCTGGGTTCATGGATTCCGGCAGCTTGAATAGCTTGAGATGCCGAGCCACGGTGACGTCACTCCCGTGCATGTGCGTGGGAGCTTCTGCCGTGGCACAGCTCTCTGAAGGAACAGCACAGGTATGACGTTCCTTCTGAGAGCATGCGCCGGTGACATCACAGGTTGCTAAAAGAGTGAATATCTCCTAAACGGTGCACATTTAGGAGATATTCATTTTACCTACAGGTAAGCTTCATTGTAGGCTTACCTGTATGTAAAAATCACACAGCGGACTTTACTACCGCTTTAACCTCTGTGATGTAAAACAACTCAATAAGGCAACAATCAATAGCACAGTGTAACCTTGTTGAAGTAAAATACTCAATAAGGCAACAATCTACAGCACAGCCTAACCAAGTGAATTAGTAAAAGGTGCAATGGACCCCTTAATGTGCTCTCTATATGTTGTATAAGTTAACAATACTTTTCTGGCAAAGCAAATCCAGAGATGTGGTCTGCCACAGTATCATTGGAGCATTTTGGGAGATTCATCTATTGCTGCATTCAGGGTGCAGAATATTGTTTGTTTTACTTCCTTGGCAATGACTGAATACAGCAAGTAATGCAACTACAGACCAGAGTTTCTTTTTTTTTTTTCTCCCTTCAAAGTCTTGCTGTAGATTATGCACACTAGTGATACTGTATAACTATGCATCTTCTGGAATATACTTAAAGGAATAATTTTCACATCTACTCTACACCCACACAATCATCAGAAAAAAATGACAAACAAAGACATGAACAGCGTGGACTGGAGAAAGACAGAAATCTCTTTGAAATGTCTGAAGGCCTTCTTAAGGTCCTGCTTAATCTAGCAATGTGAACTTTATAAAAAACTTAAGTTAAATTGTGTAAATCAGCTGAATATCTGTCTTAATCACAGTACCAGTGTTTCCAGAAATGTGTTATGAATAACATTATTCCGTGAGTTGGTCTTATTATATTATAAGGTGCATGTTAACTTACTCTATTATGCATTTAATACAGTACTAATTAATACACCTGTCTCTGCTTGTTTGAATGTCATTATAATGCTTTACTGACATAGAATCAGTTTATGCCTGTATCAAGGTTTCATTGTTATTGAATCATGGTAGCTAGTTCTTGATTCTTTGTGCCATTGACTGGAGACAATAGCTGCTTATTTCAGTATTCTAATTTCAGAAATGTATGTCCATTTCACAGGAAGCTACCAGAAATATTTGTTTCTTTAGTGAGAACTGTACCTTTAAGAAGTTAGAAAGAGACAAATGGCTGTGCTGGGAGTCGTTGTGGCCTTTACTTAAACAGAGCTATAAATCATTGGACTGCCAGGGCATGGGAACACTACTGGAAGAACCAACTCTGCTTCGGGCTAACTATACAAGGACAAAAAGTATGTTTTTTAATGAAACAACAGCTATGCAGACATTAACCCTAAGTAGGTGAAATGGCAAAGAATACTCATGCCATAAATGGTTCCTACTATTAGAAAAGGGGCATTTTAAGGGATTCAGCATGGTCACTGTTCACAGGAAAACTAGAAAGAGGTAAGAGGGTCATAACATAAAACTAAATGTTTGTGAAGCCTGTTGAAACAAACATATGTGTATGTGGTTAACCACTTGACAAAGGTTTAACCCCCTTTATAACCATGGCATTTTTTTTTTCTGTTCAGCACTGTGCTACTTTTCTTAGTCATGCAACACTGTACCCAAATTAAATTTATACCATGTTTTTCACACAAATATAAATTTCTTTTGGTGGAATTAGATCACCACTTTTTTATTATTATATAAATGAAAAAAGACCAAATATTTTGAAAAAAAAAATATTTTCTACTTGCTGTTATAAAACATATCCAAGAGAATCAAATTTCTTAAAAAATGTTGTCCAAAATGTATACTGCTATATGTTTTTGTTAAAAACAATCCCAATAAGTGTATAATAATTTATAGTTTGTGTGAAAGTTATAGCGTCTACAAATGATGGTATATATACTGGAATTTACACAGCTATAGATGCTATACTGCAGGGGCCGACTGACCATTTGGAAACTCGGGCACTGCCCGAGGGCCCGGGGTCAGTAGGGGGCCCCATGAGATGCCCCTGGTGCCTTTTCATTGGCTTTTTTAAGTTTGGGCAAGGACACAGGGGCCCCATGATCCCCTATTGCCCGGGGGTCCCATGAGTTGTCAGTCCGCCCCTGTATACTTGTAATGGTGGTGATCAGCGACTGATAGTGGGACTGTGATACTGTGGCAGGAAATATGGTGCTGACACTGGCTGAGAGGGACACTAACTGACTAACTGACACTGATGCTGCTAGTGACACAAATACAGTGATCAGTGATATTACTGTACACTGTACTAATTACACTAATGGGTAACATGGTGATCAGAAGGGGAAGCAACAGGTTAACTGTGTGCCTAACAGGTATATGTGTGCTGCTTTTGCTCACAGGATCTGGCTCTCTTTTATCCTTGAACGCAGAGGTTATTTCAGGGAGAAGAAACAGCCAGATTAAATGGAAATATCACATACAGTGAGGAACAGAAGTATTTGAACACCCTGCGATTTTGTAAGTTCTCCCACTTAGAAATCATGGAGGGGTCTGAAATTCACATTGTAGGTGCATTCCCACTCTGAGAGACAGAATTAAAAAAAAAATTCAGGAAATCACATTGTATAATTTTTAAAGAATTTATTTGTCTTGCACTGCTGAACAAAAGTATTTGAACACCTAAGAAACCGCAAGAATTCTGGCTCTCAAAGACCTGTTACTGTGCCTTTAAAAAGTCCACCTCTACTTCACTCATTAATCTAACTTAGTAGCACCTGTCTGAGCTCTTTAAAGACACCTGTCCACCCCACAGTCAGTCAGACACCAACTACTACCATGGGCAAGACCAAAAAGCTGGAAAGGGCTACAGGGCAATTGCCAAGCAGCTTGGTGAAAACAGATCAACTGCTGGAGCAATTGTTAGAAAATGGAAGAGGCTAAAGATGACTGTCAGTCTCCCTCGGACTGGGGCTCCATGCAAGATCTCACCTCATGGGGTATCACTGATGATAAGAAAGGTGAGGAATCAGCCCAGAACTACAAGGGAGGAGCTGGTCAATGACATGATTAGAGCTGGGACCACATTTTCAAAAGTCACTGTCGGTAGAACACTACGCTGTCATGGTTTCAAATCATGCATTGCACGAAAGGTTCCCCTGTTCAAGTCATCACATGTCCAGGCCCGTCTGAAGTTTGACAATGACCATCTGGATGATCCAGAGGAGGCATGGGAGAAAGTCATGTGGTCAGATGAGACCAAAGTAGAACTTTTTGGTCTAAACTTCACTCGTCGTGTTTGGAGGAAAGAGAAGGATGAGTTGCATCCCAAGAACACCATCACTACTGTGAAGCATGGGGGTGGTAACATCATGCTTTGGGGGTGCTTTTCTGCGAAGGGGACAGGATGACTGCAATGTATTAAGGAGAGGATGAATGGGGCCATTTACTGTGAGATTTTGAGCAACAACCTCCTTCCCTCAGTCAGAGCATTGAAGATGGGTCGTGGCTGGGTCTTCCAACATGACAATGACCCAAAGCACACAGCCAGGATAACCAAGGAGTGGCTCCGTAAGAAGCATATCAAGGTTCTGGAGTGGCCTAGCCAGGCTCCATACCTAAATCCAATAAAACATCTTTGGAGGGAGCTGAAACTCCGTGTTGCTCAGTGACAGCTCCGAAACCTGACAGATCTAGAGGAGATCTGTGTGGAGGAGTGGGCCAAAATCCCTGTTGCAGTGTGTGCAAACCTGATCAAGAACTACAAGAAACATTTGACCTCTGTAATTGCAAACAAAGGCTTCTGTACCAAATATTAACACTGATTTTCTCAGGTGTTCAAATACTTATGTTCAGCAGTGCAAGACAAATAAATTCTTTAAAAATCATACAACTGTCTCTCAGAGTGGGAATGCACCTACAACGTGAATTTCAGACCCCTCCATGATTTCTAAGTGGGAGAACTTGCAAAATCGCAGGGTGTTCAAATACTTCTGTTCCTCACTGTAAACCATGAACTTTACAGGCACTACAACAACTCATTGAAATGTTCAAACACTTTATTAGACATGTACATGTACAAAAACACTTACAAAATATTACATATCAATGTTGCATATAAAAGAATCAGTACTGATTCAAATACTATCAAAGAACCTCAAAAGTCATGCATATGCCATAACTCGGCAATTACTAAGTGTGGTAATCTTGATGTATTGGTGGTATTAGCTCATCATGTTTTGTGATTTTGTCGCGTCTTCAGGAGCTATAGGAGGATTTCTAAATAGATAAAAAGGGATATAATGATAAGCTCGAACATAACTTGCATAGAATTTGTACAGTATAAACATAACAATACAGCACACTGGGGCTTTTTCCCCACCATGGACCGCCATTTAGTGACCGCTGTCATAGAAAATTGTTGACTTTTTAATCATATTACAACAAGCAAACATTAGATATTCACATAATGCCTACAGATAAAGGTGATATACTTGAACATGTATCACCTTGTATTTATTCTCACAATCTCAATGAATGAAAATGCTGAATTTTCACAAGGAAAATGTAAGTACACACCTACATTTATCACCACTTCAAATCCATGAAACTAGAATCCAGTGTTCCAGATTAGGTAATAATGATTAGAACTGCCTTAGGGAGCATGCTAGGGGAACCCGTCTTCTTTAAGCCTCAGAAATCTAGGATTTGCTGTTCTCTTTGTTAGTGGTGTGTATGGTATCAGCATGCTAAGATCAAAAGAGTTGTCAAAGGGTTCTTTCAGGCAGGACCTCTAAGAATTGACCTTTCTCCTGATGCCTGTTATTTTTTCCTTTTTTATTTAATAGCCAAAAGGCAATTTTACACTGTGGGACTGCCCCGCAACTCTGAACCAAGTATTTTGCTCTTGGTTGCAATGCAACCCTATTGATCTCAGGGTGAGTTTAACAGGTGGTGCCACCTGTCAAAACTGTGCCGTCTGAGTTAAAAATGCTGTGGCCATGAAGCAAAGCATCATAGCCACAGCATGTGTACAGCCGCATAAGGCTGCAATGTCTTAAACCAGCTGGCTAGCTGGGACATAGTAAAACCATGGCTCAGCTGCCTGTTTTTACAGCACCCCACCCCCCCAGCAGCCTTAAGGCCTTTAGAAAGAAGGTTTTGAATACAAATTAATCTAGCAAGAGATTACAAATATTGCTAAATTCAGCTGTAAGGTAAACAATCTACAAGAAGCACAGATTTCAAAGGACTGCTAATTAATCCAGAACGGGCCTGGCAAGCAAATGAACCCCAAGAGCTGAACGTCTAATGCCAAAAGAAGTCTCTATGAACCTCAAAATTTCATCACAGGATCTACAGATAACTCTTGCAACAGTTGGTGTCAAAGTGCAGGCATCTATAATCAGAAAGATATTGCACCAATTTAACCTGCATTGCAAGGAAAAAGCCTTTGCTGTAAGAAAAAAAAACAATAGAGAAAAATTGCCATTAAATATGTAAACAAAGACCAGGCCTTCTGGAAAAAAGTGCAGTGGACTGATGAATTAAAGATAACTGTTTGGCCATAGCAACAGTAGACATGCATACATGTATGCAAACTGTGAAGCATGGTGATAGAAACAGTATAGTTAAGGATTGCTTTGCTGCTTCAAGATATGGGAGTCAATTGTGCAGCATATTAAAATGTGACGGCGGAGCAGGAGCACTGCTGTCCTGGGTAGACATTATGTAATGTTCTCCCAGAAGCATGCCTCGCTCATGTCCCATGGGCTGGTCTCTGCTGTGATCTGTAACCCAGTGTGTCCACTGGATGACAGATCAGTGTACTGGGCCACTGCCAGTACCATGTAATGGCGTTAAGAATCACATGGCAATTGAACACAATGAATGGCTTCCATTCATAGCTATCCATTGTGTACTGTTGTGTTGAACCCTGTGATTGGTCACAGTGATCACATGGTACAGACAGGGCCAGTTATAGCCCATATGTACCATGTGATTAGCTATGGCCACTCACAGCTAATCACAACAGTACACACTAGATGAATGGATGCGTGCATAAAAATGGTTGCTGATCACCTCTCCAGAGTAGTAGAGTGTTACTATGTTAACACTGTACTGCCATGGTCACAGTATATACATATATACATTATATTGCCAAAAGTATTGGGACACCCCTCTAAATTATTGGATTCAGGTGTTCCAATCCTTCATGGCCACAGATGTATAAAATCAAGCACCTAGGCATGCAGACTTCTACTTCTACTGCATGCTTCTACAAACATTTGTGAAAGAAAGGGTCACTCTCAGGAGCTCAGTGAATTTAAGAATGGTACCATGATAGATTGCCACCTGTGCAATAAGTCCATCCGTGAAATTTCCTTGCTACTAAATAACAACAGCAACTCAGCCATGAAGTGGTAGGCCATGTAAAATGACAGAGCGGGGTAAGCACTTGTTGAAGCGCACAGTGCACAGAAGTTACCAACTGTCTGCACAGTCAAACTTTGTGTGGCCTTCAGATTAGCATAATAACAGTACATAGAGAGCTTCATGGAATGGCTTTCCATGGCAGAGCAACTGCATCCAAGCCTTACATCACCAAGTGCAATGCAAAGCGTCGGATGGAGTGATATAAAGCACACCGCCACTGAACTTTAGAGCAGTGGAGATGTGTTCTAGAGTGACAAATCATGCTTCTCTGTCTGGCAATCCGATAGACGTACAGTATCTGGGTTTGGTGGTTGCCAGGATAACAGTACTTCCCTGACTTTTTGTGCCAAGTGAAAAGTTTGGTAGAGGGGGGATTATGGTCTGGGGTTGTTTCTCTCTTAATGCATCAACATATCAAGACATTTTGGACAATTTCATGCTCCCAACTTTGTGGGAACAGTTTGGGGATGGCCCCTTCCTGTTCCAACATGACTGCGCACCAGAGGACAAAGCAAGGTCCATAAAGACATGCATGAGAGAGAGAGTTTGGGGTGGAGGAAGTTGACTGGCCTGCACAGAGTGCTGACTTCAACCCGATAGAACACCTTTGGGATGAATTAGTGTGGAGACTGCGAACCACGCCTTCTCATCCCACATCAGTGCCTGACCTCACAAATGCTCTTCTGTAAGAATGGTCAAACATTCCCATAGACACACTTCTAAACCTTGTGGACAGCCTTCCCAAAAGAGTTGAAGCTGTTATAGCTGTATATATATATATACACACAGTGGGGATGGAAAGTTTGGGCACCCCAGCTAAAAATTTGTATTAATGTGCATAAAGAAGCCAAGGAAAGATGGAAAAATCTCCAAAAGACATCAAATTACAGATTAGACATTCTTATAATATGTCAACAAAAGTTAGATTTTATTTCTATTATTTACACTTTCAAAATAACAGAAAACAAAAAAATGGCGTCTGCAAAAGTTTGGGCACCCTGCAGAATTTATAGCATGCACTGCCCCCTTTGGCAAGTATCACAGCTTGTAAACGCTTTTTGTAGCCAGCCAAGAGGCTTTCAATTCTTGTTTGAGGTATCTTTGCCCATTTTTCCTTACAAAAGTCTTCCAGTTCTTTGAGATTTCTGGGCTGTCTGTCACGCACTGCTCTTTTAAGGTCTATCCATAGATTTTCAATTATGTTGAGGTCAGGAGATTGTGAAGGCCATGGCAAAACCTTCAGTTTACGCCTCTTGATGTAATCCCCCGTGGATTTCGAGGTGTGTTTAGGATCATTATCCATTTGTAGAAGCCATCCTCTCTTTAACTTCAGCTTTTTCACAGATGGCATCAAGTTACCATCCAAAATTTGCTGAAATTTTAGTGAATCCATTTTTCCTTCTACTTGTGAGATGTTCCCTGTGCCACTGGCTGCAACACAACCCCAAAGCATGATTGATCCAACCCCATGCTTAACAGTTGGACAGGGGTTCTTTTCATTAAATTCTATGCCCCTTCTTCTCCAAACGTACCTTTGCTCATTCCGGCCAAAAAGCTCAATTTTAACCTCATCGCTCCACAGAACTTGTTTCCAAAATGCATCAGGCTTGTCTATATGTTCATTTGCAAAGTTCAAATGATGATTTTTGTGGTGAGGACGTAGAAGAGGTTTTCTTCTCATGACTCTTCCATGAAGACCATATTTGTACAAATATCTCTTTATAGTGGAATAGTGTACCACAACTCCAGTGTCTGCCAGATCTTTCTGGAGGGATCGTGCAGTCAAACGTGGGTTTTGAATTGTTTTTCTCACAATCCTGCGAGCTGTTCTGTCTGATATTTTTCTTGGTCTTCCAGATCTTGCTTTAACTTCCATTGTTCCTGATGACTGCCATTTCTTAATTACATTCCAAACAGAGGATATTGACATCTGAAAACACTTTGCTATCTTCTTATAGCCTTCTCCAGCTTTGTGAGCGTCAACTATTTTCAGTTTCAGTTTTCTAGACAACTGCTTAGAAGAACCCATGGTGCTGATTGTTGGGGCAAGGTCAGATGAGTCTGGGCATTTAAAACCTTTGAGCTTGACATCACCTGGTCTTCCCAGACGATGATTGAGAACAATCCATGACACTGGCAGGTCTCAGCTTTGCAAAGGGGGCAGTGCATGCTATAAATTCTGCAGGGTGCCCAAACTTTTGCAGACGCCATTTCTTTGTTTTCTGGTATTTTGAAAGTGTAAATGATGGAAATAAAATCTAACTTTTGTTAACATATTATAAGAATGTCTAATCTGTAATTTGATGCCTTTTGGAGATTTTTCCATCTTTCCTTGGCTTCTTTATGCACATTAATACAAATTTTTAGCTGGGGTGCCCAAACTTTCGATCCCCACTGTATATATATATATATATATATATATATATATTTCCAACAAGGGAATTTTGGAAGGGTTATTTTTACCGTCCTTTTTTAGGACCTCAAGAAATGAGATTGCCTTTACCCATAGGGCCACCTTTTCTTTCCTGTCAGTATATCAGGATTAATTGATTTTCAGATATATATACCAAAGTTTGCAGACTCTAACTTTCCTACAGAATAAATAAAATACACTAATGTGGGATATTTGTACCAATGAAATGTAGCAATATACATTTTTGGCCTTAATTTATTAGGAAAGATTATTTATTTGCAAGATTTTATAACAGAAACAAAGGTAAAAACTTTTTTTCTCAAAATGTTTTGTTCTCTGTTCATTTATTTAACAAACCCAGTGGTGATTAAATTCCCCCAAAAGAAAGCTCTATTTGTGTGAAAAACATAATATAAATGTCATTTGGGTACTGTGTTGCATGACCGAGTAATTGCCATTCAAAGTGTGACAGCTCCGAAAGCTGAAAATTGACCTGGGCAGGAAGAGAGTGAAAGTGTCCAGTACTAAGGTGGTTAAGTAAAAATATATTGTTTGCCTCTTCAAATATGTTGAAAAAGTCAACAATTTCTTTAGGGTGTCACGTGTACTTCAGGAGGTTATTCTTAAAATAGAATCACTTTCAGCAGTTAATCAGTTGTGTTGCTTACTAAAGAGAATGCTAAGCACCTTTTAAATGTGTTCTTTTCATTATTATGATCAGGACTACAAACATAAAAACTTTGAAGAACACATTTTATGAAGGTAGATGTAATACTGAATATTAATATTGAGTTACATTTTAAGCCATCAGGTGGAGATCATGGCTCATTTCCATATACTTAGCAGGCCATTTTTGTCTGCTTTAATTACAAATAATCTATTGTTTACAGAGTACAGTAGATAAGATTCTAATATATGCACAGAACTCAATGAATCAGAGGAGTTATGCATCCATCCATCCCCCCTCCCTGCATTGTTCAAAGGGGCACAAAGTGTGCCATTTAGGGAAAGTATGAAGGCAAACAGGTACTGCTATATTATATCTTTAGAATACACAAAATAACCTATGAATTTTTGTCATGGTTGCACTATTTATAATTTTTTTTTAAAGTTTATCATAGTGGTAGACAAATAGGAACGTATGGTATGCCCCTTGTACAATGGAAACAAATGATGCGAAGTGATAGATATGGGCAGGCTTCTGTGAAGCTATGTTGGCTTGGCATTGTAGAGACTGCGTGGTGCCCCTAACCACTCTCCTTGATATCAAAGTCACTGGTTCTTGGGGAAGGTGGGGTAAAATCCAAGGGAGTGCAGACAACCCTAGAACCCCCCTAGATCTGCTTCTTCCTAAAGGTAGAGGCTGTGGGATTAAGCATGGATATAGTAGTCAATGATTAGCTCTGCAAGAAGATCCTGTATGACAAAGAGGTTTTAGGGCTGCATGCAGCACATCTGCGATACCTTGACTAAAGCAGCAACTCAAGTCACAACATGCCAAGGAAGTAATTGAATGGCTCCTGAACCTGTGTCATCTTCGTATACTAAGACAGCATGAGTCCGTTTACTTAAAATATACCTGGCAAATCTCTGAGCACCTTCACCTGTAGGTGTCTGGCTGCACTACCATCTTCATTTGCCTAAGCTCTGTGGTTTGCCTTGCTTTCACAGTGTCCACCATGGTTCAGTGGTCAGCCTTCTTTACCACCCACACTCATTACCTACCTTTCCAGTAACTCCACCTACACCTGGCAATGCCCTCAATATGGTCATCCACTAAGACTCTTTTGCAGGTCTTATTGGCAACACCACCCACATTTTGCAAGGCTGTGTGGCCAGCTATACCCACAACATCTCCCATATCTGGCTGGCCTACCTTACCCTCAACTTGACTCAGTAGCAAGCCTAAAAAGCACCCTTTCCCTTAACCGTCTCTTGCAGGCCTTACCCTCCACACATCCTCCATCTGGCAAGGCACTGTGGCCAGCCTTACTACCCTCAACATTTCCCTCATCTGGCAAGGTTCTGTGGCCACCCTTACTACAATCAACACCCTCCTCATTTGGCAAGGTTCTACTACCTCCACTACCTTTAGTAGTCATAGAGCCTAGGTAGGTGAGGTTGCAGAGGTCCTTGCCATAGTAGAAATACATGCTAGCACTATATTGTACATATATGGTGTGGAATTTAAGGAGACGGCTCTGCAAACACAAGGTCTTTTATTCAAATCTGGAAAATGGCAAAAAATTGTACAAAGCTGCCATGAGTGTCAGGGTCTGTGTCATAGTAATTATGTGTAGGAGTGTGTAGGTTACGTTACAAAGAACCTAACCAGATGTGGGTTGTGGTATGGATGTGGTATATACTGATCTTGTGGGTAAATGTGTACAAACACATGGCAGATGATGTACTGTTGTGAGTAAGAATGGCCAGACATGGCGGCATGTCAGATACTGGTGGCATTGTGGAAAGAAGGGGTGGCCCTATGGGTAAAGGAAGACAGAGAGGGCTAAGGTAATGGTGGCAACAGAACAATAGCAGAAGAGAGTGGACTTCTGGATGGGTTCCTCCATAACATCAGAGTCGCCTGAGCACATCAGGGTCCCCTCCTCCACGTCAGAGTAAAGCTACATCACGTTACAGTCAGCCCCCTTCACAGCAGAGTCCTCAGTCCCACTTTACAAATGGAGTCCTACCCTAAAACTTCCCCAGGGCTGCAGCATCATGACAGAGATTGGGAGGCAGATCAGGTCTAGGCAGAAGTAGGATGTCCATCCTCTACTGAATCCCTACCCTGGATCAATGTTATTCATTTACACAGTGTGGGCAAAATCTTAGGGACAAGCTCTAATATCTGGAAGTGTTATAGATTGTACAGTTTAGAAAAGCCTAGCATTCTGGGTTAGAGGGGTATAAAAAGCTTCTAGGTGCCCTCAGATAATTAAGAGCCAAGGCTTTAGACTTTTGTCTTCACAGCATGCATTTGATATTCATTTGAGAAATTTCTGAGATCATTTAGAATGAATTGACATGTGCAGACGACTTGTAGTTGACCTTCTTCTAACCACATTCTGACCTGCTTTATACTGCTTTTGTATTCCCATAAATTTGTATGAGGGGAGAAGAAATTTTGGTGTGGACAAAAAAACAGTAAACATAGGCCCTATATAATTTCTTAGCTAGTGTTATTACCTTAAATCTTTCTTTATACTTAAAATAGACCTGTAGTTCTAGAAATACAGAAAGTAGGTAGGAGGTCAGACAGTATTTCGAGGTATGCATGATTGTAAGAAACGTATTAACCTAATCCTATATTTACTACCAAGACTGATAGGACCACACAGTCACGTACCAACATCCCTTATATTCCTGAAAATAATGCAAAATTATGATGGGACATTTAAGGTGTTTGTATAGATATACAATACCAATAAAATTTATAATAACATCTTAGAATTTTTATTATTAATATTAAAATGTTGATCTCTTGATCATTAAAACACGCCACTGTAAAGCCTCCACATGGCTATTACTAATGTATTACATAATCCATAAGATTTTATTATATACCTTTCTGGTGTTGTAAATCTATACAAGCACCATCAACATTATTGTAAAATTGCAGTTACCCAAATCTTACATTATATAGCCAGGTAGCATAGCAAAGGGGAATACATAAGTATGTTTTTTTTTTTACTGCTTCTCTTTGCAGAGAAAATACTTTCCTTTAAAAGTGGTTTATCTATTCATTTACTGTTTGTCTAGAGATGTCTTTATGCATGCGAAAGTGTCCTCTGAGACTGACCATTCATGGACCATTCCAACCTTTGAGCCAATGGCCCACTCAAGCAAGGAATGGCAATGTAAGGCTACCCCAAGCTGTAATAACAAGTGCTTTTGACTATTAGGACTGTTTGCTGTTGGATACAGAGATTCTCCAACTTGTTCATGTAATCTGTATGGGTGATAAGACAGAAGAAAGGTGTTCACCATGGGTACACTATATGTATTAGCAAAGTTGCAGCATGATGTGTTTTGATGCTTTCATGTACAGTTGTGTTCAAAATAATAGCAGTGTGTTGAAAAAAGTGAATAAAACTAAAAATCCTTCTAATAGCTTTTATTTCCATACACACAAATGCATTGGGAACACTACACATTCTATTCCAAATCAAAACATGAAGAAAAATAGATCAAATTTGTGTTGTTCCTCTACAAAAATTGAAGAAAAGTGAATATCAGACTGTTCAAAAAAATAGCAGTGTTTGCATTCTTCTTTACAAACTCAAACATTCACTATATAAACTGAAAAAGTTTGAAGATTTTGCTTTCCTTTGAATCGCTTAATTAATATTTAGTTGTATAAGCACTGTTTCTGAGAACTGCTGTACATCTGTGTTGCATGGAGTCAAACAACTTCTGGCACCTGTGAACAGGTATTCCAGCCCAGGATGATTGGACTACATTCCACAGTTCTTCTCTATTTCTTGGTTTTGCCTCAGAAACTGCATTTTTGATGTCACCCCACAAGTTTTCTATTGGATTAAGATCCGGGGATTGGGTTGGCTACTCCATAACTTCAATCTTGTTGGTCTGGAACCAGGATGTTGCTTGTTTACTGGTGTGTTTGGGATCGTTGTCTTGTTGGAACACCCATTTCAAGGGCATTTCCTCTTCAGCATAAGGCAGCATGACCTCTTCAAGTATTCTGTTGTATTCAAACTGATCCATGATCCCTGGTATGCGATAAATAGGCCCAACACCGTAGTATGGGAAACATCCCCATATCATGATGCTTGCGCAACCATGCTTCACTGTCTTCACAGTGTACTGTGGCTTGAATTCAGTGTTTGGGGGTCGTCTGACAAACTGTCTCCGGCCACTAGACCCAAAAAGAACAATCTTACTTTCATCAGTCCACAAAATGTTGCGCAATTTCTCTTTAGGCCAGTCAATGTGCTCTTTGGCAAATTGTAACCTCTTCAACACGTCTTTTTTTCAACAGTGGGACTTTGTGGGGGCTTCTTGCAGATAGCTTGGCTTCACATAGGCGTCTTCTAATTGTAACAGAACTCACAGGTAACTTTAGACCTTCTTTGATCTTCCTGGAGCTGATTGTTGGCTGAGTCCTTGCCATTTTGGCTATTCTACTATCCATTCGAATGGTAGTTTTTCACTTTCTTCCACGTCTTTCAGGTTTTGGTTACTATTTTAAAGCATTTGCGATCATTTTAGCTGAGCAGCCTATCTTTTTCTGCACTTCTTGATATGTTTTCCCCTTTCCAATCAACTTTTTTATCAAGGTACGCTGTTCTTCTGAACAATGTCCGGAACGACCCATTTTCCTCAGAAATTCAGAGAGAAATGCACTGTAACCAGCATGTACAACATTTGCTGCCTTCCTTCCTTAAATAAGGGCAATAATTGCCACCTGTTTTTCAAAGAATGAATGACCTCACTAATAGAACTCCACACTGCTATTATTTTGAACATGCCCCTTTCAATTAGTGATTCAATTACACAGAATCAGCAGCATGCATGTCATGACTGTCGGGTCTGTTGGATTTCTATTACTCTACTACACCAGCTAGTAAATTATTTGCCATGTAGAAATATCATTTCTCCCAAAAACAGTGATTGATCAGGTTAGTGATGTCTGACTGCTATTATTTTGAACACAACTGTGTGAACCAAAGTCCTGCCGCCCATCATTATCTGTAAGACATTTGTCAATTTATGACTTATTCCTTATCAGACAGCTTTTCACTGGAGACAGAAGGATAACTTAAAAAGGCCCAAAACTGTATAAAATTCTCATGTGGACTAAGCTCCATGCACACTGGGCTTAGAAAAAAAGAGCTAATATAGAGCGTTTTTGTACACTGTTTAAGCGAGTTTAGAAGAGTTTAGCATTTTTTCTGCCAGGAAGGGTTTTTTTTTCTACCTCTAAACATTGAGCTTAAAATATGCCTCTAATCGTCCTAATGTACATGGACATATAGGATAATACTGAGCTGCTTCTACAGGCAAAGCACAAAACTCCTGTAGAAGCAGCAATTTTCAACCCAGTGTGCATGGAGCCTAACAGTGTTTTTTTTTGGTTGCTATTGGCAAAATGTTAATTGTGTTTGCCTTACGTTTCAGAAAATATATCAATTTGTGAATGATTCACGCTTGGTTGTTCACTTCTTTCCTCAGGTTTAAATATTTACAAAATGAAGAGCACTGTTTTAAAACAAATACCACTGTTCCTTATATTTAATTATAATTTCATATTGTACTGTTTTGTAAGAAAACAAAAAATACTATAAAAAAGCACTTTTAATTTTTTTTTTCTTTTTTGCTTCTTTCCTTTCTGTTTTCTCATTATTTACATAAATATGATTGCAGTTTAGTTAAAGTAAATGCCCCAAGAAATAAAATAGCACATTATAATTTTCCAAAAATTTAGGAGAATAATAAACCCATAAGCATGTATTTGATAATGATAATATTTGGGAGCCTGGAGTATGTTTTATTTTATCATGTTTTCAGCCAACTACTGTGTGTTATTAAAAGAAATGATTTACAAACATAAAACTTTGCTAGAAACTATTTACACTTAAATATTTATATGTTGCTGTCCCATGAGGCCACATGAAAACATAGAAAATGTAGAACATAATTAAATGTAAACCAATAAAAATTAGATTCTAAACAACTCTCAAAAATGTTTTCTGGTGTTTTAACTAAGACTGTAGATCATTTTGCAGGACAATAAAGCTCAAAAGGCCAGCTAAAGCAATTTAGAAAGCATCAAGTTGAGTCCTTCAAAAGAAACTTCACCCTCATCATAAAAATCACAACAAGGGCATTTTTAGAAATGTTTAGTAATGGCGATCTGCAAACAGATACTTATAGACAATTACAGGGTTTTTTATTCTTTCCTTGCTTTTTTTTTCTTTTTCTCCCATTTTTTCTCATAGTTGCCATTTTCACTAATGGCAGATTAATCCATCTCCCTTTTTCTTTCTGAAACTCTTCCTAGTAATCTGAGTCTGCCTCCAGGAACATGTGACTGCACAGGAAGCAGATGTAAGGCCAGGGTTACATCAATTGTGCATCACACAAAGAAGTTAAAAAACAGTAATTGTAAATTAAAGCACAAAGTGGTTGTTTAACCACTCCCAGTCCAGCCACTGGACATAAACTACCAGTTGGGAGCTTCCTGGATGCACTCGTGAGTGGTCACTTGACCCATGGACACAGCAGATCACAGGACTGGGTAAAAAAACAATGAAATTGGTCCTGTACTGTGTGATTTCTGTGTCCAATCACATCAATCACAAATGTAAACAAAGAACAAACAAAGAAGGAATCGGATCTGTTTCCTTACATATAGATCATCTGTGAGAAGAGAGAGAGACATTTCTCAGAATTCTGTGAGGGCCTTCAGCATTCTGTCACAATTGTACACACAAAACACTGGTGCGGTCAGCCTATAGTGACGTTGATTGCTAGCCACACCAGTGTAAAGTGTCAATAAAGCAGTGCAACCAGCCACCTGTCTCCTGTCCCAGTGTAATCTGTCATACTTGTCCAAGTGTAACCAGTGCAGCCAGCAACAGTGTACCTGATCACCAGTCACACTGTCACCAGACCAATATTGCCAGCCAGTGTCCCTGATTGCGTGTCAGTGATGCCAGACCAGTATATACCAACAACAGCTTTCCTGATCACCGAAACACCAGTACAGTGTCCTGAATGTCATGTCCAAAAAAAGGTTTACAAGTGAGGAGGCCTTTCAAATTCTGAGTATGACAGAAGAGAAGTCCTCACTGTCAGATTTGAATTCAGAATATGAACCTATGGAGAGCAGCAGTTCAATAACAGAGCAAGGTCAAGAGTAAGCCAGGTCAGCAATGGGAGGTCAGTCAGCAAAAAGCAGGAGCGCAGAAATACAGATAACAGGAACCTGAAGAACGTCCAGCAATTAGCACATACCAGGGATTGTGGCAGGCGCAGCACCCTTTGGTGCCTTGTGTGCTGTGGCATTAGAAAAATTATGCAATTGCTGTTTCTTTATTTGATTAGACTGACTTTACTCTGTAATTCCTCCAATGCCGCTCTATGGATGCAGTAGGTTTAAAGAGCACACCGAATACTTTAGTTAACTTTTTTAATAACTTCAATCTTCTTCATATAACTGCTTACAATGGCTTGTTTCATTTATCATACAGTAGCTTATTTCTTTCATATTACAGTGGTTTGATTTGATAGCTTATCTCGATAGGTTCAATAGATTTGATAAATTCGTTCTGTATATTTCGATAGATTGATAAATTCACTTGGATTTATAAATTCGTTAGATTACTCTACAGTGACTTGATTCGTAAGTTTGATAAGTTCGTTATATTCGGTGGAACTACAAGTAAACACACATACAACAGTTTTTACATACAGATCTACCTGCATTACTAAACAACAGAGGAACACACAAGTGCATTAAATACCTATTTGGCCTTCTCTGTTTCCATAAAGCTTCTCTGGAACCTGTTCTGTTTCCTCTTCTGTCTGGTGAGCATGTGTCTCTAGAAAATCCTAGCAGGGAGTTTTACACAGGCACAAATGTGAAACTGGCTGGGATTGGTTAAGGCTCTGTACAGTGTGAGGCTGTCTGTGATTGGCTCATCTTATACTAACTCTTAAAGGCATATTTTCCTTTTTTGCTTCTGCTAACACAATGAATATATAAATGTCATATAACAATCAAAGACATAAATTACAGCAATGATTTTGCTTTTGGCTTTAACATATGCACATATATACTGTACTGAGGTTATTGGCAGGTTTGGTATACACATATATGTGAACCATATTAGCAACCTAGG
The DNA here is from genome assembly GCF_062004578.1 of Staurois parvus. NCBI lineage: Eukaryota > Metazoa > Chordata > Amphibia > Anura > Ranidae > Staurois > Staurois parvus. Next base: position 1,933,325 of record NW_028318250.1, on the reverse strand, counting down.
ACTGGTCTTAGCTGGCCAGCTACAGGGATTCCTTTAAATAGGCAGATTAGCACCGTTCCCAAGACTGGGCATGTGCCAATACATGTGCATGCTGATGCATGCTGGTGCACACAGATGTGCTGATGTGTCAGTGCACACTCGTCTGTGTGCTGACACATGTACATGAGCATTAGCTGCATAAAAATGAGCATTAGCTGCATGAGAATGAGCATCAGCTGTATTCGTTTCCTGACACCTGGCCTCTTTATTAACAATGTTTTTGCCTGCCTCCTGAACTGATCTGTTGCCTATATATTGACCAAATCTTTGCCTGCCTCCTGAGCTGACTCAGGCCTGTTAATTGACCATGTTTTTGTCTGCTGCCTGGATTAATTTTTTGCCTGCATACTGACCATGTCTCTGCCCACCACCTGAACTGACTCTTGACCACATTTATGCCTGCTGTCTGGACTGATTCTTTACCTTCATATCAACCAAATCTCTGCCTTCTGCCTAAACTGAACCCCGACTGTTTATCGACCATGTTCTAGCTGCCGCCTGGACTGATCCTTTTCTTGCATACTGACCACATCTGTCTGCTGCCTTAACTGTTCCTAGCTTGTTAAATGCCACCAGCCACTGACTACTTTCCTGCGAAACAACAGTCCTACCCATTCTCTGTGGATAACTGAACTACAGGAACCACAGATATTTTTTCTTCACCCTTTGTTCACCTTCCTGTACTTTCTGGCCAGTGAACATAGCATTGTGCTATGGGGGACAGTCACATACCAGTAGGTTAGGCCTGGCTCTTTAAAATGAGGACTGCTGTAAATGATGCTATACAAAGCTCTATTCCCTGACCACTTGTACAGCGGCGACCATTACAGTTCATTATGTTCTACATAGTGTTGGTTGATACATAAGGTGCAATGTTAAGTACATCAGTAAATCAATCTGAACATTGATAAGGCCTTACACATGTCGTATCCTCATACTCGGGAGTAGCAGAAAGTGTTTTGGGGTGTAATTCTAAGCATACCCATGCTGTGTGTTAAAAATATCTTTTAAATTAACAACTTTACATTTTCATTTTCTTTCCACATTTTTCAACAACATGTGGCAAAAAATTACTCCTTATGCTTTTAAAAAAATTATCGGGGTGTTTGCGTTCCAAAATGTGGTCATTAGTGGGTGTTTAAACTTTCCTGGTGCTTTAAGACCTCCAAAACTGTGATTGGTAGACAGCAAATTAGATCCGAAATTGATGTGCTCCTTGGATTTTGGGCCTCTCTATGTGGACTCTATAGCTTTCACACAGACTAAATAATATACACCAATTTGTTTTTTGTTTTGTTTTTTTCCACTAAAGAAATGTAGCACAATACAGTTTGGCCTACATTTATGTGGAAAGTTATGTGAAGCATTTCTCTTTGTTTTGACTTTTGAAATGTCAGTCATTTTTCTTTAATATAGCAAAAAAACAACCAGTGGTAATTAAATACCAAAAAGAAAGCTCTATCTGTCTCAAAAAATTATACAAATGATTGAAACAATGATTCATTTGGTACAGTGTTAAATGATTGAGTAATTGTCATTCAAAGTGTGACAGCACTGAAAACTGAAAAGTGGACTGGAAGAGGGTGTAACAGTCCAGTTTTTAAGTGGTTAACTAATGAATGAAAGAGTTCATATCAGAATGCAGAGTGGTATGCTAATGTGATTTTAGTAAAGAAAGGAAAGTTCTACTCTAAAAAGAATTTGTTAAGGTAGTAATATGAAATATGCCATTGCTGATCTGTTATTAAAGGGACAGACTTTGGGGAACCTTACATTTGCTTTACTGATTAGTGACTTCTATAGAAAGGATATTTTTAATAGGTACCTAAACACTTTACACACCAATGCTTCTTTTTGGTTAGCAATAAGCAAACATCTGTAAAATCTCTGATAAAGTTGTTTCTAGTGTAATCAATAGGAATGAGTCCATATTGCATGATAAAACTGTAAATGATGACCCAGGAAAACCTTGTAATTGCCCATGAAGAGTCCACAGAAAGGCAAAGAATATATAAAGAAACATAGCAAGAATGTATTAGCATGTGAAGTAAAGACTTCTGCAACATCAACTTGTCTATTTAATGCTATGCCAGGTGGAAGCGATGGATTTTTTTAGTTCCCCTACCAATGAGGAGACACCCTGCACCTGGCTCCAAATAACACTGACTAACCTGGAAACAATTTAAAATGTATTTATTAACATTAAAAGACCTGAAAGAGAAGGGTGGGTTAAACAGTTGCATAATGGCAGTACCAAAAAAGAATAACACGTAACACAGATCACCAGGGTAACACTGTTCACTGTTCCTCACAGCCGCCTTTGAAAAAAACCTGTATTAAATTTACTAGGCTGTTGTGAGGGAACAAAGCTGACACTGTAAATCATACAAAGGAGTAGCAGTACCACACTAGTTTGCCTATCTAGTGCAGAAAGCGCCCAGCCTTATGACTGGCCAGTAGGCTACCAACTCAGTCCTCCCAGCTTTGGGGCCCTTACTTTTTTGCATTGGCCCTTACTTTTTTGCATCAAGCATGCACTTTCTTCCAACTAGAGAGATTTGTAATCCTCACTGGGAAATCTGAGCTATCCAACATCAAACATTCCTCTATGGCCACATGTCAACAATTTAGATGAATGCTTAAAGTGGGGTTGCAGCCCCCGCCACCTCCTAAACAAAAAAAAGAAAAAAGAAAAGTCAGCAGCTACAAATACTGTGGCTGCTGATTTTTAATAGTAGGGCACTTACCTGTCCATGCAATCAGCAGTATCTTCACCCCAAGCAAATTCTTGAATCGGCTGTCGGGTGCTGGCGCCGCCATCTTGACTAAAACACGCTGGGCTTTGTGAATGGGCTGCAGTCCTCTGAGACTTTGGAAGTGTCCCAGAAGGCTGCTTGGGGTGCTGAACTTCCATCTCAGGTCACCAAGTGAACTCAGCAGGAAGTGTGAGCAGATACCTGTCAAAACCAGGTACCTGCTCTCCCCTCCCCCCTAAAAGGTGCCAAATGTGGCAGCAGAGGGGGGAGAGGAGGCAGAAAAGTGGAGCTTTCACTTTTGGGTGGAACTACACTTTAAATAAGGGTGGCCAACAGGCCTCTTACCCCTCTGGATTCATGGATGGCAGTCTCTCCCCTTCTCCTGGAAGCTGAGTAACAGCATCCTGAAGTAGCAGATTTAAAAGCAGCAAGATTATCCTGAATATAGAAGTAAGATCCTCTTTGGATACAAAGGCTAGATAACTGCACAGCACTGGCAGTTATGTTCAGCACTTCTCTACAGCTCTGTCTCACTCCTAAAGCACAGTCTCTCAACAGCAGCCAGCAGCAGAAATGGTAACACATGCCCTTGAGGCTCTCCAGCATACTCACTTCAGATGCACATCAACCATGTGACAGTAGCACCTTCCAAGTTCTCTTGCTGCTTTGGACTCAGCACACAGCCCAGTTCATAGTAGCAGCAGTCTCTGCATAACATTATGCACCACACAGCTCCAAGAAACAACCACAAACCTGTATCTTTCTCTCTCTCTCTCTCTCCGAGCTCCAGACAGCACAGTCCAGACTCACAAAGCACCCCTGAGCCCTTACACCCACTCCCTCAGTGGGCTCTGATTTTCCTCCATCGGTTCCAGTGAGCATAGCTTATTATCCAAGTCATATCAGAATTCTCCTGGCCTTGCTCTTAGGGGTGGACATTGAACCAGCTTCCTATGGTGGTGCACCAAGAAGAAGAGGAGCCTAGATCGCAATCAGGGGACTCCAAAAGAGTAGGATTGGAGCTGCTCTGTGCAATACCATTGCACAGAGCAGGTAGGTGTGACATGTGATATTATTATTTTAAAAAATTGAAGCGTTTACAATCATTTTAAGCAGATCAGTTTGAATAAAATGCATGGACATCATAGCCAGGAGCTGCAAAGGCCTAATAGTGGTCCCAGGTGTAAATTGCTGTTGTACACCTCTATTAATCCAGAGACTCTTAATACAGCCTTGTTATAAAACCATATAGAAGTGATATAATAATATCTTTAAGTCTAGATTTTTTTGGGCTGACACTGCACTTTTATACTCACCGTTTTATTAATATTTCATAATTTGTTTTAGGAAGTATGAGACGATACCAATCAGTTTGACCCCAAACATGCTCATGTTGAATGGAATGCATTAGCAGCACCGCGGCTTTGTGGTCTGCTGTGCAGCACTGGGTTCCCAGCAGGGGAGGACTGACCATTTGGAAATTTGGGCACTGCCCGAGGGCCCGGGGTCAGTAGGGGGCCCCATGAGATGCCCCTGGTACTTTTTTCATAGGATTTTTTGAGTTTGGGCAAGGACACAGGGGCCCCATGATCCCCTATTGCCCGGGGGCCCCATGAGCTGTCAGTCTGCCCCTGGTTCCCAGTTTAAATCCTGGTCAGAACAATAGCTGCATGTAGTTTGCATGTTTCTTACTCTAGTCTGTAAACTCCTCGAGTGCAGGGACTGATGAGAATGTACAGTATGCAAAGCTCAGTGTCAATTGTTGGTGCTGTTTAAAAAACAATAGCAAGTAAGTACAAAATACATTTCCTAGAGAGATATATGCAATATACACTTTAACTACTACAAGCAAGTAGAGGGTGTAGACACAGACCAATAGGATAATTTTTTGTTTTTACCTTAACTCCCCCTTAAAACTTCAGTTGGTAAAAAGAGCTGAATTGTAGTATGTAGATATGCAAATAAAATAATTCAACTCTAAATGTCTTCCATTTCCACTCTCTATGTGTAATTTCATGGCATTGCCTTTAGCTGCATGTGAAGGGGAGGTATACTGTAAAAAGTTTCAGTGACAAAAAAAATCTTTGTTCTGTCAATAAATTGATAATTATAAATATCTACCCACAACAGCAGCATCATACAGCTGTTAGGGATCTATTAGGTGATACATCCACTTTAAATATAAAAACATTGCCTAAAGCAGAAGATGATATACTGTATAAGCCTGGAGGCCAAATATTCACAAGTTTAGTGTCCAGTTTACTATGTTAATAAATGACAGACTGAATGATACAGGTGTATATGAATCTGTGCCGTATTCTTTCTAAAAGGCAGTATCTTCTCTAGTCAATATGTTGCACTCTCTTATTAAAAGCACAGCATGTTTAGCAGAATGAGGCTCAGTTAGATAAGTTTCCTCGGCCAGAAGCCACTGCTGTCTCACCGCCAAAAAAAACTGAAGGTGTCAGCTGGAATATAATATGATCAGAGAAGACAGCTTGGAACTTATAAATATCTTATGCTGGAAGAACTAATGTAAACTTCCTCCTGTTACATTAACAAATTTGAGATTATGAGAAAATGTAGCACTTGGAACCAATATCATAACAACACCAATGTAAAATAATCTATTTACTGTGTTTTATTCTACACGGCATATTGTTTTAAAAAGGAACTTGCATCAAGTTAATCAAGAAAATAACTCTTCAAAAAGGATCTTGACTGTACTTTTACATCAAAAGGTGGGTAATTAGGGTAAAATGACATACAGTATTGAACAAAAACACCCAATACATGTTACCACTCAGTAAAACCTTAGGTCCTTTTGTTCTTTGTTTTTTTTATCCATACTTTATGTAAAGATTTTTTTTTAAAATACAAAACGACATACAGACACACACAGATCAATGAAACTGAAAATAGAAAAAAAGGGGGAAAAAAAAAAAGCAAGAAAAAAACAGAAGTAAAGGTTCCTTTTGGAACATAAAAATGAATTGCAGTATCTACAGATGCAGATGCTGCAGTCTGTTTCTCTTTTATACCCTTCTGATTGGAAAAATCATATTTCCTGCACCCGTTTCCACCTAATATTGATGTGAAAAATATTAGTAATACTGTCATTAAAATAATATCATTAAATCTTTGTAGAATTTTTCAAGTTTGTAGGCTTGCTCTACTATGTGAATATTTTTTGAAAGTGTATCAGGATTTCAGTGTTCTCAAATGACCATATAAACACAGGGGACAATAGAGGAAATCAACATATTTGTCACACCTGGCAAGCCCACTCCAAACATAAGGGTCAAGAGTATATTGAGTCCAATGGCTCATTAAACTTTTGGTTATGTTATTGCATGATAGACTTTGCTTGCACTGCCTGTCATATATGATGTTGAAGCCACTTTTTATCATTTATGTTTTATCTACTTCTTGTACCAGTATACAACGTGGACAGAGCTTCTTACAACTAGGACAATTGCAATCCAAAAACCATATGTACCAGATGTGATTCTGTGTGTGTCATCCTTAAAGCGGAGCTCCACCCAAAAGGGGAAGTTCCGCTTTAAGGACTTCTCCCCCGCTCCCCATTAAGGATTAGCACCTTTGGGGGGTGTGGGGGGGAGTAGGTACCCGAATTTAACAGATACCCGCTCCCACTTCTGGTTCGATCGCCTAGGTGATCGGAAAGGGAAGGTGTCCTCCCTCCCTGTAGTCTTTTGGGACATGTGACAGGTCCCAGAAGACTACAGGACCATTCATGAATTGCAGCACTACTCGCGCATGCACAGTGGGTACCCGGCTGTGAAGCCGCAAGCTGTCACAGCCGGGTGCCCACACTGAAGATGCCGGCCTCCTGGAATACAGGACAGTCGATGAAATGGGCTGCGGGGGACACACCACTGGACCAAGTGACAGATAAGTAGCTGTTTTTTAAAAGTCAACAGCTACAGTTTTTGTAGCTACTGACTTTTATTTTTTGACAGGGTGAGTGGAACTCTGCTTTAACCTCCCTAGCTGTCTGATTATGTCCATATTTCTGTGCTCAAAGCGGTACATTTTTTTGCATGGAAAACATCCCGGGTATTTTACAATTTGAAACACAAAATCATAAATTATAATTTAATAAATAATCATAAAAAATAATAATATAATATTAAATGTAATTCAATAATATAATCAAACCAAAAACACTGAAATTTGAAATATAGTATCAAGTTCGCACATCACTGAGCAAAGTCGCAAAATCTTTTTCAGTGTCTGATGATGAATTTCCCCACAAATTATTATCACTCAATTCTGCAAGTGGTTCTGATTTACTATCGCTGTTCTCTAGCTGGTCTAAAACCGATTTTGACCAAAAGAGACGCTTTTTGGACGCCATGACGGTTCTCAGTTTCCAGGCAGAAAGAACAGTAAAAATGCAGGCATAGCACAGGACAAAGCACTAGGGACAAAATGTATGTGAAATGGTTTGATACAGTAATATTTTACTATGTGATTTTAGTGTATTTAGTGAATGTCCCTTTTTGTCATTTTCAAATGTCCTGCCGTTCCGTCCCCTGTACGTTCCGACGCTCGCAGGGGACGGAACCCAGATGACAGATGCCGGCATCCACCAGAGGACATTGCCGGGGACACTGCAGGAGGGACATTGCGGGAGCGCAGGACAAGGTAAGTGAAGAACAGATCCCGGAGCAGCGCCGCATGGTAATTCCGAGTGTAGCTCGGGGTTACCGCTTGTGGTACTGAAACTTTACCCCGAGCTACACTCGGGAATACAACCAGGGAGGTTAAGCATGCATATGGAAATGGGGTTTGCAATGCACACTTTTTTGTCACCTACTGGTACATATAAGATACTGAGATATTAGTGAGCAGGCCAGAGCACAAGAATAGGAGACTGAACAAAATGTCAAGACCCTTGGCTAAGACAGAAGCATTAATATAAACCCTCCAGGTATTCATGTGAAGAGTACAGAAGGCTGCACTAAGACACTTATTGGTGAATACTGGAAGCACACCCTGACAATTCTAAAATACAGTGTCACATTAAGGATAAGGATATAGCTCTGGACTGTTTACAATTAGCCATGTTAAAGCCAAAAGCAAACATTTATTATATTTCAGCTTACCAATTCTTGTGGATGTAGTGGCTGCATTAGTTTTCTTTTTTAGGCTCCAGGCTTTTTTAGGCTTTCTTTTACTTTTTTTCAGCTAGTGATCTGGCCAGTAAGTCTGTTGTTTTCCAAAAGAAAAAGCTCTCTTGCAGATGTAGCAGCTATAGCGACGAGACAAACCTTTTACTACTAACAGTAGTGTTTACAATGATTAGCTTTTATTTATTTACATAAAACATTTATCCCAAAAGGAAAAAACATTGTTGCTGTAACTACTTATAAAATGTGAGCTGGAGTTTGGCTTCAACTTGTTAGTGTATCTAAATCTGATAGTACATATAATGCTCCCTTCCCCCCAGAATGACAATGCTGCTGTCAAAAGGTACTCTTGTACTCCTTCATCCATAGTGGTGTGTTACACATACAGAAGGTGTGTTACTGGCCAGATTACCAGGTGAAAACAGAGGGAAAAAAGCATAAAAAAACTAATGCAGCCACAACATCTAATGATTGGTAAGCTTCAATATATTAAATTTTTTGATTAGTTTTTTGCTATGGTTTTAACCATTGTTTTAATTTATTAACATATAAAGAGAAATGTCAATTTATACAAACAACCTCACTGGTATATAAACTCTGATACTTCATCACTGATGGTCCCTGCATCAACACAAATGATGTGGATGCAGGGATCTCCCTGCTTATAAGCAGGTTGCCTACTGTTAGCTAGACAGGTGACTGCCCTAACTGGGAGGGAAGGGTGAATGCAAGTTCCTGCACTTTTCTGAGCTCTTCCTCTCTCCCTGTGCTGTAAATAAAACAGGGGAGGTCTCTGCCCAGACAGAGTCCGCTACATGGGAAGAGAACACAGACAGACCTCCAAGATGTAATCTCCAGCTGCTTACAGAGAGCAGTTTCTGCCAGGGAGCACTCCCTCTAGGACACCTGCTGAATACTGCAACCACCACCATGTAGGGGACTTCTAGGACCTGCAGTCCACCCTGAAGACATCAGCATCATGGATTTTGCCATGTATGGACTGCCATGTAAGTATATGCTGGGGTAGCTAAAGCTTTGGTTAGGGTCAGGGGCGGACTGACAACTCATGGGGCCCCCGGGCAATAGGGGGTCATGGGGCCCCTGTGTCCTTGCCCAAACTCAAAAAAGCCTATGAAAAAGGTACCAGGGGCATCTCATGGGGCCCCCTACTGACCCCGGGCCCTCAGGCAGTGCCCGAGTTTCCAAATGGTCAGTCCGCCCCTGGTTAGGGTGTTAGACAGGGAAAGACTGTTTACCTGTTGTGCTGAAGTTTCTTAGTAAAGCATTGAAACATTGCCATGCCCGGTCTGAAGTTATTCAAGGGGGTGTATGAAAGTAATGGGCACACTAAACATAGTCTGCAGCTTGGATCAGTAAAGCACATTTGGGTATGAAGTCAACATGGTACAGAGTACAAGCAAGCAAGTGGGTGCTGGGGTAGCAGAAGTCTAGCAACTAGAATTATCATCCTGTACTGAAGCATGTACCTGTGGCAGGTAGGATGTCCTCTAGCAGTGAGGGAGTTGTTGTGGGCACTCTCTAATGGTCTGTCCCCCATAGCAACTGGAACTGATCTGCTCCACAGAGATCCTCAGCCTAGCCATTAGATAAGGGAAGGGGAAGAGTTAATAAAGTGCCATCTATAAGTAAGAGGCCACCTTAAGGTTGAGTTATCTGTGAAAGCGGTCTTCGCCTTGTCTGGGGGCATTGAAGAGTATGTAACAGTAAAGGTACCCCATATGCAGGTGAGTGACCCAGTCTATGGTGCCTAGCGTAGCCCAGAAGAATCCACCCAGTAGGGACTTCATCAAAATACACAGAGCAGCTCTGCATATGCCAATTAAATGCTGGATTTCCAGCAAGACTATTCGACAAAAGGCAAATGTTAGACTTGCTTCTGTTGAATAGACAGCAGTACACACATACCACAATTTGTCCGATTCCTGATGAACCGGCCAAATTGGTATGTGTATATGAACTCTCAGTTGATACAATTCAGCATCTAGTGTTCCTAATAGGTACACTAAGGGTTCCATAAGTATGGGAACTTGGGCAGCTAATGAGATAGTTTGCAAAATCTAAGACCAGTATCTTGAAAGGTTTGGGCATCTCCATATCATGTGGAAGAAATCCCCTGTATGCAAATTACATTTAGGACATATAGGAGTTTCTCTCCTACCCCACCGGAATAATTTATCCAGGGTACTAAAAAAATGGTGAAGTATAAACAGCTGGATGAGTTTATGAGAAGCTAACAGGGAAATAAGGGGGACAAATTCCAAAGCCATTTTTCATTGTTGTCCACTGATTCCACCGAAATCTGTAGTCCAAGATACTCTTTTGTTAAAGGTGGCAGGATCTTGTTTTGCACAAAGTAGGGATGTACTGTATAACTACGGGATATTAATCCTCTCTTTACATTGGCTCAGTTAACCTTCTTGACTAGTTTGGAGTCTGATTTATTTAAGGCATAGCTTATGACTGCGCCTGGACCGCATATCCAATTTGTAATTATTTTTAAAATTGTTTATGGGACTAATGGAATTCAGACTGAAATTGCTTGAAAGACTTACAGTAAAGGAGGTGCCTGAGTGTAATTGAGCTATGTAAACTACTCTTTTCTTTCAGTCATGGAACCTTCCAATTTAGTTAGTTCAGGATAAGTAAGATTGTTCTATAAGGGAGTAGTATCTAAGAATCTTGTTATATTGAGGGAAGCTTTCAGAGTACCCCAGACTTTATGCAAGATATCCACAGTGGGACAAGAAGAGATAAGTGCAGGTAGGTCCATCTCTAGATGTGGGATTGCGGGTACAGCAGGGTTAGTTAAAGTAATCAAAGTAGCTACAGAGTCTGTACTATGTGTCAACCCCCAATTGGCCATGTGTTGGAATTGAGCTGCCAAAAAGTACATCCTGGGATGTGGAACAGCCAATCCACCCCTATCTTTACCAGAATTACAATGTCGATAATCTTACTCTAGTGTGTTATTTTTCCATATTAAATCACTAAATTGGAAAAGTCGCAAAGCCCATATCATTTTAATTAGGTTGATTCTCCCAATTACAGAAAGGGGGAGTTTGCACCAACTATGGCACTTTATGCATTGTTGATGTTCTAGCAGAGGAGCTAAATTTAAGTGGAGGTAACTTGTAAGGTCCGGAAAAACCACCAGCTCTAAGTATCTGAACGAGGTAGCTACTGGTATCAGCTGAGCACATTCTGGCAGATGAGTGATTAGGGGATCCAAAGACATTATAAATAGATTTGTTCCAATTAATGTTAAAACCAGAAAAGTCTCCAAATCTATATGTAAGTGTCATCACATCTTGCAAAGATCCAGTAGTATCTCCTAGGTATAATAAGGTATCGTCTGCATACAGGGATATCTTCTCCTCAAAGGTACTGCTACAAAAGCCTACAAAAGCTGCCATCTTATGCACCATAATGTCCGCAGGCACTGCCAGGGCAAACAGCAGGGGAGACAGAGGGCACCCCTGCCACATGCCCCTATGCAAACGGAAAGTGTCATAAAGAGTATTTTTTATACAAAGTTTAGCCTAAGGGGCAGTGTATAATATACACACCCACTTTATAACATTGGTACTCAGACCAAACCTGGCTAGCACCGCCCAAAGGTAGAGCCACTTCACACTATCAAAGGCTTTAGCTGCATCAAGAGAAAGAATGGCCCTAACTCCTGGGTTGTCCACTGGCATCTGAAAATTAAGAAAGAGACACCTTATATTATTCAAAGTGGACCTAGATGGGATGATTCCCAACTGGTCACAGTGGATCAATTTGTCTATAACCTTATATAGTCTGGTGGCTAATACACGGACTAAAAGTTTAACATCCTTGTTTAATAAAGAAATTGGGTGGTATGAATCAGGTAAAAGTTTATCTTTCCCCAGTTTTGGGAGTACAATAATGACAGATTCCTTCATGGAGTTTGGCAACACACTTGTGTCTGCTGGTTTTCACGCGGTTTGCACTAGGAATGGGGGGGGGGGGGGTGGAAGCACTTTTCCATAACTAGTATATACCTCAGCTGGGAGACTGCCGGAGTCTGGGAACTTGTTTGTGGGGGACCTATTGAGAACTTCTGTAAGCTCTTCGATAATGATAGTCCACAAATTTATCCTAGATGCATACAGCTCAGAATAAAACTGATAAAACATGTCTGAAATATCTGTTTGGGAAGTATGAATGTTCCCGGTAACCCGCATGGGTGGCTTCTATCAGGGAAACGTTTTGCTGCACCTGAGCTATCAAAGCTATTAGATGGCCTGTGTTTTCCCTTCTTTATAATAACTTTGTTGTAGAAAATATATTTTTTTTTCAATGCGGATAGAACCACTGAATTATATAAAGACTGGTCCTCCAGCCACGGCTTTTGAGCGGTAGGATTAGGGTCTGCCATTAAGCATACTTCCCTATGCTGAACTTCCAACTTCTAACTGTATCCTCCCACTCCTTAAATCTATGTTTAATACCATTCTCTTATAATATGTCTCCTAAGAAATGGTTTCATCGAGTCCCAAATCATTTTGCAAAAGAAAAGTAGATAATTCCATAGGTATAGGATCAGCTTCTGGGAAAAGGGTCAACCAAAATGGATTAACATGCCACAGAGGGCACAGAGGTCATATGGGAAAGCCTGGTATTGACAGGCGTACCCGAAAGGGGGCATGATCTTAGACGAATCTAGGTTCATACACAGAGTCAGCAACATAGGGTAGCATGACAGAGTTACAGCATGGTTCTCCCTCCACACATCTTTAAGGCTTTAATTAGAGTTTAATTAGAAGATTAGCAAATACTTTGTTGTGAGATGGCGGAGCCACATTCTAGACAACAATAGAAAGCTTGTCCAGTGACGGATATAAATAGTTATTAAAATATCCCAAGGCCAGGATAGGGACATCTGGATAAGGAGCCATAAATTGTGCAAGACATTTTAAGGTCTCAGATGAGAAAGGTGGAGGGATATACAATGCGGTTATTACACAAAGAACACCCATTCAATTTACACAATAAGAACACATACCGTCCACATTCGTCAATCCACTCCTGTAAACAAACCAAGGACACCATTCTGAAAACTAATTTATTTTCACCCCCCTGGAAAAATTAGTATGTGGAATGAAAATGGATGTTGTACTTGCAACAGCGAAGCAGATGGATGGATTTGGGATTTAAATGCGTTTCTTGCAAACAAATCAAGGATGGTTTCAGCCTATTGACAAAAGCAAAAATGATCCCTCGTTTAACCTCATCTCCCAGGCCCCACACATTCCAAGTCCAGAAAGGTAATTTTTTAGATTCTATAGCTGCCATTAGTACAGTTTGTGAAAGAAATTAGGGGAACCACCCAATAGAGTGTCTTCCAAAGGTTGGCCGCTGTGTGGGCACCACAATGAAGGTTAGCAAGGAGCATAAAGATCTTGAGGCAAAACCCGCTACAATATATAAGCGACAGCATAAATATGCGGTAAGTGGCTTAATGGCATAAGGACAAGTAACGGTATATTGAAATCTGACTCCCACCTGAAACAAAAAGCAAAAACTGAACAGAAACAATCTAAAGTGCCAAATAAAATCTTATTGCGTTTGGGTCCATGCAGGCCCATGGAGTGGGGTGAAATATGTAGCCTCAAGGAACACAAGCAGTTCTGTGGAAACTAGTCACAGTCCTAGCTAATATTAGCATAGGGAGAAAAGGGGTAGAAAAACCTCAGAAACAGTTCAGTGTCCGCCAGTTGAAGTAGAATCATACAGTGTACCGGGAGAAGGGGGCGCCCAGCTGACTAAGGCAGACCGGGGTGCACTCCTCTCTGTCTAGCCAGTTCACAGCAGCAGAGGGGTTGTCAAAGAATTGTGTGTTGCTATTAGCAATGACTTTCAATCTAGCAGGTTAGAGCATAGAGTATTAAACATCCAACTTGTGCAGTCATTTCTTGATGTCAAGGAATTTTGCATGCTGTTGTTGCATCTCAGCAGAAACATCAGCGAACAAAGAACAACGGGCATTTTCAATCGAGAGGTCAGCAGTTGTTCTAGCTTTAGTCAGGCTAGAGTCTCTATCTCTGCAATTTAGGAGGCGAAAAAGAAAGGGCCTGGGAGGGGCACCTGATGGAGGCGGCCTCACTGGAACTCGGTGAGCCCTTTCCACAGCAAATATAAGAGAACAAGTCAGGATTCAATAAAGGAGTCCAGATTTTTCCCCTCAGAACACTCAGGTATACTGACTGCCATCACATTTTTTTTTTCCAGATCTTCCACTCTAATGGCATTATCAGAGGAGACAAACTATACATAACGAACATCATGTTGCAGTGGTTACCATTCATGTTGCGTGACCTGCCCTCTACAGCCGTAGTGTTATCCCGCAGTTGCCTCAACAGAGAAAGTTCTACTTTCATGCATTTAACCTCCCCTGTCAGATCAGCTATCGAGGAGTTACATATAGTAACCTCAGAAAGAATCTCCCTTAGGGTAGGATCATTAGTAGACACAGTGACAGGTGTCATGTCTGCATTATTAAGCAGTGTACTAACAGCATGGCTGGAAGCTGTAGCTGCAGTCTGGGGGAGAAGGCCATCCAAGTCTTTTGGGTCCATCTTGGCATTGCTGGTGGTAGAAGGGGTGGCAGGAGCAGAAGCATCTTTATTAGGGGTCTTAGCAAAGAGCCGTTGAGCCACCTTTTTCTGCTTCTCTTTGCCAAGTGGAGTGAGAGGGCGCCATCTTATCCAAGTGTAGCCTTGGAGTCTTTCCCTTATTTTGCCTCATCCAGCTACCCAAGATCAGCAGCTGAGGGCAGCGGGTTTAGTGAGGAGACAGTCCTTGTGCCATGCCTTATCTTCCCTGTGTTTTCAGGAATCCAGTGAGTTGTGTGAAATGTAGTTAAATACTCCTGCATGTGGTGAGTATGGAGCATGGTAAGTCAAAAGTCACTCTGCTACACTGCACATGCCTGCACTATAATGTAAAATGAAGCCCATATTGAAAGAACATGCCTGACCAGAAGAAGGACAGTTCTAATCCTGCAGATGACAATTGCAACTATGACTTCACATAGCTGCCTCAGGATGTGTATCACTGAGTTCTGTAGGTTACCTGGCTGCCAGATGCAGGGTATGATTCCCATACAGGTTTCCAGGGGTGTGCCCTGTAATGATTGCATGCTTTCCTCTGTACTATGTACTTTTTTCACTCACAAAGGTGTTTATTGTATCTCTACTTGGCAGCACTGTGAGTGTTCTTACCAAGAAATCAGGATACCCGATGACAGAATTATGAAACATTCAGAAGCAAACAAGGCCCATAAACATGATAATTCTTATAAACAGAAGATACAGAACATTATAGAGAGATAATACAAATCAAGTATCTGTAAAGCCCAAACTTTTTTTTTTAATTTGTGATAGAGTAGGTTTTCTTTTTGCCATTTGCATCCCATTAGCAAGATTTAGCAAGATTTTCCTTCACTTCCTGTAATTTAGATGCAACAGGAAATCTCTCCAAAGCTGGAGAAATTTTCCAAAAGACAGTTGTCTCCACAACTAGCATACATGTTGGACGATATCTCCTTTATCCATGTTTTCACTAAAACTCTACATTTTGGATTTTTCCACACTGTCAATAGTTACTTGGACAAATCACCCTAGCGAGAAAATTGCCACCAATAAAGTTCTAATAGGAATTATTTCCCATCCTCACTCTATCCCAAATAAAAAAAATGTCTTTAGATACACTTAAAGTCTGTAGAGTGTCTGCAAAGATATAAAAAACATTCAGGGTGAAATTTTCAGTCTGCTGCCACAATTATCTACTAGAGTAATGAGTAGAAGGTAATGAAGATGTATGTTTCATGTAAATATGCATTTCATTTTGTTAGAATTTCTCGTCAACTATACAAGCACATTTTTATACAGGTTCATAACAATTAGCTGTTTCAGGTGTGTTTTTGGTGCTTAATTAAGTAAATGACCTCCCAGAACTAATGAATTTCAATATTCAGTGGCCATCTTTATTCTACATGCCACTTTCACAAAAAATATTCACCTACTAAACTTCTCTTTAAATTGAATTTTTTCCCCTCTGGCTCCTTAACATTTTTTTATAGCGAGAGAAAAATAATCACTTCTCTTGACATCACAGTCTGATAGAAGTGCACGATCTCAACTGTAAATCAGGGGGAGAAGTGGTGGGAGCCGGAGAGTTTGATGAGGTGCAGAGATATTATATCATGTTATATTACTTTCTTACCCTATAGTAATGCTCATGTGTCATGGAAATGAGACAGAAATCCCAGAGCCTGTATTAGAAGAGTGCATCTGTTAAAATAAATAGGGCCTTTCTCTCTGTAGGTATCTGTATACTGGGGATTTGTTAATGTCCATGGCACATCTTGAAATGCATATGTTCCAAAGTCTGCTTGCATTTTTAAACTATGAGATTGCAGCACTATCATTTTAGGACTGTCCTGGTTCTTTTTTGTTGAACTGTAAAAAGAAAGCCTTAACCATTTCAGTGCTTCCATCTGTTATAGTGCATAATGATTATCAGTGATATTGATGGAACGTTGACCTCTTCTTCTGTCATCAATGGTTCCTCATATTCAAGAATATTCAATCCTAGAAGTATTCTTAGCCTTTCCTATTTATCCATCACCAAACTAGTGCTAGTTATTTTTTCCCCAGCAGAGGTAGATTTTTATGTCAAAGTGACATTATAATGAATAATTATTTATAAAACAAGATGTCTCAAAGGGCTGTATTGATGAGTACAGCGTTGGCAGAGGCAAGCTGGAGATGACTTGTTTAAGAGTCATTTTTTGTTAACAGCAAGCCATTTAGCACAATACCTTGGCAACTAGGCCACATTGTTCTACTGGAATTTACAGATGATCTTTCATTCTACCTAAGCAGTGCAAGCATTATGGCACTTCCACTTTATTTTAACCTTCGTTTTATCAATGCCATATTCTTCTTCCTGTACAGAATCTAAGTTTAAACTTCTAAGTATATATCAAATATACATTTCCCTTAAAATAGTCAGAAGTAAAAATGCATTGCTAGTTCTTTTACAATCCTTACATAGACATGATGTTAAAAAAGATTTCTTACCTTATAGTTAACATCTTCAAATGTTAATTATGCCTGAGCAGTACCCCAAAAGATATACTTTTTTTCTTGTGATAAAATGCAGCGCACTTCCTTTACCAAGGCTCTTGTACTTTAAAACTTACACAGTAGCTGTACATCTGCAATGTCAAGGCACAGCTGCCTCAGACTGCTAGTCTCAGGATATTTGGAGTGACATTTGGTGCTGTTACTACTGTTCTGCTCACTGTTCTTATGATGACCTGCTGAAGAGAAATCTGTACCTGAAGACCTGCAGTGCAAGGATCTCCCTGCTTCTGCATCATTTGTTCTGTGGATTTATGCTTGCTACATTATATCTCCTGCTGCTTCCTAAAAATTTCACCACCAGTCATCAGGGGGCAGCTCTGCCATGAGAAATAGTCATGGGTGAATCTGCCTGGGATCGATCACAACAAAGGTTCATCAAATATGCCTTGATGAATCCAATTTGGGGGGGGGCTCCTGCTCTGAAATTCTGGTAATTTTGGGGGCTAATAGGCAAACCTCTATAGCAACATTTAATATAGCAAAAAAATTTTTTTTAATATTACCTACAGTGGAAAGAAGGTCCTTTTACTGTGACTTCAAGGGTAAGTTGGAAAAAACATAGATCTTTTAAGATACATGCTTCGTAGATGCAAGTTTAAACAGTTTTGATTTTTCACAGAAAATGTCAGCAACATCAAATTCTGGCATTACATATTTTGTCAGTGAGTTTTTTAACTTTTAAATTTAGCTTCACGTAAAACAGCTGCATTCCAAGCCCATTCATTTCAACTTGAAAAAAGCTGCAACACCTGATTTTTATATCAAGTGGTAATAGAATTGAAGCAACCAGTGGAAATAGTAGACACAACAGATCTACAACATATAGGGAAGTTTACTCTTAAAAAAAATAACGCTAAAGCCCTCAACTACAAATTGGTCATTGGCAACAGTTTAATAGTATCATTATTTTATGGAAGTACCACACTGCATTGTCTTAAAAGTTTAACAAAAGGTCAAAACATTTCAAAACTACAACCCCACATTCCTTGAACCCCTTTATAACCCCATATTCCCAATTATTCCCTAAAAATTAAAAATCTAGTCTTCAGGTATGTGTTTGCAATAAAATGGATAGGGTCAGGGCAGTATGTGTTAACCTCCCGCAACATTGTTTTACTGACAAAACATGGAAAATGTATTGATGGAGCACATTTTTTTTACTGACAACCTGAAGAATGACATTAAAAAGTAAGACAATAAATATTTAAACAGTATAAACACAATATGGAAACACTGACAATACCTATAACAAGTAATTTGACTAATTTACACTTAAAAAAGTCAACACAGCATGACAAATTACCAGCCCCTGATATTTACAGACTGATCACTGATTTTTACAAACTGTCCATAAATTTAATGACGGTTGGCAACTCTGGCATGTGTACACTTTAATATGGAGCAAATATAACGAGACAAAGCAGACTTTATCTTGCAACAAAAATTAGAGTGTATGAGACTAAAGCCACAAATATTTTTCAGTAGCTGCACAGTATGTAAGCAGCTTGGGCAGACCACAAAATAAATAGGAAAGATTAGGCTGATTTTATTTTGAAATAAACACCAAAGTGTACTATTTATGAGACGATATCCGGAAATATTATTCAGGGACTGAACAGTATGTCAGCAGCTAGGACGCAATATAAGAAGTAGAGATGAGGCAGGATTTATCTTGAAAAATAAAACAGAGTATATCCTTTGAGAAGTAGTTAGATAGCATGTACATAGCTTGGTAAAGCTGCGTACATGCTGGTAACTACTTTGTAAAGTAGTTAGACAGCATGTACACAGCTTGGTAAAGCCACAATGTAGGAGGAAAGCCTCATGAACACAGGACATTTTAAAAATGCTCCTCCTCTTGGCAGCAGCGTTTGCGAAGAAAAAATGCCTGATACTTGTAAAAGTGTCTAACGCTTTTACAAGAGTTTAGGTGCGTTTACAGGTGTCAAGTGCTTGGGCGTTTATTCATTTCATTGGCCAGAATAATATTTTATTCTGGCCATTGGAATTAATTGACATTCAAGAGTTAAACACGTCTAGCATTAACACACATTTAGATGCGTTTAGACATGTTTAGATGTGTCAGACGTTTTGTTTTCTGCCAAAAAGCTGCTGCTCCTGGATGCAATGACAGCCCCTAAAAGCCCCTGCCACCAAAAGCATATATAAGTTTATATGTCCTCCATGGACACATTGGATAACATGGAGGGGCGTTTGGGAGCTGTAAACAACAATGCTTGCCACCACTAAAAGTGGCTGCAAAAACGCCCTATGTGCGAGAGGCTGAAGAGATGAAGGCAAGTTTTATTTTGAAAACAATATCCATTTGAGAGACAATATCCACAAATACAGTACAATAGCAATTTGTAAGCAGTTAAGTTACTCTGCAAAATAAGAGGGAAAAATTACATGTTTATAAAAAAATTTTAAATGTATTCTCTGAAGAAAATAGCCTAAAATATTGTTGTAAGCAACTTGGTCAGGCCTCAATAAACCTCCTGCTGGGCTGAAGGTCCTTTAATGCAGCACACTGGATGTAGGGCAAGCCAGATGCTTCAGCTCATACCAGGGGCAGACTGACCATTTGGAAACTTGGGCACTGCCTGAGGGCCCTGGGTCAGTAGGGGGCCCCATGAGATGCCCCTGGTACCTTTTTCATAGGCTTTTTTGAGTTTGGGCAAGGACACAGGGGCCCCATGATCCCCTATTGCCCGGGGGCCCCATGAGTTGTCAGTCTGCCCCTGGCTCATACAGAGCAAACTCCACCCAGTGATTAAGACTGGACACCCAATAGTCAATGGGGTTCTCACTTTTGAGTGTCAATATTATCCCTGGATCGAATGTTGTAAACATGGTTCAGGCACTGCTTGTAAGTGCTGCCTGCAGCAGGGCCTGGCCACTGTGGTTTAAGAAAATATCCGAAGCAGCCACTGCCACCACTGATCCCCCTTTCAGGGATCAGCGGATTGGAGGCATGATGATAATCAGAGGAGATTCTATCACTATCTATAAATACAGCAAGATGTTCTTAAGCAGCACCTTCTCCAGGTGCTGCATTTTGGGCTCCTTCTGGAATAGTGGCAGTGAGGGGGTGGGGATCCAAGTCACCCAATAGTGGTCCCTCTTTTTGATGGTCCAAATCCTGTGGTCCTTGTGCAGGTATTTGAACCTAAAATACCTATTTTGTCACAATTTAAATGCATCAGAGTTCAAGTTCAATGTCCTCAACAATCTCATTTCACCCTTGACCAACTTCCACAGTTTTCCCCCTTGAAGCCTGGCCCATTTCCTTCTCTCCACCATCAGCACTCTGACCCTCCTCCTTTTAATTCTCTTCTGCCTCCTGGTGCCTTTGCCTCACAAGGATTGAGGCAGAACACAGGAATGATGATAGGTGGGTACAGACAGTCCTTCTGTATTGGACTTGGCCCCTCCTGCTGACCTGAAATGTCTTGAACTCCCGTCAGTGGTCAAAGTGAGCCCTGTCAGGTTAGCTCAGCCCGTCTATAGCAGATGGCTGATCCTGCTAGTGTCAAGCCTCAATCAATCAGCTGCCACTATGAGATTTTCCCCAGCCAATGGCTTGTTGGGAAAAGAACACACATGAGGACACGCTGCTCCTTTGCTTCAAAGATCAAGCCATGCTGTGCAGAAATATACCAATGCAAGCACCCCCACCAGTGGAATTTACTGTTTGTTAGATGCCTATATCAGAAATGCAGTTATTGTATAGTAATGAGATTTTACTAGATTACTGAAGTATAGCCACAGTAAAGGAGTAACTGACAATTTAATGTTCTCCCTGCACATGATAGAATCACATACAAAGTTTTAAATGACTCATTGTTATAAGACCTTGAGCATTTACAGTATATTAAATCAAATACTAGAATCATCTGGTGTTATTCATATATTATTATTTTTTGTTATAATTATTTGAATGATGTTAACTTTTCCTGCATTTTAACACAAAAATGCAGAACGTGTTACTTGCCCTTAAAATAAATTGACTTTCTTTTATGACTTACAGTATGCTAAGAAATAGATCTTCTCTGCTGGGTAATGACTGCATGAAAAGTACCCAAGTTAATAACGGTGAAACTGAAGCTGTGTTTACATATGACTGGTAGCCACTTAAGGATCTTAAATGGAGTTGAATTGAATTATGTACAAATCAGCATTGTATCATGATGTGTAATGAGCCTTGTAACTGTGGCTCTTGAATTTGTTATTTCATCTATTAAGCTCTGTGATTTTTACAATTGGTGCTAATGTGATTTTATAATAGTTCAGTACATGCAGTCCTTTTTCAAAATCAGATGTAAATGAATAGGATTTTATTGAGCTCAACAAGCTTAGAGGCAGATGAGTATGCTTGTCCTTAGGGGTGTTGCTAGATTCTGTCTTGTGACCTAGATTCCAAGTCATGACAGTCAAGCAGGTCATTAGTTAAAATAAACAACAGGAATAATAATAATAATTGTGACAGCTTATGTGATGCCTTAAAGTAAATAAACATTAACCGGAAGCCATTAAGTTCACTAAAGCATTGTATATCAAATAATTGCCTTTTTTTTCCTTTAAAATAATTCACCTTTTTTCTTTTTTATTGCATCACAGTGCAGCTGCTGCTGTCCTGCAGCCACTTTATGGCCACTTACTCACTGGGCGATACTGGGAACAACCAGTTTCAGTACCAGGGGGTTGCTTGGGTGTGCTATAGCACCAGAACATACTCCAGTAGCACTCCCACCACCACCACCATTTCATCTAGTGCAGGTGTTAAAGTGTTACTAAACTCACAGCAGTAAAATAATTCTGTATATGCAGCAAAGCATGCTTGTTATACTCACTGTGGAACCTAAGGAGTTAATTCTCCGCATTGTGTAAAAACACTGTTTGATCCTGACTTCTCTGATCCTCCCCTTTTTCCATTGTCCCCCCTCTTATCTCCTGATAAGACATATCGTGTGAAGTCACTCTGCACATGCTCAGTTTAGTGTGTATTGCAAGAGAGGTTTTTTTTTTTTCTTGGGAGAGTGCATGTGATCAGCACAGGGCCAATCAGAACTGTACAGACAGAGGTCAGGGATTCTGCATTCTCCTAGTGCATAATGAAAACTCCTCCTACAAGCTTTAACCAGTGCTCTGCTAGACACTGATAGAAGTCACAAGATTGCTCTAACTGCTGATGAGAAAAGGTATTTAGCAGTTTATATTTACTAAATTAGTTGCACTTCCATGTTCTGTGTACTGTGGGGGACTATATATATTGAATGCATGGTCCTGGGTTTAGTAACACTTTAAGGGGTGGCCATACTGGGTAACTGCCCATGGCAAGTATCTGCAGAGGAGCAGTGAGTACCAGGTGCTGGATCATATTTCATTATATCACTTGGCAGTAAATTAGTTTCAGATCCATGTCCCTATTACTAGGACGGGTTCCTTTTTTTCAGCTGTCTACTTCCTGTGTCCCCCTTTACCACCAAAGAAAAAGACAGTATGCCCTTCTACTAACACCAGTAAAAGGAAACATATACTCCCCCCCCCCCACTGACACCTATGCCCCTGCACTGGCATCAGTAATCAATCTACCTCCCAAAGATAATCAACACACTTTCTTCCTCCCCCGACAACTGACACATTTGGGGTCTGCATATTGTAACGACTACTCTTTTGCTGTCTCACTTTGTCATGATTGTCTATTTGTTGTCTGCATATACTCACCTGTTTGTTGCCGGCATATACTCACAATTGCCTGTATATTGTCATAATTGTCTGCTAGTTATCCTCATATCGCCTCAATTGTCCATTTGTTGGCCACATATGATCATGTATGTTGGTGGTCCTGCCTGTCAAACTAGACAAGCTGAGTTAAGTTTGCCAATCCTGAGAGATAAAACAGTTGGTTGTCATGTCTGCTTGTAAGTGGCCAGTCAGCAGGTGGTGACAATGATCAACCTCCTGCTTTTACAGATCCCTGGCCAACCATGTGAAAGAGGCCCTATACATCCAGCAGTGGCATAGCACCAGCAAAAAATAAAATAGCTATAGTCACCCCCTGGTAATACCAGTGAACCATATCTGTACTACGTTACTTGTTGTCTCCATTGGGAGAGTGTGTGACAGGGTGACAATGCAGGGCCAGAGTTTGAAGACAAGGATGAAATGTTGTGACTCTATAACAGAAAGTGCCTGAACAAGGGCCTTCATGTCAGGACTAACATGGGATGGAATCATCACACAGCCTGGGCTCAGGATACTATTACACTGAGCATCCTTCACAGCACATTCACTGAGCACCATTAGTAAATCAGTAAGGACTTCCCACTGCTCCTGCTGGAGCAGTTAATGAAAAACCTGTAATGCAACTAGACCATCCCTTCCTCTTGGTGAAAAGAAATGGGGAGTAGAGGCTCAGAAAGGTTCCACTTTAAGTGCTAAGAGATACCACTTGATAATCGATGTTTCCACTTTTAAGCATTATTACTGACTCTCTGAGTAAAAAATCTTCTTGCGAGCAAAGTACTGAGCTTTTCCCAATATCACTGTAACAAGGTTTGTGCCAACCCCAATATGTTCATGCTTGGATCATTTATTCAGACACTGCATTTAATGTGCCTTGCTTGACTGAGTTCCCATGTGTTCAGATAGTGAGGGTAAGTTCAGGGAGGGTAAAACAAGAAGGGAAGTGTAAGAAAAGTCCAGTATGTATCAAAATGAGAAGACCTTTGCATGTACATGTGCATGCTCACAATTCTGAGCAAAGGCTCAATGCAAGACATGTATTAGCGTGCAGGGCTTGACACTGGCTTTGGCACCAGATGGCCTATTTAATCTGTATTGTGATGTGGACAGATTACTCAGTGGTCTTCAGCTAGTTCCTGTTTTACCTGTGCCCTGTACCCTTTCTATATTTGCCTTCCTGTGCACGGCCCAGCTTGTCTTTGGCCAGTCGTTGGCTTCGTGCTTGCCTGTTGTGACCTTGGCTTGTACCTTGACTCTGCTTCTGCCTTTTGTTCCTGTACCCAGGGGCGGACTGACAACTCATTGGGCCCCCGGGCAATAGGGGATCATGGGGACCCTGTGTCCTTGCCCACACTCAAAGCACACCCAAAAAAGCCTATAAAAGGTACCAGGGGCATTTCATGGTACAGTGTGTTACTCTTACCTCTTGGGCAGGGGTGGACTGACAACTTATGAGGCCCCAAGGCAATAGGGGATCATGGGGCCCCTGTGTCCTCACCCACACTCAAAGCACACCCAAAAAGCCTATAAAAGGTACCAAGGGCATTTCATGGGGCCCCCTACTGACCCCAGGCCCTCAAGCAGTGCCCGAGTGCTCGAATGATCAGTCTGCCCCTGCCTGTACCTTACTGCCCGGCTGTGGACTGAGTCCAGCTTGTATCCTGACTATCTCTACCTGATGTTCCTGTACCTCACTGCCTAGCTGTTAGACCTTTTGTCTTGTCACCTGGTTTCCTCCTGTCTGCTTATCAAGATAAGCATCTGTATCCTGCAACCAACAGCTGGTGCTGCATGCTACATCAGCCTTCGTGCCAATCTGTGTCCTCACACCTCCTGTCACCATTACCCGAGGTGTTGTTCAAGAAGTGTAAAATAAGCCCCCTCTTCAGCTGGATCTTCACCAGGTACATGAAAGGAAGATTACAACAAAGATGTATGTGTATTAGTCTGAGTTTGCATAAACAGCATATTACATTTTCTATAGACTCCAATATTTACAGTACATGCTTGTTTGCCTGTAGTTGAATCCCTGCTCTGGATATTTACGGGAACTTATTTGGTGACAAGTAAGGGTTGATTCACTAAAACTGGAGAGTGAAAAATCTGGTCCAGCTCTGCATAGTAACCAATCAGCTTCCAGTTTTTTTTTTGTCAAAACTTAACTGAACAAACTGAAGATAGAAGTTGATTGGCTACCATGCACAGCTGGACCAGATTTTGCACTCTCCAGATTTAGTAAATCTATCTGTCCAGAAGGCATTGCTTCATGGAGATGGACTCCTGAAAACACTAGATTAGTATTGCTTGCCTCCTAGCTGACTCCTAGAGATTTGGTGAATTTATTTGTCAAGGGGTGGGCAAGATGTAAAGATTTAGCTTTTTTCTGAACGTAAGTATATTATATGTTACAAAGACAAGCATAGTTATTTCATGAACTTGCAACATGGCCAACTGTATACATGCCACTGATGCCAGCCGATGGGTTTTAGTACAAAAGCAAGTTTTCTGAGGCTTAGTGAATACTTGCAGTTGCTGTTTAAAAATCATGACCACTGTCAAATGTAGTGAAATTATAATCCAAGTTTATTGCACGTATATATGTGGCACTTTAAGAGCAGAGAAAAGTACAAAACTGTTGGCATTTCCGGATATAATTTTTATCATTTACCCCTCAATAATACCAACCAAACTCACTTATGTAACCTTCAATACTATCAAATTCTGTGAATTTCCAGAAGACACTCTATTTAACCATAACCAGTCTTTCTTATCCATAACAAGTTGGCTGAGTACAGGACAATCTAGCATTTCACATGCCTAATACCTAATACCATGCTACTTTCACACTTTTTTTCTCAACCCTCTATATGGATGGAGGAGCTGAGGGGAACAAGATTGTAATCACTGTCAGGCCAGTATTCAAGATAAAAATAAAAATGATAAGAGGCTATAATATTCATGGTATCCACCCACACTACATAAATGCGACCCATGTAACCCAACAAATCTGTACAAAAAGCTTTTGTGAACAAGATGTCCACCAAAAAAAGTGGTTACTTAAAGGACCAATGCGGTATACCAAGAAGTAAGTATATACAAAGTTATGAAAATGCAAATATAAGTACAAAATTATTAAATTAATAAATCAAACAACAAAATCAATGAGAGGTGTCAGTGAGCGCACAGGTAGGTGGATCCCTTTGATAACGTGCGTGCACAAGAAACGTGTCAGAGAGGAGCCTGCGTACTGACGTCACGCCGCCATGTCCACATGATGGTCTGACTGCTATCTTTGAAAGTGATTTTAACTTATTTGCTTGCTCCACGTGGATGTTTTTTAATACTTGAATAAAAATACTACACTATTAGCGGTTTCTGTTTCTGGGCTCTTTTGTGAGCTGGTTCCTTCAGGATTTTGTCATTGTTCACATCGAGGATTGATTGCTGTGCTGGAGGTATTTCCCGTTCCGGTCCATCATTGCTGCATTTTGTCTGTGCCTGACATGTATGTGGAGGAGTTTGCTACCTTTGCTGTATATGTGTATTGTACATGCGCTTCTGGTGAGTGCATTGTAAATAAGTCACTTTCACGGATTCACTTATCACTGGAAGTCAAGATTCTTATTTGGACTCATTTTACGTGATCTATCATTAGACTTTATTCGTCATTTATTTATCATACTTGCATATTTATTTCCCTACAGTCACTATCTGTGTTGCCACTATTGCACTGTTACTTCAGTGTTCCACTTTATCCATATTATTATTTATGTCACTTTAGCGCCAACCAGTGCGCTTCACTCTGATTGCATTATTTGTTGCCGTATACACTTTCCAGTCACCTTCATTTGCTTATATCACTTTTATTCTTTTGGATGTTCAGCTTAGTGTTTATATTTATTAGCGCTGAACCTTTACTGCACAGAATAAATCAAACCACATCCATCACCTCAACTCAGAGAACGTTGTCTGTCCCCATTAAAAATTGATGTCAAGACATGGCCACAAAACTAAGAGCGTATAGCTGGATTGTGAATATTTCACTATCCAACTATCAGTCAATTACCCTATGGGCTTACATTATTGGAAGCTGAAAGTTAAAGTGAACCTGGTGGGACTCTAGTGTATAGTAATAGGCAGTTTGCTACACAACCAAGAAGGGGGCTATGATACGTATCGATCCATATAAAATGTAGCTGTAATATCAAGAGTACAGCGCAGTGATAGAGTCCAAATAAATGGATCCCTAGGAAACCAGTCTATCTTTCAATACTATCGTATATAGCTACATACTGTATATGTACTCTTGTACATGCCGTGGATCCCTTAACTAACAGACAAATATTGACATACAACTATGTGCAGTAATAGTCCAGAGCAGATAAAATGTAGCCAGGGCTGAAACTCAAGCTATGCAGAGAGGCAGACAAGGCGGCAAGAAGTAGGCAGCACAGGGGTAGTGAATTCAAGCAGTTCAGCACAGTTTATAAGTCTCAATAGGGTAGTGAGACTAAGGGGAGTTGTGGGTTTTGCAAATGGTTACACGTAGTTATTCACCGTGCGTTAGAGGTTATGTGTAAACTCACCCTCTCTCCAGCGAGATTGTGTATACCTGTTTCCATTACCGTGTTTTACTGTCTGATGTCCTACCACATTGATCTCTTCTTAGTTCAACTTGTAATACCATGAACCAGGGGCGGGCTGACAACTCATGGGGCCCCCGGGCAATAGGGGATCATGGGGCCCCTGTGTCCTTGCCCAAACTCAAAAAAGCCTATGAAAAAGGTACCAGGGGCATCTCATGGGACCCCCTACTGACCCCGGGCCCTCTGGCAGTGCCCGAGTTTCAAAATGGTCAGTCCGCCCCTGCCATGAACTTTGGTGGTGTCCATTCGGCCTCTCTACTTGTGCTCTCTGGCTCCGTGGGCCAATGCCCAGATAAACGCTCAGCCCTGGACTGTGCCGTGCAGATGTAATCCTAGTATCTTTACCTGGTTACTCCCATGGGTACCG
The DNA here is from genome assembly GCF_062004578.1 of Staurois parvus. Classification (NCBI taxonomy): domain Eukaryota; kingdom Metazoa; phylum Chordata; class Amphibia; order Anura; family Ranidae; genus Staurois; species Staurois parvus. Next base: position 1,905,416 of record NW_028318250.1, on the reverse strand, counting down.
TGGCCATCCATGATGACACTGACGTTATGAAGTCAATGCATTTCGCTGATGGGCATATCTCTCTCAGCTTCATCAGGACCCAGTAGCCTCACTAAAGACATGTTCAGACTTCCCCAACATGGTTGGGAGCAGTAAAAATAGGTGATTTGGTCACAATTTTATTACCCCTTCACCACCCTTCTTAAAGCAATTCTAAATGTTAATTTTTTTTTTGGATAACAAACATGTGTATACTTACCTGCTGTGTGCAATGGTTTTGCACAGAGCAGCCTGGATCCTTCTCTTCTTGGGTCCCCCGCAGGCTCTTCTTGCCCCTCCTTCCTGTCGGGTGCAACCACAGCAAGCAACTTTCTATGTTCACACACAAAGCAGTGGCTTGGCCCCACCCCTATTTCTCCTCATTGGCTGACTGGCTGTGATTGACAGCAGTGGGAGCCAATTGCGCTCACCTGCTGTCTCAGCCAATGAGGAGGCAATGACACGGGACAGCCAAGGCTGTCGTTCATATCACTGGATCACGATGAGGCTCAGGTAAGTATTGAAGGGGCTGGGGACCCTGCTGCACACTGAAGGTTTTTTACCTTCATGCATTCTACCTTGAGCCTTTACAACCACTTTAAAGAGGTTCTTCAGTCATCTAAAAAAAATAAAATAAAAATCAGCAGCTACAAATAGTGCAGCTGCTTTAAATACTACTTTTAATAAAAAGGACACTTACCTGTCTCCCAGCATGTTTACTGGTGGAAGCTGGCTGTGACTCCTTGTGGGTTCACAGCCAACTCCCCACTGCGCATGCACAAATTGCTCTACACTGTGAATGAACCCACAGCCTACTGGGACCTGTGACGTGTCCCAGGAGGTTGCAGGAAGAGGGTGGGCGGAGAACTTCTGGTGGAATTGTCTAGGCAATGCCAATGAAAGTGGGAGCAGGTACCTGTCAGAACTAGGTAGGTACCCACACCCCCCAAAAAAAATTCTGAAAGTGGAAGGTGGGGGGGGGGGGGGACATAAAGCAGAACTTCACTTTCTAAAGAGCTCCAACATTCACAACCACATTTTTTAAAAAACATTATGCTGTCTCTAAGAATCCTATTCTTATATTTTCCATTTACCTAGTTTTCAGGTGCAAATACATATATCCAGTGGTTTTGCACAGAGCAGCCTGGATCCTTCTCTTCTTGGGTCCCCATGCCCTTCCTTCCTGTTGGGTGTCCCACAGCAAGCAGCTTGCTATGTTCACACACAGAGCAGAGGCTTGGACCCACCCCTATCTCTCCTCATTGGCTGACTGGCTGTGATTGACAGCAGTGGGAGCCAATTGCGCTCAGCTGCTGTCTCAGCCAATGAGGAGGCAAAGACACGGGACAGCCGAGGCTGTTGTTCACATCACTGGATCGCAATGAGGCTCAGGTAAGAAGGGGCTGGGACACTGCTGCACACTGAAGGTTTTGTACCTTCATGCATTCTACCTGAGCCTTTACAACCACTCTAAAGAGGTTCCTTAGTCATCTAAAGAAAAAAAAATCAGCAGCTACAAATAGTGCAGCTGCTTTAAATATTAGTTTTAATAAAAAGGACACTTACCTGTCCTGGGATCCAGCACTGTCCTCACCAAGGCCAGTTCTTCACTGGTCTTTGGATCCCGGCACCAGCATGTTTACTGGTGGAAGCTGGCTGTGACTCCTTGAGGCTTCACAGCAAACTCCCCACTGCTCATGCACAAGTTGCTCTACACTGTGAATGAACCCACAGCCTACTGGGACCTGTGACGTGTCCCAGAAGGTTGCAGGAAGGGGGTGGGCGGAGAATTGTCTATGCAATGCCAGCGGAAATGGGAGCAGATACCTGTCAGAACTAGGTACCCACACCCCCAAAAAAATGTTCCGAAAGTGGAAGGGAGGGGGGGACATAAAGCAGAACTGCACTTTCTAAAGAGCTCCAATATTCACAACCACATCTTTTTGAAAACATTAGGCTGCCTCTAAGAATCCTATTCTTATATTTTCCATTTACCTAGTTTGCAAGTGCAAATGCATAAAAGCAGTGGTTTTCAGGCAAGTAAAATATACTGTAAATACTAAAGAATGTATCATATTTAAATGTGACTAGGGCACTGTATCTGTCTTTTATTTAATTGTAAGAAAACAGTTTAACACAGTTGTTAAAGTGGAATGCATTAAGTCTTTTTCTTCCTTACAAACTAAATATAAATGATGCATTTCAATGAGACATTACTGGAAAATATATAAGCAAAGTTTGTAGCTTTTTCTATGGTTGACTTTACTTTGCTATCACTGGCAGCACCACTAAGATAGGGGAGGGGAAGCCCTCTCGCAGGAGAGAATGGACTGTCATGTGTAAAGCAGAGCTGCCTGAAGAAAAATAACAAGTATGGAGAATCACAATAGATACTGAAGCATATGCAACAGAAAAGCCACATTGCCTCATTTAAGCTGATCATGCTTGATTCTGAGGGGGAGGCAGCTTGCATCATGAATAGGCATTTGTATCTGCTTCCACCCACCCACTGCCTCACGATTGGCCAACACTCACGAAAGCTGACAAAAAGGCAGTTTTGTTGCATTGTGATCCAAGCGTGAACGTTTCCAAGTTCGGGGGATTGAGGTGGGGGGGATAAAATAGAAATGGTTTATAAAAATAATAAAGCAGCAACAGACGGCACCAGATTGAGCCTCAGAAGTTCAAACTGGGGTTTGTGTATGCTTTGTGATATGAAATAATATATGGTATCTTCTGAATTGGCAGTTTACTGACAGTACTGCTGTCTATCAAGTTTTTAATAGTATTTATTTATACGTGGTTGACATATTCTTCAGCAGCAAAGGACAGTAACGTAATGAAAAAGAACACAGAAGTTACATTTGGACTAGGCTTAGTTGTTTTTTTTTGTGAGCATTTGAATGTGCACATAGGTGCATTATCTAAGTATATTTGGAAGACTGAGCCAGGTTTTGGACTTTAGATAGGGCAATGTATGTTGTTGTCTTCGTCACTCTACAATATCCATTTTAAGTTAGCTTGCTTACATTAATTGTTACACTGTTATGTAGATAGAACCATTGAAACATATGGGCTAAACTACAAGGTAGCAGAGTACTACAATTAAAATTGTTTTTTTGTAGTTTTGGCCAGACTTAGGAAGGATCAACAATTCTCACATGTTCGTATTTCCATCTGTGTCCCCATCTGAGAGTTTAAACCCAAAAACTAAAATTTGATATATTGCTGCTTATCAATTCATGAATGTGTTGACTGCATTCATTTTCTTTTTTAGTTTTTTCCCTTTATTTTTACTTGGTGATCCAGCCAGTAACATACTTACTGTCCTAGGGGTATCTCCTTTCTGAATGGAGGAGCAACAACAATACCATTAGAAGGCAGCATTGTCAATCTGGGGAAAGGGTAATATTAATGTACTAGCAGATTTACAGTAGATGGACTTGACTAAGAAATTGAAGCTTAACTCAAGCTAACACTTTATAATCAATTACTGCATTTTTTCCCCTTTGGGATAAAGGTTTTATATGTATTAATAAAAACTAATCATTGTAAACACCCCTGTCAGTTTTAAAGGGTTATTCCAATCCTCCAACTGCTATTTTGCTTGGACAGCTTAATCTATTCTGTTTCAATATTTTTATTAAGAAAGTTTTGTTTTAGGAACCCAACAAGCTCAATTATACGCCCACGCAGGGGCCGAGCACAACAATAACACAGAAACAGATACATCCTGCTGACTTGTATTAGCCAAATAACAAAATGTCCAATGACAGCAAGGGAGGACAGCAAAAAGCCGAACCAAATATTATCAGCAGTAGTCCGACATAATACCATAAAGAGAAGAGGAAAGAAAAAAGGTTAGAAGAAAGGAAAAAGAAAATAAAAATGACAAAAACAAAAAAAAGAAAAGAAATCAGAAAGAAAACATACAGGAAAGGGAGACTAGGAGAATCACGGATCCAGGGCTAGCATAGGCAGCGACTACAAGAGGCCATAACTAGTAAGGGGCAGGGATGGCAAGGATTATCGTATCCAAGGTTACCAAACCTTAAGGAATCTCAGATGAGAATCATGAAGAATGCTAGACATCTGTTCATTGATCAACATATCATTCATCCGGGTCTTCACCCCTTGGAAGACAACCAAAGGGGTTCTTCAAGCTTGAGCTATGGCACGTTTGGCCGAAATAAATAGGTAGGATGCCAATTTCTGCTGAGATCTAGACAGACCCAAAATTGGGCAGTGCAGAAGAGTCACCCTTGCATCCCTACGGACCGTAATGTGAAATAGCGTTTGTAGCAAACCAAAAACCCTAGACCAGAAGCCTGTCAATCGCGAGCACAACCACCAAATGAGTAAGACGTCTCCGCGTAGACCACAGTTCCGGAAACATCTATCTCCGCCAGTCGGATTAAAGTGAGCAATCTGAGCCGGGACCCATTACCACCTCAGGAGAACTTTGTAGGCTGCCTCAAGAGTGACTGTATTGAATGAACATTTTGCCACCATCCCCCAGGCCCTATGCCAATCCTCCGCTGCAATCGAGCCACCCAGATCTCGCTCCCATTGAAAGACATAAGGCATGGGTGGTGAGGAGGACCTACTGTTAAGGGAGGCATAAATTACAGAAATGAGACCAGGGGACCCTGGGGAGTGCTGACAAACGTGTTCAAAGGATGTTTTGCAGTAAGGGTAGTAAGGGTAGTGAGACGGAGGGATAGGACCTAGTGGCATAATTGCAAATACAATAATATTCCTGTAGCGGGACCCCCTTGATTCTCGAAGAGTCTCCCATGAAGGAAACGTATGAGCGTTCAGAAAATCATGTACAATAACAAAGCCATGGGAGGTCCACCAAGAGAAAGAAGGGGGATGTTCTAGGCCTGGCGGAAATAAAGGATTATGCGTGATCGGCAAAAGAGGTAGAAATGATGAAATCAAATTATCCAAATATTTTACAGAATCCCAGGTTCGTAAACTGTGAATTATGATAGGGCTCAAGTCTGGAGGGCGTAACTTAGGCGGGAGCTAAAGCAGTGCGGTTAAGGAAAGCGGAGCACAGTTGGGTAATTCCAAGAGTACCCATAACGGGATATCTGTTATGGCATGAAGCATAGACAACTGGGAAATCTGAGCCGCCAAGTAATACCTAGAAACGTGTGGAACTCCTAAACCTCCCTGTAATCTGTGAGTATATAGAGTGGCTCTTGGCACTCTGGGACGTTTATGAGCCCAAATAAAACTGAGAATCCAGCTTTGCAGTACACAAAGAAAAAACGCAGGGACCTGAATAGGAAGAGTGTGAAAAAAGCACAGGATCTTCGGCAAGATAGTCATCTTGACAGCATGTATCCGGCCAATCCAAGATAAAGAAGGAAACTGCCAAGAATGAAGCAGAAGTAACAGAACGCAATAAGGGGTAATGGACTGCTTGATCTATTAACTATTTGCTATTCAGCACTGTGCTATTTCAACTGGTAATTGTGCTGTCATGCAACGTTGTACCCAAACAAAATTTGTGTCCTTTTTTCACAAAAATAGAGATTTATTTTAGTGGCATTTTGATCACCACTGGGATTTTTATTTTTCGTGATATAAATGAAAAAAAAGACTGTACATTTAGAAAAAAAGGACATTTTCTACTTTCTATTATAAAAAATATCCAATAAACTCAAATTTAGTCATAAGTGTAGGCCTAAATGTATTCTACTACATGTCTTTGGTAAAACAAAATCCCAATTTGTATATATTTATTGGTTTGTGTGAAATTTATAGTGTCTACAAACTGTGGTATAAACAGTATATTGGAATTTACACAGTTTTTACTTACTGACTGCCTATCACATTTCTTGAGGTGCTAAAATGCCAGGGAAGTACAAAAAAAACCCAAATGACCCTTTGCTGGAAAATATACACCCCAAGGAACTTGCTGAGAGGCATTCTGAATCTATGTAAGATTTTATTTTGCAAAACATTTTTGGAAAATGACAAAACAATTTTTTTTTACACAAAGTTGAAATTTAAACGAGATATTTCTAACACACGCACGATAGGTATATGTGGAATAACACACCCAAAATACATTCTGCTACTTCTGAGTATGGGGACACCACATGTGAGAGACTTTTTGGCAGCCTTGTCACATACAGGCATCCAAAATCCAATGACCACCTTCAGGCTTTCAGAGGGCATATTTCCTCCTGTCACTTCCTCACTACTGTCAAGGTCCAACCTTTCCTCAGGGTTTGTGCTGCTCCATGTGCTGGCATCCATCTTATGTGTCTGCAAAGCATTGTGGGATCCTTTATGCTTTCAACTCTCTGCGGCTTCTCCTCCAGGAGGTGGTGGCTTATCACATTTAAGCCTGCTGTCTGCAGCTGCTCATTGCATTCGTGTCCTGTCTCTTGCACAGCAACAAGCTCCTGTTTAGCTACTCATTGCTTTCCTGGATACTGACTCGGCTTTGGCTAAGACTCCTCCTGGCTTCTTACCTCGGCTCTGGCGACCATTCTTCCTGGCTCCTGATCCCGGCTCTGGTGATGATTCTTCCTGGCTCCTGATCCCGGTTCTGGTGACAATTCTTCCTGGCTCCTGATCCCGGCTCTGGCGACGATTCTTCTTGGCTCTTGATTCCGGCTTTGGCTACGATTTCCGCTGTTGGACTTGCATAGACTCTTGTCTTATATTTATATTAATAAACCTACCTTTAATTGCACCTCCTTGTGTGTCTGGCTCCTTGCTCCCTGACAACTACCTATCAATTTTGGAGGCCTTAAAATGCCAGAATAGTACAAACACCCCGAAATGACCCATGTTTGGAAAGTAGACACCCCAAGGAATTTGATAAGAGGCATGGTGAGTATTTTTCAGATATAATTTTTTTGTCACAGGGTTTTGAAGAAGAAAACAAGAATAGAAAAAAAAATTGTTTTTTTTTCTTTATTTACCAAAAACATTTGGCAACAAACGAGATCTGCAAAATACCATGCCCCTTAGCAAATACCTTAAAGTGTCTACTTTTGAAAAAGGGGTCATTTGGAGGGGTGCTTCTACTATTCTGGAATTTTATGCCCAACATTAGAAGCTTATGCCACACATCACCCACTCTTCTAAGAGATGGCTGTTGCAATTTTTTATGTCACACAATATTTGCATAGGCATTTTTCAAATGCAGATTTAAAAAAAACCAAAAGACACTTTTTTGAATTTTAATGCACAAAAACACAATAAATTGCGAGTAAATAGATACCAAACATGGCATGTTTTAAAATTGTGCATGCCCGTGCATCAACAAAAAACTATGTCAATCTTTCATATCCATAGGCGATGCTTTAAAAGCCTTTACAGGTTACCACTTTAGATTTACATGGTCTAGTGCTAGAATTGCTGTCCTTGATCTGACATTCACGGTCATACCTCACATGCATGGCAAAATCTCTGTTTACATACTGACATTGGACCTACACTTGCACTTGCCTTTGCGCGTGAACACTGTACCTTTAATTTTCTTTTTTATCACTTTCATTGTTATCAAAGGGAATGTAAACATCCCCCGTGATAGCAATAGGCAGTGTCAGGAATGCGATCACCTGCCGTGTGGGCTGCAGTACCGGTGCTTGCCAGCGGGTGTGTCAGGAATGGGCTCACCTGCTGTGTGGGCTGCAGTACCGGTGCTTGCCAGCGGGTGCTTTCAGCAGCCAGGATCTCACTCCTGCAATTAAGCCATCACCTGAGGCTGATTGTGGGAGGTATATTTAAGCAGCACCAAGCCTGCAATCAGTGCCTTGGTGTTGTCCCATGAGCCCCTGTATCTTGTTCCTGATTGTCCTGTACTCCTGATTGCCTTGCTGCCGACCCTGCTTGATCCTGACCTTGCTGACTTCTCCTGCTCTGATCCCTGGCTTGTTTGACTACTCTTCTGGATTTCCCTATTGATCTGAACTCCTGTTACCGAACCCGGCGAGTGACCCGACTACTCTTTACCTGCTGCCTTGTACCGTGCTGTCCCCACTGTTACCAACCTGGCCTGTCTGACCACGCTTACTACTCTGCCATCCATTCGTCCTGCACGGACCTATCTGCCTCTTCACGTCAGGCTCTTACCAGTGTATACCTCTGGCGGATCCATCTGCCAAGGTGGGTGTACTCAGGGGCCGCGACCTGGTCACTGTCTGCTCCAAGTCCATCCCCAACATCAGGGGCCCTGGTGAACAAGCAGACTGGGGCTTAGACTCCGCGCTCTGGGGAATCCTGTCCTGTGGATTGCTAGAGGTACCGCCAGGCGGTATCTGACAGAACCATACGGCCTGCCTGACCATTCCACCTCTCCAGCCCTGACTACGCCTGTGTTCCCGCACATACTGATATTAGTGGAAGTTTGGTTTTGTTACTGTGCGTTTTGTATATTTGGGTGGCTAAAAATAAATTATATTGTTATTACATCATTCCTGAAGCCTGTTACTTCCCTGTGTCAGTCCACACATTTCTGGTCATACCTGGATCCCTGACGGGCAGTGACAGGTACTCTTTTTTGAGAAATCTGGGGTCTATTAGACTCTAGATCTCTCCTCTGTCCTTAAAGCATCTGATCAAACCAAGATTGGATCAGATAAGATGCTTTCCCAATTTTAAAATGGCGCTGTTTATGTTAGGCAAAATGGAAATTATGTTCCTTAGACTATAGAGATGATTGGAGCCATTCCGGTCTCCGATCAGCTATATGGTTTCGATGGCTGCATTCTCAGGTTCCCCGGTGAGATGGGAGAGCCTGAGAAAGCTGTGGAAGGTGTCGGGAAGGCGGGGAGACATCCCTTCCCACTGCTTGTAAAAGCAATCCAGTGGCTAATTAGCCACTAGGAATGCTTTTACATGAAGATTGCTTTTACATGAAAGCTGCCTGCCAGCTAAAAAAAAATGATAGCAGGATGATGCCTGTAGCTGCGGGCGTCATCCCAGTATAACCATTTAAAGTCCAGTGATGTACCAGTCAGGGGCAGACTGACCATTTGGAAACTCGGGCATTGCCCGAGGGCCCGGGGTCAGTAGGGGGCCCCATGAGATGCCCCTGGTACCTTTTTCATAGGCTTTTTTGAGTTTGGGCAAGGACCCAGGGGCCCCATGATCCCCTATTGCCCGGGGGCCCCATGAGTTGTCAGTTCGTCCCTGGTACCAGTACATTGCTGGTCCTTGTTGGGCATATATGTAACAGCAGAGAACATGGGCATATGATGAATCGGGTCTGCGGACCTATATGATTGCAATTCATTCTTTTTCGTAATGCCCATGTTGAGGGTTAGACCCAAAAAAGTTTTAAATTGAGAAACCGTGATAGGTTTCAAGGTGAATTGTCTGGAAAGAGCTGCATTTGGGTGGGTGGCGATGTATCGTTGTGCGTATAAATTGCTTTGGCCCACAATCAATTGATACAAATCTTCCGTGAAAAACAGCGGATGGGCTAAACGCTAGTGCTGGCAGCAAACAGGCCGATCCTGCTAACACTGCATTTTTGGGTACACTATACTAAGGAGGCACTAGTATAGGTCTGTTCATGATCAATATATTGATATGTACAAACACTATAGTAGTAATGGAGGTGATCAATAACCTATAGTGTGAGTGCAACACTGTGTGGACAATCTAACGCTAGCTGACCTTGGCTGGGAGGGTAACTGACCCTAACGTTGTCTGATGTCGCTAGTGGCAGAAATAGTGATCAGCAAAAAATTCTATATACTGACACTGTACCAATGACACTGACTGTGTGACAGTGGTGATAAAAGGGTTAATAGGGGTGATCAGAGGGTTAAATGTGATCATCTAATGTGTGTGTGTGTGTGTCAAATGTAGTATTTTTACATGTGGTGTTCTCTCTTCTCTTCTTGTACCTGCATGCACACCCAGAAGTAGAAAGTGATGTAAGAGTATGTCGCTTTGCCCAGAGCTGCCACTCACCCTCACATTGCAGTGGGCAAGCGGTTGGCGAGTAGTTACAAAAAAATGTAAAAATAAGTTATTAATATTTAATATTTATTTTTTTAACATTATTTTTTCTTTTTTTTAACTATTAAAAAAATGCTTTCATCAGAGTAGTGCAGTGCTACCATAGTAATAATCAAATTGATTCATAACAGCTTTGCTAGCATTGTGATCATGTGATCGCATAGAGATCACATGATCCCTGGGTCTTGATTACCATAACATGACTGACACTAAACAGGCTGAACTGCTCTAATACTGACACTCAGTGGCTGAATATCTTCTTGCCATGGGAACTCTGCCATACTGAAGTCTCTATCTGCTCAACCCAGCTCTGATGAAGAAGGGAGCACCCTTCGAAACGCGTTAGCATTCATGCCCCCCCTTTTCGATTTAACTGTAACCCTGTTTGGATTATGGTTACTTATGCCTGTTATACTATCACTTTGTGAGTATATTTCCTTATTAATAAAATTAGTCACTATTTATTGAGGTAATGCGCAAGGTTTGTGCGCTCTTTCCTTCATATTCCTCTACACTCTTGATTACCATGATCCACATTTTCCTGTGTCCAGTAGACACAGCAGTCATGGGGGGGACGTGCTGCACCCCCCAGCGGGCACGTAGCACCCCCCTGTTTTGGTACAGGTAGAGCGAAGTACCATTATTTCACCTTGCCTGGAGCTGCTGCCTCCCAGTAAAAGTACTGTAGGAGGTCGGCAAGTGGTTAAAGGAAGTTGAAAAATAACAGACTTACTGGCCAGATGAAAATAAAGGGGAAAAAAATGACATTTTTCAAATTACATTTTTCTTTTGTGTTTTATACTGCTTTAAGGCAAGAATTGAAGGGAAATCTTTTTACCAAAGACATGAAAAGGAGTGAAAACAGCTTTTTAGTAGAAAGGGAAATGGTTAGAATGTATGTAAGGCATTTATTACTGATAGTGTAGACATTATACGGTATTTTCTCTCACTTCCTGTCACAAAGACACTCTGCATGACAAAATGCAATAAGGTGTCACGGGAAAAGGAGCTAAGAAGTCTGCCTTGTGGAGATAGAAACTGCACAAGAAACCTGACAAGAATTCTACCCTTCCCTGTTTTACCTGGACTTCCATTGCATTGCTCTGTGCAGCCATGTACTAAACCCACATCTTGCAGCTGTTCTACATGCTGCATAACTCTTGATACCATCGAAGTTTAAACAAACAAATTCTATATTCATGTAAAATGTCCACTCTACTATGAAGAAATTTTACAGTTGTGCTCAAAAGTGTGCATACCCTGGCATGAAATGTGAAATTTTGGCATATATATTGAAAACATGACTGATCATGGCAAAAAACTGTCCTTTTTTAAGGATAGTAATCATATGAAACCATTTATTATCACATAATTGTTTGGCTCCTTTTTAAATCATAATAACAGATATCACCCAAAACCTGATCAAAAGTTTACATACCCTAGAACAGGGGCGGACTGACCATTCGAGCACTCGGGCACTGCCCGAGGGCCCGGGGTCAGTAGGGGGCCCCATAAAATGCCCCTGGTACCTTTTATAGGCTTTTTTTGGGTGTGTTTTGAGTGTGGGCAAGAACACAGGGGCCCCATGATCCCCAATTGCCCAGGGACCCCATGAGTTGTCAATCCGCCCCTGCCCTGGAATGTTTGTCCTTGTTACTGACGCTCAAGGTGACACACACATAGTCAATATGGAGGTCTGTGTATAAATAGTCAATGGGTTTGTTAGCCCTCACATGGATGCACTGAGCAGGCTAGATACTGAGCCATGGGGAGCAGAAAAGATCTGTCAAAAGACCTGCAGAACAAGGTAATGGAGCGTTATAGGGGTGAAAAGGGATATAAAAAATACATCTGAAGCCTTGAATATGCCAGTCAGTAATGTTCAATTACTTATTAATAAGTGTAAAGTTTTGAAACCTTGTGTCACCAAGCCAAGGTCAGGTAGACCATGTCGTGGCAGTCACAAATGCCAGAAGAATTGTTTGGAATACTATTATTATTATTATTATTATTATTACTACGAGTTTATATAGCGCCAAAGGGTTTGCTCAGCGCTGTACAATAGAGGGGGGACAATACATGGCACAGTACAACAACAACAAACAACGTACGAGGGGTAAGAGGGCCCTACTCTTTCGAGCTTACAATCTAGGAGGGAGGGGGTAAAGGTACAGTAGGAAGTGGCTTCCCTGAAGAGATGGGTTTTGAGGGAGCGCCTGAATGTGAAGAGGGAAGGCGACAGTCTGATGGATTGGGGCAGTGAGTTCCAGAGGATGGGGGAGGACCTGGAGAAGTCCTGCAGTCGTGCATGGGAGGAGGAGACCAGGGAGCAGGATAGAAGGAGGTCCTGTGAGGAGCGAAGGGTACGGGTAGGGCGGTACTTGGGGATCAGGTTGGTGAGGTAGTCAGGGGCAGTGTTGTGAACAGCTTTGTAGGTCAGGGTTAGGAGTTTAAATTTGATGCGTTGGGCAATCGGGAGCCAGTGGAGGGAGAGGCAGAGGGGGGTGGCAGAGGTGGAGCGGGTGGTGAGGTGGATGAGTCTAACCGCTGAGTTCAGGATGGTCTGGAGCGGGGAGAGCCTGCACTTGGGTAGGCCGGTGAGAAGAGAATACAAAGAAAAACCCACAGGTAACCTCAGGAGAAACACAGGCTGCTCTAGAAAAATACAGTGTTTTTTTGTGCATCTACCATGTTCCCAGGCCAAACATTCCAGGGCATGTAAACTTTTGATCAAGGCTATTTTGGTAATTTCTGTTATTATGATTTAAAAAGGAGCCAAACAACTATGGGATAATAAGATATGATCACTACCATTAACCACTTTCCATCCACTCACAATGTACTGTGGACAGGCGGCAGCTACAGGACCAGCAACATACTCATACGTCGCTGGGGCTGTACCAACACAGAGGGGAGCTGTGGAATGTGGATCCCAGTAATCAGGACCAAGCGATCATGTGATCGCTATGCGATCACATGATCACAATGCTAGCAATACTGTTCTGAATCAATCTGATTCATAACAGCTTTGTTTCTGTTTATTGAGCGCTATGATTGGCCTACAGCTCTCACATGGGCCAATCCCAGCACCCTGTACCATGTGACCAGCTGCAGCCAATAACAGATCACTGCATTTTGAACTTAACCCATTCATGACAGTTCAAAGCAAGCATTGCATTGCATAGCAATAATATTCTTGTTCCTGCAATGCAAAGTGTAAAAAGAAAAAAAATCCCTGATCACCACCCAGAATAATACAATGTTACTATTGAAAAAAATAGTAATAAAAAGAAAAATAATGCTAAAAAAAATATTGAGAGAATCTTTTTTTTATTTCTGGATGTACATGCGCATGCATGCACCCCCCACTACCCCCTATGGTCCCTGGACCAGAGAGAGAAGAGAGAACACCACACCAAGTAGAAGCACTGCATTTTACACACACACATTAGATTAGCACATTTGACACTTTGATCGCCCTAATTAACCCTTTGTTTACCCTGTCACCCAGCCAGTGCCATTAGTACAGTGTTAGTATATAAAATTTTTACTGATCACTGTATTACTGCCACTAGCGACATCAGATAGCATGAGGGTCAGTTAGCACCCCTCCCAGTCAAGGTCAGCTAGCATTAGATTGCCCACACACTATTGCACTCATGGTATAGGCCGCTGATCACCGCTATTACTTCTGTAGTGTTTGTATGAATCAATATATTGATCAGGAGCTGAACTATTCTAGTGCCTCCTTTGTATAGTGTCCCCAAAAACACAGTGTCAGCAGGATCAGCCTTGTTTGCTGCCAGCACTAGCGGTTAGCCCCTCCACTGTTTTTCATGGAAGATTTGTATTAATTGATTGTGGGCCAAAGCAATTTATACTCACAACAATACATCACTACCCACCCAAATTCAGCTCTTGCCAGACAATTCTATCACAGTTTCCGAAATTAAAACTTTTTTTGGGCCTATCCCTCAACATGGACATTACAAAAAAGAATGAACTGCGTTCATATTGGTTCACAGACCCGATTCATAATATCCCCGTATTCTCTGCTGTTACATATATGCCAAACAAGGACAAGCAATGTACTGGTACGCTGCTGGAATTTGAGTGGATATACCGGGGTGATGTCTGCAGCTACAGGCATCATCTCGGTATCATTTTCAGCTGATAGTAAGCCTTCATGTAAAAACAACCCTAAAGGCTAATTATCCACCTGGATTGCTTTTACAAGCAGTGGAAAAGGATGTCCCCTCCCCCCTTCCTTCCATGGCATTCTTGGGAGCTCCTGCTCCATGCAGCCAGAAGTTCCACTGGCTGACCATAGAGCTAACTGGAGACTCAAATGACTCCAATCAGTTTTAGGGTCTAAGAAACCGGACACTATGAGCATTTCATCATTTTGGTTTCACTGGATATAAACAGCACCATTTCAAAATTGGGAAAGCATCTGATCAGCGGAGTTCCACTCACTCTATAAAAAAATAAAATCAGCTACAAAAACTGTAGCTGCTGACTTGTAAAAAACAGCCACTCACCTGTCCCATGATGTGCCTGTGCCCCCGCCATAGCCCGTTTCACCGGCTGTCCTGTATTCCAGGCGCTGGCATCTTCAGTGTGGGCACCTGGCTGTGACAGCTTGTGGCTTCACAGCCAGGTGCCCACTGCGCATGCGTAAGTAGCACTGCGCTTCCTGAATGGCCCCATCATCTTCTGGGACCTGTCACGTGTCCCACAAGACCATGGGGAGGGAGGGTAAGAGGACAACTTCCGCTTCCGATCACCCAGGCGATCGCAGCAGAAGTGGGAGCGGGTACCTGACAAATTCGGGTACCCGCTCCCCAAAGGTGCCAATCCTTAATGGGGAGTAGGGGACCAGTCTTTAAAATGGAACTTCCCCTTTTGGGTGGAACTCCACTTTAAGTTGGTTTGATCAGATGCTTTAAGGGCAGAGGAGAGATCTAATAGACCCCAGATTTCTCAGAAAAGAGTACCTGTCACTGCCTATTGCTACCACAAGGGATATTTACATTCGCTGTGATAACAATAAAAGTGATAATAAAAAGTAATAAAAACAAAAAAAAATTAAAGAGACAATGTAAAAATAAAAATAAGCAAAATAAATAATTGAAAAAACTTCACCCGTGCCCACATCCCCATGCTCGCGTGCAAAGACAAACGCAAGTGTCAGTCCCGTGTCAGTATGTAGATTGCACCATGCATGTGAGGTATCACCATGAACATTAGATCAAGGGCAGTAATTCTAGTACTAGACCTTCTCTGTAAATCTAAAGTGCTAATCTGTAAAGGCTTTTAGAGTGTCGCCTATGGATATTAAAAATGTACGTAGTTTGTCACTGTTGCATGGGCGTGCACAATTTTAAACATGTCATGTTTGGTATCGTTGTAACATCATCTTTTATATGTTATAAAACAATTGGGCAATATACTGTATTTTGTGCATTAAAATTCCAGAAAGCCTATTTTTTTCAAAAACATTTGTGCTTGAAAAATCACTGCAAATACTGTGTAACATAAAAAATTGTAACACCCCCCATTTTGTTCTCTAGGGCCTATGCTTTAAAAAATATATAATGTTTGGGGGTTCAAAGTAATTTTCTAGTGAAAAAAATGTTTTTTCGTGTGAACAAAAAGTGTCAGAAGAGGCTTGATCTTCAAGTGGTTAGAAGAGTGGATGGTGTGTGACATAAGCTTCTAATGTTAGCCCTGAGATTCCAGGATAGTAGAAGCACCCCCCACCCAAAAGACCCCTTTTTGGAAAATAGACACTCCAAGACATTTGTTAAGGGGCATTTTGAGTATTTTACAGATCTCATTTGTTGCCACAAGTTTTTGCAAAATGAAGAAAGAAAATGAAAATGTGTTTTTTTTTCTGAAAAATACCCACCATGCTTCTTATCAATTTCCTTGGGGTGTCTACTTTCCAAAAAGCGGTCACTCGGGGGGGGGGGGGGATTGTACTATCCTGGCATTTTAGGGCCTCCAAAACTGTGATAGGTAGTGAGGAAGTGACATGAGGAAATATGCCCTTTGAAAGCCTGGAGGTGGTCATGGGATTTTCGGGGCCTGTACGCAGCTATGCTGCCAAAAAGTCTCTCACATATGTTATCCTCAAACTTGGGAGAAGTTGCGGAATGTGTTTTGGGGTGCTATTCCACATATACCCATGCATGCATGAGCAATATATCATTTAAGTGACATCTTTGTGTAGAAAAAAAAATGTATTTTGTAATTTTACAAATATTTGTGGCAAAAAATAAAATCTTCCACGGACTCAACATGCCTCTCAGCAAATTCCTTGGGGTGTCTACTTTCCAAAAATGGGGTCATTTGGGGGGGGTTGTACTGCCCTGGCATTTTAGCACCTCAAGAAATGCGATAGGCAGTCAGAAAAAGTCAAAGACGTAGCAGAATACATTTTGGCCTAAATGTATGACTAGCTTTGAGTTTATTGGATATTTTTATACACAAAAACAGAAAATATATAATATTTTTAAACTTTTCTGTCTTTTTTGTTTATATTACAAAAACCAGAAAACCCAGTGGTTTAAATACCACCAAAATAATTCTCTTTTTGTGTGAAAAGAGGACAGACATTTTGTTTGGGTACAGTGTTGCATGACCGTGCAATTACCAGTTGAAATAGAGCAGTGCCGAATAAAAAAAAATGGCCTGGTCATGAAAGGGGGCAAATCTTTCAGAGGGTGAGTGGTTAAATAACAGACAGTTTCTTGACATGATCAGTCATATTTTCAATATAAATACCAAAATAGCATGATTTCTGTACAATTTATACTATGTACTGCAGCAAAACAGACATTTACAGAAAGAAAACAAAATTACAGCTAGATTACACTTACCTATTGGATTGTTTTTGTTGTAAAAAATTACATGGGGAGAACCCAAATGAAACAGCAAGCAGGGAGGCTGTGCACTGCCTTGGGGGACATGTACCAAGGAAAAATAAAATAAATAATAAAATAGCCGCTCCCTGCAAAACTGTATATTTATTTAAGGCTTAAAGTGAAACAAAAACATTTAAGCCTGGTTCACACTGGATCGGACTTTGAAATTGTGCGACTTTGCTTGAAGTTGCATGATTTCAAAGCCTCATGTCAGTGCGATTTCAGGTGTGACTTGGATGACATCTGTGCAACTTCATGCACAAATGTCTATGCAAGTTGCACCTGAAATCACAAAAAATAGTGCAGAAACCTTTTTTTCAAATCGGTGCGGCATCACAAAGTCAGAGTCGATTTGAATTGTCATTTTTAACAATAAGGTGCTACTTGTCATGTGATTTGTCTACTAACAAACAAACCTCACAAGGTTGTCCAGCTTGTCAGTACCCCACAATTTGTGAATAAATCAACAAAGGGAAATCATATAGAAAAATATACATAAAGTCTTTATTACAAATAACATAATAAAATAGGGTAACAAACCCCCAATTACTTAAAAACCCATATTATTTTGTCAGGAGCATTAGTAACTCACAATTTATGCAGCTAAGTGAGAAAATATTTTGCAAAAACTGAACATAAAATAATCACAGTCTGGTGAGAATAACCGTCTTAGAATCCCATACGTCTACAAGTTTCCCAGGTTATATCTGCTTCCTCAAGACAAAGGAAAACCAACATACTAATTCGTGAAGTTACATCACATAGAAACATGGGTGAAGTTACATCACAGAATCCTGAAAATGTCACAAAACTCTTGAAATGCATACCATTTTCATTAAAGCATGGCCACAGAATGCACTAATCCATCCATCAGTAAGCAAAGAATAAGGAACACCTAGGGTCGGTGCTACCACTAGGAAAACTAGGCAGCTGCCTAGGACATACTTCCACCTAGGGCGCAGCCATGGCCATGACTCATGGACATCTCTGACATGCCGGTTAAAATTAAAATGGTTGCAGTGCCTGGGTAAATCAAATCAGAGACACACACAGTCAGAGAGATCCCTCCCCCTACCTCCTCCTCCAGGAAGTCAGGTGCTGCCTGCCTGTTTGCTGATTGGTGGGGGGCATGGCTACCCAGGGGATGCCAACAGTTGCAGGAGCACGTGGAGAGGTACAAGAGGGTGCAGCTTTGCTGTCTGAACAGTGGACCAGTCACAAGGACCAGACAGCCTGGAGTGTAAAGGGTGGCTGCTGCAGACCCAACTGGAGGGACAGACTGTCACTGAGACACAGAGACAAGCGGAGAGAACCCAGCCAGAGGACAGAGATCCGGAGCAAGTATGGTGGAAGCTAGAGTCATCCTAAATCTAAGCAGTCAACCGCAGCAGACTGTGGAAGCCAGAGCCAGCCAGCGGTCATCCGGATCAGTCAGTGGAGGCCAGCAGAGCCAGAAAATCTGACCCAGCCAGGGCCAAAGGACTCAGTTAATTAATTTGTTGACCTGACACAGTCATATCCATGTATAATAATATATAATAATAATAATAATAATAATAATGTATTCTCCATTCTGTGCACAGTCATCTACCATGTCATCTCCATCCTGCACACAGTCATCTCTATGTCATCTCCATCCTGCATGCAGTCTTCTCAATGTGTCACATACCTTGGTTGGAGGCTGAGTTGATGAGAGTGCTTCCCTTGCTTCTCTGGTCCGAGCACCCCTGAATGTGGTGACAGAGGTACGAGACTCAAAGAAGCATATGCCAATAGCTTGATAGCAGGCAACTGCCAGGGTCAGGGATGTAGTCAAGGTGAGCCAGAGGCATAGTCCCTGTGAGAAAGCACCATGTCAGGAGGCAGGCTGGGGTCAGTACGAAGTTAGCAAGCAGAGCGAGGTCCAGTAGCAAGCCGAGGTCAGCACCAGGAGATCAGGCAGAGAGTAGTCTAAGTCAGGGGGGACTGACAATTCATGGGGCCCCTAGGCAATAGGGGATCATGGGGCCCCTGTGTCCTTGCTCAAACTCAAAAAAGCCTATGAATAAAGGTACCAGGGGCAACTCGTGGGGCCCCCTACTGACCCTGGGCCCTCGGGCAGTGCCCAAGTTTCCAAATGGTCAGTCCGTCCCTGGTCTAAGTCAAGCTGAGGTCAGAATCCAGAATCCACAGAGCAAGGTCAGGAGCAAGCCGGGTCAGCAACGGAAGACCAGTCAGTACAAACAGGAACACAGGAATACAGATCACAGAAAGCTAAAGAATATCCAGCAATTAGTACACAGCAGAGTCTTTAACCCCTTCATGCCTAAGGGTAAAACAAATCTAAATGCCTAAGCACAATTTAGCAACTTTGACATGTGTTAGTAAAACCGTACATATCATCACAACTACTTTGTACATCCAGGTGAATTATAACTTCTTTTTTTTTCAAGACAAATTGGGCTTTCATTTGGTGGTAAATGGTAATGGATATCTCCTGATTTTTTTTTATTATCAAAGGAAAACTGGCCCAAAATAGTAAAAAAAAATTATTTTTTTTAATTTAGCTTTGTGTTTCTTGTTACTACCATAACCTACCACCAAAGAACAACCCAAAATAAATGATCCTGCTTTTGACGATCGCAATGATACCATATATTTGTTCTTTGTACCCGTAGTACAGCCCAGAAACAATAGTGCACATTTTGTTTTTGTCTTGTGTTTACTAAAACACACTGACACTGACATTGACACTAACTGACACTGATACTATTTTTTAAAAAAAAAATTCTGACCATTGACCCTGACCTTTTGACCTTGACCTTGATTTTTTCTTTATTTTTTCTATTATTTTTTTATATTTATTTATTTATTTTTACAAACATTATTTTTTTTACTCTATGCCAGGAGTTAGAGAGATTTAATGTATCTCTCTCCTCCAGGCCGGGCTGTACAGTGACTGATCGCTGTGATAGCCAATCAGAGGCTATCACAGCGATCACGAGACCCAGATTTGGAGTCCTGGGTCCCGATCATTAGAACGGGACCCGGTGCTATCAGTGACACTACAGTCTTTGCGGTGGGGCGCACTCCCAGCACAAAGACAAGTACGCAAATATGCGGCCCCATGGAAAAAAACCCAGTCCTGTGAGGCCACATATTTGTGTTACGCCGGCGTCAAGGGGTTAAATAGGCAGCTTGGCGTCAATGCTGGAAAACGTGTGCACTAGCATATTTCTATGCGCCTATGTGACAATGCATGCTGGATATTAGCCTAGGCTCGTCTGTGTGCAAGTACATGAGCATGAGCATTAGCTACCCAGGAATGAGCAGTAGCTGCAAGAGAATTAGGATTCGCTGAAGAAGAATTTGCAGGAGCTGCAGAAGAATTAAGATTAACTGTAGAAGAATTAGCATTAGCTGCACTAGTTTCCTAACACCATGTCATCTCCATCCTGAAGAGAGTCATCTCCATGTCATCTCCATCCTGCACACAGTCATCTCCATGTCATCTCAATCCCACACACACAGTCATCTCCATCCTGTACACTACATTCTGCAGTATGTAAGTCATCTCAGACACTATTTAACAACACCCCTTTTATTTTTCTTGCTTCTTGTAGGACATCACTTCCTCCCAGATCCCATCAGTTTTTTTTGGGGGGGGGGAGGGGTGCAAGTAGCTGGTCATTCTTCTTCCCTAGGGCAAAAAATATTCTAGCACCAGCCCTGGGAATATCTATGAGATGTTAAAATTAGAAAATGGGGAGGTGAAAAGGGGCTGCAAAAGCATATTAACTAGAATGGGGAAAAGCTGAAAAAAATGTAAAGAAATATAAAAAGAAAATTTAAAAAGCCTTTCTACCTATGAAGTGGTACATATGTATGATATGTACAAATGCGCTACATTACAAAGAAAAAAGAATAACATTTCCGTTAAATGACATTTTCCAGTGGCCAGGAATGCCACTCATCCCTATCAGACCCTTATCACAGAGCCAATTATGTGAATGTCAGCAGGTGAAATGAGAACAATTTTGACTAGCCACTGTACTCATTTCACCAGACCACTGTACATAAATAGCCAGGTGGGACAAGTGCTGATCTGGGAGGAAGAGCTCATACATCTATGGGGCTATGCAGCTCCTCAATCCAGTGATGCCTGTGTCCCTTGGACACATCACATCAAGGGTTGGTAAATCAGTGCTGTGATTAGTCCTTTGAGTCACATGATGGTTGTGCCCCATTACAGCCAACACAAATGTCACCAAACAGCACGTGGCTGTTAATCGCCTCTCCATCTCCTAACACAGAGAGCACAGTGAGAGCCAATCTGTGCAGCCTGTCAGGGATCTATGTGCAACTGCTGATTTTTCTGTGCAGTTACACACAGACACAGTGCAGCCATCTGTTACCAGTGCAACAAGAACCATCTGTCACAGTGTCCAAGTGCACATCAACATCTGTACCAGTGTCCCATCAACATTTGCCACAGTGTACCAGTGTCCCTACAAAATCTGTCATGGTGTACCAATGAACATTAACATCTGTCACAGTGTACCGGTGTGCCATCATCTGTCACAGTGTACCAGTGCACATCAACAACTGTCACAGTGTGCCAGTGCATAACATCTGCAATAGTATCCCCCTACAATATCAACATCTATCAGTGTCTCATTGCAACATGGACCGTCAACCTCTGTTGTGTCCTTATTGGACCGTCAACATCTGTCAGTGTCTCTGGTGGATCCTCAACATCTGTTGGTGTCCCTAGTGGACCCTCAACATCTGTCAGTGTCCCTAGTGAACCTTGAAAATAGGTATGTGTCCCTAGTGACTGTCAACATCTGTCGGTGTCCCAGTGGATGTCAACATCTGTAAGTGTTCCTAGAGGATCATCGACATCTATCAGTGTCCCCAGTAGATTGTCAACATCTGTCCCAGTGTCCCAGTGCACATAAACATCTGTCACAGTGTCACAGTGCACAACAACATCTGTTGGTGTCCCAGTGGACCATCAACATCTGTCAGTGCCCTGATGCAGAGCATCTGAAATATTGTTCTAGTGCAACAGCAATATCTGTCACAGTGTCCCAGTGCACAACATCTGCAATAGTGTCTCAGTGCACATCAACATATGTCGGTATCCCTAGTGCACATCAACATCTATCAGTGTCCCAGTGGACCATTAACATGTCAGTGTCCCAGTGCACCAACATCATCTGGAATAGTATCCCAGTGCGACTTAAACTGTCAGTGTCAGTGGGTCAGTAACTGATCCAGAGGAGGAAGGGGTCCCAACAAAGAGAACCAGGTGATCTGAGCAGGAGCATGCAACCACCAGCAGTGCTTTACATCTTGGTGAAGTGTTGAGCACCAGCAAAGCAGTACATTCTGATGACAGGCCAGGTACTAGTAGTGGGGTGTCATGTACACCACAATGAATTAGGGGCCATACCACATATAATATTGCCATACTTGGGAAGAGTAGCAGAATGTGTTTTGAGGTATAATTCTAAGTATGCCTAAGATATGTGTTAGAAATATCTTAGAAATCGACTTTGTGTAAATAAAAATACATTTCAATTTTTTTTCCACATTTTCCAAAAACTTGTGGCAAAAAAATAACATATTCAAAAGACTTATTATGCTTCATAGAACAAATGTTGGGGCATTTTCTTAGCAAAAAGTGGCCATTTTATGGGTGTTTCCACTGTCTGGGTGCTCCAGGGGCTTCAAAAAAGTGTTAGATAGGAAATTGGATTTGTAATTTACAAAGGTGAAGGTGCTCATTGGATGTTGGGTCTCTCTGTTTGACTAAGCTGTAAATAAGTTTCAAACATGTAGTACTGACATACTTAGGAGGAGTAGCAGAATGTATTTTGGGGTGTATTTCTTAGTATGTCTATGCTGTATGTTAGAAATATCTTCTAACATATTTTTACAACAATTTTAGTTTCACATTTTCCAAAGACTTGTGGCAAAAAAATGACATGTTCAAAAGACTCATTATGCCTCATAGAAAATACTGTACGTTGGGGTGTTTGCTTTCCAAAATGTGGTCATTTTGTGGGTGTTTCAATTTTCCTCGTGCTCCAAGGCCTTCAAAAATGTGATAGGTAATCAGCAAATTAGATGCGTAATTTATGCATACTTTATGCTCCAGGTACTTCTTGAATTTTGGGCCACCCCATGTGGCGTGGCTGTGAAAAAATCTCACACAAGTGGTATCCCCATACTCGAGAGCAGTAGCAGAATGTCTTTTGGGGTGTAATTGCAAGTGTGCCTATGCTGCGTGTGAGGAATAATTTGTTAAAACTACACTTTTGAGAAAAAAAATGGTATTTATTTTTTTCATTTTCCAAAGAAAATTACAACTTCAAAAAATTCACCATGTCTCTTGCTAAATCTCTTGGGGTGCCTTTTTCTTCAAAAATGGTAATTTGAGAGTTTGTGCTGTCCTGGCATTTTAGGGCCTCAGCATCAGTACATCATGGTTGATCAATTTTCATGTATCTGTATCACAGATTATAAACTTTTACACAAGCTAAATAATATAAACTGATTTTGGTTATTTTTATCAAATAAATGTAGCAGAATAAATTTTGGCCTAAATTTATAAAGAAAGATCATTTATTTGCAAAATGTTATTACAGAAACACATTTTTTTAAATGTTTGTTTGTTTAGCAAAAAACACAGTGTTGATCAAATATCACCAATAGAAAGCTATATTTGTCTAAAAAAAAAATTTTTTTTTCTGTACAGTGTTGCAGGACTGAGTAATTGTCATGCAATGTGTGACAGCGCTGAAAGTTGAAAATTGGCCTGGGGAGGGAGGGAGTAAAGTGTGAGGTATTGAGGAGGTTAATATGCCTCTTAGCTCCATTTAAAAGTAAAAAAAATGCTTTTGCTGCTTTTCTCACTTTATTCCCAGTGCTGTTCCCACAGATTTACCTTTGCAAGGTCCAGCACCACTCATATTCTAGTTTGAATGTTGGCCAGTATTATTCCTCTTCCTTTGGGCCCAGGCTGTCATAAATACACTCCATGGGGGTGCATCGGCAATTTACAATACCAAAGCTACCCTTAGAACATGATGGGGGGTGCATTTGAGACCCTCTATATTTACTAAGTTGACCACCATTGAAATAATGAAATGATAGTCTTCCCCAGGACCTGGTTTTAGTCTTTAAAGTAGCTTGTTACCTAAACTGGAATTCCAGTCAAGTGGCTCCATACAGAGGTAAAATATATATAACAAAAAAAGAGTTTGCCAAAATATTTCCAAGTCTGTTCTGCCAGACATGTAATTTACACACCCCTACTCTACTACATAGCCAGGCAGGATTTGCAATAGATCTTTTCAGTTTCCTGTATGCACAATGGACGATAAATCAAATCATCACATTGCTGTATAACAAGCAAACAGGTGGATCTGGCACAACAGAAACACCAATCTATTCAATCGTAAAATAGCTCACATATATATTATAGCTATTTTTAAGTCTGCCTTACTTTCTGCTTTAACAAGACAAGTGCTCACTTGCAGGAAAATAGCAGATAAAAGAAAGATCAACACAATTAGATGTCGATTTTTGTTCACTTTTTTTGTTTTGATTTGAATTGGAACCTTACATGCCACAGTTTCTGTTTATGCAGAGGAAACATCAATAGAGAAGGTAGAGCAGGAGATGTGTACGTATGATAAATGGCACCATCTCCAGGATTTTTAACAGACAGCAGTGAAGCTGAAAGTAAATGCTTTCAAAATATGTTCTGAAGCTCTAAGATTTCAAAGATGTTCATAAAATAGTAAATTGTGGATTAAATGCATATAGAAGAAATACAGGCATATACTTAATCATTCTTATCAGAAGTTAATACATTTTAATTCCGTTTATGCAGCAACTGTATAGTAAAAAAAGGTTGCCTGAGACTGGATTTTTTAAATTAATGTGACAATTTTTAAACAGATATTGCAGCACAATTAAAAACAAAAATCCAAACTTTTTTAAAATGAGAGTCTCAAATACTGTACATATCTAAATACTCATGGGCCACTACAATGAAATTATAGTGTGCAGTACTGTGCAGTCATAGAGTCCGTATCTGTCACTGGGACACTGTCTTTAACTAGTTGATGATGCATAGCTTCAGGACTGAGATCAGGTACCAAACCAATAAAGTTAAAGCAGGGCTCCAGCCAAAAGTGGAAGTTCCGCTTTAAGGACCCATCCCCTGCTCCCTGTTTAAAATTGGCATCTTTGGGGAGTGGGTACCTGATTCTGACAGGTACCCTCTCCCACTTCTGCTCTGACCACCTAGGTGATCAGAAGCAAAAGTCCCCCCCCCCCGTGCAGTCTTCTAGGACAGGTGACAGGTCCCAGAAGACTGCGGGACCATTCACAATGCGCAGTGCTGCTCTCATATGCACAGTGGCCACCCAGCTGTGAAGCCGCAAGCTGTCACAGCCAGTTACCCACAATTAAGATGCCCAGGACAGAGGGTGGCTGGTGAACCCGGCTAGGGTGAGCACACCGCTGGATTGAAGGATAGGTGAGTGGCTGTTTTTAATAGGCAGCAGCTTCAGTTTTTGTAGCTGCTGACTTTTATTTTTTGGCAGGAGACTGGAGCTCCTCTTTAAGCCTTTAAAGGCAAAGTGAACCCAAGATTAGAGGACCATGTGGAAAAGGATTTTCCTATGAATTTTTATGAATTGCATGCCCTTTGTAATGCCTTTACTTGAAACTTTTAATTAAACAAAAATGGCACACATATATTTAGTGCTGCTGTGTAGTGGCAAGAAAGGAAATTTGATAGCCAAGTCAAAAGTTTTCAGTTCTACTTTTTTTGCAGAGAAGAAGCCCTTGTTCTCATCAATATGGAGGTAAGGTGCTTTTCCAGTGGGTCTCCCCTGGCAAGGCAACTGCCATGTTGAGCCCATGTGGCCTGGTATGGTTTGGGACCTTTCCTGACCTGCATCCAGGATGAATACTATGTAAAGGGTCTGGCATAGAATTTGGGTAGGACATTTTTTCTGTACGAGGTCCTACTTAAATTAATACCATTGGCCTTGTATGTAAGTGGAAACACAACCATTGCAGAAAGGGGTAGTGTTGTGGGTAAAGATGGCCAGCTGATGTGGGTGTTATGGGATAAAAGTATTGAGGGCTGTGCCAGAAATGGGGATGTGTAGGTAAGGATGGTCACAGAACCTTGGCAGGTGATGGTGTTGACGGCATTTCCAGATGTAGGTGGTGTTGAGGGTTGGGTAAGGTAAAAGAGTAACTCAGTTTTTGTTGAGAAAAAAACATTCATCTCTGGGTTATCAATGTACATTGCTAGGATTTCTGCTCTGAAGGAATGGCTTCCTTCAGAGCAGTCACTTGTTGAATGATATCTCCAGATCCCTGCCAAGATAATAAACTAATTAGCAAATTCTCCTGGATGACATCACTAATCAAATATGGACATGACCATAGTTGGACACTGATGTCATTAACCAATATAACCATGCCCTTTCTTATACCACCAGACCAGGGTTGTGGGGAAGAAGACCTTGTCCCGCACTTTTGCCACCATGCTGCGGACACAGCTGATGACCAAACTGTGCATCGGCCCGTTGCCGATACCATGTGACCACTATGACCAATCACAGCAAGTAACATGACAATTGTAAACAATGGATGGCTTCCCTTCATGCCATCTATTGTATACAATTGTGTTGCTAGTACAAAGTAGTACAATGTTACTATGGTAACAATATATTACTCTAGTTACAGTGTTTTATTTAAAAAAAAACATTTTTAAAAATGTAATAAAAATTTTTAAAAAAATATTTTTTTTTTCATAATGTCACCAGTCAGTGTCCCTGATCACTGCCACATCAGTTATATGATGACACTGTACTGCATTGGTAACAGTATGTAAAAAACAAAAGATGAAAACATTTTTTTTCTCATTTCTTTATTTTCCAAAAAAACCAACTTAAAAAACTTGCCATGTAGCTTGCTAAATCCCGCAGACTGTCAACTCTCCAAACAGGGTTAATTTGGGGGATATCTGTACTGTCCTGGCATTTTTGGGCTTCAAGAAATGTCAGTACATCAGGACTGATCGATTTTCAGATACATATCATAGTTTGTAGACTTCCCTACAGACTAAATAATATATACTAATTTGGTTTGCTTTCACCAAAGAAATGTAGCAGTATACATTTTGGCCTACATTTTTGAAGAACAATTATTTATTTGCTAAATTTTATACCAGAAATAAAGAAAAACTGGGTTTGTTTTTAAAATTTTCGGTCTTTTTTCATTTTTTTTTAACAAAAAATGAAAATCCCATTGGTAGTTAAATGCCACCAGAAGAAATCTCTAGTTGTGTGAACAAAATTAAACAAATCTAGTTTGGGTACAGTGTTGCATGACTGTGCAATTGTCATTCAAACTGTGAGAGCGCTGAAAGCTGAAAATTGGGGGTAAAGGTGCCCAGTATTGAAGTGGTTAAAAAGGATTAGATTCTGTATAATATGTGCAATTTCCATTATCCACGTTCATCTAATATAGTTTCCCTTTACAATTTTAGTCTGAAACAAACCAACTGTCTGTTTCCAAATTGACCTCCTATTAATGATAAGATTCTCTTTTTGAAACTTATACAATATTTTTATCATATCTCAGTAAATATATAGTGTCATTTAATTTATGTTAAATCCCTGTTTGGTTGCTCAGAAATTGTGCCCTTTACAAACAGGCTTGCAAGCTGTGCTGCAAAACTATGATTTTTCGATGTTCAATGTCCAAGAAAAGACAGTAATTGTTTATTTGAAGATGCCTGCTGAATCGCTCAGAAATTTCAGACTGTCCACACAAGCATGTTAGCTGCGGTTCAAACCTGTATGCTATTTCCATCATCGGTGCCCATGAAAAGCACACTCTTTTTTTTACAGATGCACCACACGGGGGCGCACGCGCATCGCCAGAGGATCCCTTTTGCAGTGAAATGTCAATGCACAAACCGATCTATAAGTCCCAGCGAGATGATGCTCACTGGCACGTGCAGATCGTCGGTCAGGGAGGAAGAACAGAGCTGTGTCTATGTTATGAATCGTTTATCTCTACAGAGCTAAGAACACGATCCATCACTTCCCATAATAAAAGCACCACCTAGTGTGCACCAAGCACATAGCTAGGCACACATTTAACCCTTTGATCACCCTAGATGTTAACCCATTCCCCATCAGTGTCATTAGTACAGGGATTAGAGTATAGTTTTAGCACTGATCACTGTATTAATGTCAATGGTTCCCACAAAGTTTCAGTTAGTGTCAGTTAGTGTAAAAATGTCTGCCTCAATATCACAGTCCTGCTATAAGTTGCTGATCGCTGCCATTACTAGTATATATATAAAAAAAAATCCAGTATATGTACCATAATATGTAGACTCTAACATTTGTTCAAACTAATCAATATACAATTATTAGGATTTTTTTACCAAAAATATGTAGCAGAATACATTTTGACCTAAATTTATAAAAAATTTGATTTTAAAAATTTTTTATTGGATATGTTTTAGAGCAGAAAATAAAACAATCTTGTTTTTTTTCAAAACTGTTTTTTTTTGTTTATAGAGCAAAAAAGTAAAAACTGCAGAGGTGATCAAATACCACCAAAAGAAAGCTCTATTTGTGGGAAAAAAGGACATAAATTTAATTTGGGTACATGATCTCGCAATTGTCAGTTAAAGCAACGTAGCGCGTATCGCAAAAAATGGTATGGTCAGGAAGGAGGGTAAGTCTTCTGGAGCGCAAGTGTTTTTTTTTTTTTTCTACAGTTGCTAAATGCCTGTACAGTCACTCAGTATTAGACTTGCTAACTGTTGTGCAAACCTGTATGCTATTTTTTTCATCAGTGTCCAAAAAACTATTTTATTACAGATGCTAAATGTATGTTCAATTGCTCAGAAATTGCACTCTGTCCAAACAGGTTTGCTGTTTCTGTTGTCAGTGAAAAAAAAAAGACACTAATTGTAAAAATGTGTTGCCTGTTCTAAATGTGGTGAAAACCTGTATGTTATTTGTATTGTCATTGTAATTTGTATTGTCATTGTACAAAATTTACACTTTTTTTATTTCTTGATACTAAATGCCTGCTTGATCTTTCAGAAATTGTGGCCTGTCCAGAAAGGCTTGCTGGCTGTGATGCAAACTTGTATATTATCTCCATTGCTAATGTCCAAAAAAGACACTCATTTTGTTTTCATGGATGCTAAAGGCCTACTAAATCTTTCAGAAACTGCAGACTGTACAAAAAAGCATCCAGCTGTGGTAAAAAATCTGTATGATATTTCAATAATCAGTGTCCACAAAAAAAAATATTTTTTTTTTTACAAATGCAAAACGCTGTTTCAATCACAAAACAATTGCATCCTGCCCACACAGGCTTGCTAGATGTGGCACAAACCTGTATGCTATTTCCAATATTAGAGCTCAAAAGACAAAGGTCTGCTAAACTGTTCACAACAATTTTTGAGTTTCACAATGCAGTTTGCATACTAAATCCCTCAGAAATTGTGGTCTCTCTACACTGGCTTAATTACTGTGCTGCAAAACTATCACATTTTTTCATCTTTAGTGTTCAAAAGAAGACATCCTAGCAACAAGGTGCTGGCTGAAAGTGTGTCACAGGAGAGCAGAACTAAGTGCACTCCTGTGATCCATAGGGTAAGGAAGAGCTTTGGCCCCACTTCTCCATTAATGTTCACCTAGCACAAATGCCTCATCGCCCACAAAAATAAAAGGGTATGCTGGTTTTGTGGTTCCAGGCCCTGATTTATCCTATGGATTATTGAATTCATTATTACTCAATAAGTATCCAAATTTTTAATGATTATATTACTGTAGATGGAAAAATCCACTCTGCATCCAGAACTACCAACAGGACCAATAGAAAATATTTCTTGTAGTTGAATGTTTGCTTCCACTACATGGTAGCATCACTATTCTAATGTGCTTTCTGACTATCACTTCCACACTCCAAAACAGTTTGGAAAATTACATATTTGCCAAAATAAATCAGCAATTTCTTTGTGCCTTCCCTGTGTAGGAGCTTCATCGCCAATATCTTCAAGTTTTGCCATATGGCCTTGCATTAAAGTCCCAAGAGGCTATTTTTTCCTTGAATCTGCTATATTGGGGATGATCAGCCGATATTCTACTTTTGTTCACTGGCAACAGTCTGGCCCCCCTAAAGTCTTGGAACAATAAACTGACCTCTTGTTTAGAAATTATTGAGACCCCTATTCAAGTTCAATAGCAAAAATAAATCAATAGAATACATAAATATGAATCTCCATATACAGAATCCTATACCTACATTTGATCCAAAAGAAGCCATAAAACCCTCTAAAGCATGGTGCAATTTGCTCCAGTGGAGGAAAAATAGACTCCTTACTGATCCCCATAAGGCAATTGGATATTCCCTGGATCAACATTTTCAGGTGTTATTACCTATAAATCCTCGAGACGCAAAAAGTCCCCCCCATGTCCTTTGTAATGACTTTAAAGAAAATAATGCTACACAAAGTTCACTATATTGACCACTTACATAATTATAATTGGTGACCACATCTCCCTCATTTTAGGAGAGAACATATTCAGTTTTACTAATTCTTCCTCATAGTTGAGGTCCCCCTTGCCTTCTCTGCTTTTTTTCCTGTTCTCCAACATCCTTTTTTTGCACTGGTGCCCAAAACTGAACTGTATATTGGATGGAATGATTGAAACGTGTCTGGGCCATTAGGATAATATATAATGTATATTATCTTGTTTTTTTTCTACCCTATATAGGGGATTATGCTGAATAAATTGTGTGAGAGCTGCTAGTGTAATTTTAATATGTAATGAGTTTTCTTTGGAAAATTTTGTAAAATAAAGTATATCATTTTGTATATATAAACAAATGTGTGATACTTTGTTAGCTGCATTAAAGTCCCAAAGGGGTATTTTGTCCTTGAGACTGTTGCCAGTGAAAGTAGAAAATGTCCCAGTATCAGTGGGTAATAGTGCCCCATCACTGGTATCAGTGGGAGTGAAGTGATACTGACCATTGTTGGTATCAGTGGAAGGAATAATGCTCCACTGTTGATATTAGTGGGAGGAATAGTACCCCATCATTGGTGTCTGTGAAAAGAAATAGTGCCCCATCATTATTGTCAGTTGTGGATGGAATAGTGTCCTAAGAGCCAAATATAAGCAAGAAAATGCTATGTTGTCACATACTTGAGAGGAGACTGAAATGACAAGGTTGGTCTCTCCTGTATCCCCAGCCCAAGCCCCTCTGAGAATGGAACAGAGGATGCCAAGGAACAGGAGGAACACGAGTGCCAGCAGATGTTGATAGGAGATCTTGCAGCAGGAGATGCAGTCCCAAGGAGACTGGCGAACCATCTGATCAGGAAAAGCAGCCATGCTCAGTAGTCCAGCCAAGGTTAAAAGGAGCATTCTAATTGTGCTGCAGGCCCAGGACATGTGGCTTGTCAGAGCTTTCAGCAGATAGGCAGCCAGAACTCTCAGCAAGGTGCAGAGCTGCAACAGCAGACATTCAAGCAGGAACTCAAACAGGTTGGGAACCCAAGTTCAGAGACAAAAGATGGGGTCACAGGATTAGCCAGGATCATTAACAGGTGGGCAGCGAGGTACCAAAACATAAGCAAAGTCAAAGTTAGTAACAAGCTGATGACAAGTCAAGAGCAGAATCCAAGATCAGGTCAGGAACAAGCCGGGTCAATAACATTGTAATACTCTGGAAGAAAGCAGGACACAGGCAAAAGGCTGAAGAACAGTCATGACTCACAGTGAGCATTAGCATCCCTTAAATAGCCTGTCTGGCACCAGAAACTGTTGGCGCGCTCCTGCGTGCATGCACATGTGTGCGAGCATTCCTGCACGAGGTAGCCTATGCTCATCTCTATTAGCGATGTGCCTATGCACATTTCTATGAGCAATGTTATGCGCATGCACATATCTATGCACCAGTTGCCGTACTGGAATTCCTTTAGAACGTCTCACTGGAATTTCCTGACAGACATCCAGCCCCAGGGCAACAGTTTGGAGATCACTGAATTAGATAGACTGATTTCCTTTTTCAACCTGACTAACTATGTAACAAAGAAAATTCTCCAAAGAGATTTCACACTCTTATCATCGAGAAATCCATTAAAGAAGGAAGTGACCTCACAGGGAATGTTATTTTAAATAAAGACTCCTTTAGGTTACCACGTGATCAAATGGATGACATGATTTTACTCAACCCCTATAGTCTGGGTCCGCATTGCCGTCTTCCTATCAGATCCCTTCACCATCTTTTACAGGACTAGACAGAGTATATCCACTTTTATTCATCTTGACCCTTACTTGTCTCTCTCAAACCCTTCTCTCTACCCATCCCCTGATTTTAATGGTCCCACATAGACCTACGCCATCATGGGATTTTTTCTTTCAACCCTATATATTTCTGTTCTGAACCTCATGTCAGAATTCCAGATATATGGAGATCATTCTAATTTTCATATTAATTACGAGAAATCCAAAGCCTTGAACCTTTCTCTTCCACACTAAATACACTAGGCTAAAACATAATTTCTCTTTAAAATGGAGTCCCCACTCCTTTAAATATTTTGGTATTGGTCTACCCAGAGACCTTACTTAAGTGTGTAACAATAACTTTTACCATTTCTTTAAAAATAAGTATATTTCTATGACTCTGGTCTCAAAACACCTTTTCATGGAGAGGTAGATACAATATCATCAAACAGAATGTTCTACAAAGACTATTCTATCTCTGACAAACACTACCTGTCTTTATCATTCAATCTTTTTTGACTTCAACTCAATCATTACTTAACAAACTTATTTGGGCCAACAAACTACCCCGAACAAAACATACTACACAAATTCAAGAATTAGGCCTTACCCTACCAGATATCAAATAATACCAAACTGCTATTAATTTATGATGTGTTATAGACTGGTGTAGACATGATAACTTTACGCTATGGATACCTTAGAACATTCTGTCTCACAATCAGTCCCACAATCAATAAACTTCACCCAACAATAGGCTCTAGTTGAAAAACTACCCAGAGGGTCTTTCCCCCTGTACTTCTTTCTGAACACCTGTGTCCTCTATTTCCAATAACTGGAAATCTAGCACTATCTCCTAGACTTAAAGACCTGACTTTAACATGATTATTGACAATTGGCAAATTTAGAGCAAAAATTTCATAACTTGCTCAACATGGCTTTCATTTATGGGTATGTCTTGAGATACAGACCTAGCTTTCTTAGACAATACAGATGGAGACAATTATTGTTTTTTCTCTCTTCATTACCTTGGGTTGAGAATTTTGAAAGACTTTTGACACCTTATGAATAGTACCCAGAACTTGCTAACCACATCATCACCCTTTGCTTCAAATTATAATTTTATATGGACCGGGATTCCCCACTTTCTTTTCTTGAGACTTTACCTAGATGAGTACCTCACACCAAATGAAAAATCCCAAATCCTTATCTTATCTCTCGAAATTACCATTAGTAATAAATATTAGGAGTCTGGATATAAAATTTTAACACTATCATTCAGTTTTTCCAGATTCTCCAAACCTATGCTGGAGATGCTGCTCCTCGTCTGCAGACATGTTACACATCTTTTGTTCTTGTCCAAAAAAAGACTGTCAAATTTTTGGAATAAGGTCCAAACTATAATGCAGAAATTTGAAAACTTAACAATTCCATCAGGCCCTGCTTTCTTTTTATTACATCATAACTCGATTCTCTTCACACTTTACAAGAGATCAATTGTTACGCATTTAGGAATGCCTCAAGTGCATGTATATCTGCCCACTGGAAAAGTCACACCCATCTACACTTTAACAATTGTTCAATTCAATACATTACAATAAATATATGGAGGACCTTACCAGTTCCCTAAGGGCATTGATGAGTAATGTTTTGACATTTTGTTTCACTTCATAGACTTTACCAACATGAAGGAATATAAACACTACTGAAGCACAATGAGATACCACTACACAAAATATCTTTCCTCGCTCCCCCTACTAACCCTCCTTCCACCCCCCCCCCCCCACACACACACACACACACACCTATGCCTCTGCCACCCCTCTACCTTTTCTCCTCCATACCTATGGCTCTTTTCTGATCACCTACTGTATATCCATATTTCTACCTTCCTTATAGGAATGGCAAAGTTCATTTGCCATGCTTACATTCTCTACTAGTCCCTTCTCTCACTTTCTCTTTTTCTCTTTCAATTTTGGATAATTTATCCCAAAAAAAAACAGGAATTGGCCCTATGCCCCAAATTGCAACAATTGGAATTTTAGTGATTCTTATATTCCAATCATTGCTATTTATAATCTCAGGTTACACTTGCAATGAATGCTTTGGTCATACTTTTAATACATTATAAAATATCATATACACTTCAGTAACTACCATCTTGATTGCAATCTAGCACACAATGTTGATCATTTTCCCTTTTTGTATGTACTAAAATGTATTTAAATGAAGAATTTAGAAAAAAAAATAGAGACTAGTTTAAATAAAGACTGTTTAGAGGGAATACACAGCATCTCCTGGCTGTCATTTTGACAGCTAGGAATTGTTGACAAGCAATCTGTTCTGCAGATGGCAGGAAGAGGAGAGGAGGGAAATGAAATGAGCAGCTGAAAAAAGGTATTCTTTTGCAAATCAAAACACTGTATGTTAATCCACTAAGGACACACTAATGTATTGGAAGCCTTGTGGCAAAAGTCAGCAAAGGTGAACTAACCCTTTAAGTTCTTAATTAAGCTGTTCCTCTCTGATCTGTTTTTTTCTAAAATGCTAAGTCATTTCAATAAAATTCTTCATAGTGATATAAGATGCTGGTTTACATGTGTTCAACTACTTGAACACTTTCAGAATTATGTGGGTCTGTGTGCCCCGTGATCTGGCAACAAGGGTGATCCATTCCATACTCTATACACCTATACATGTACATTTGGTAGATGTGACCAGATTGCTCTTAGTTAGAGGGTCTTAAAGGGGCAAGGTTAAATAAAACTTGAGTCTAACAGACATGTATGAGGCTAAGTTCACATATGTGCGGGTGGTGCCACTGCGTATCCGCACAAAAATACGTGCAGCCACACCACCCAAACAGAAGAATGCGGACCCGTGGGTGGGTGTCATTAATTCTAATGGCACGCCGCCCGCACTGGAAATCGCAACGCACTGGGAACCGAGAATCCCATGTGGGCTGCATTTTCAGAAGAAGTGCAGGGACATCTTCACTGTGTGTCCCAGGGCATGGGAGTCCATTCAAATGAGTGGGCTCTCGTGCCCACGCAAAACGCAGCCCGCAGGAATGCTACTATGTGAACCAGGGGTAACACTCAAAATTTGAACGAATCCTACACATATGATTTTCATCATGCCTTGATGAGGAACTTCATAATACATAATACAGTTAGCGACTACTTACTAATCAGCAACTGTTGAGATAATGAACACTTGGTCTGAAGTATTGGAGGTCAGCAGTGGCTGGCTGTAAAAATACACCCCCACCCCCCAGAATTGGTGGTCAGTAGCTAGCTGTAGAAATAACCTCTCCCAGTATTGGTGGTCAGTGGCTGGTGACAAAAAAATCTCTGCAACGTGGCTGGCTGTAAAGATAAATAACATCCCCCTTAGCATTTGTGGTCAGTGACTGGCTGTAAAGATACCTCCCCAATACTAGTAGTCAGTGACTGGCTATAAAATAACCCCCCAACAACATTGGTGGTTAGTGGTTAGCTGCAGATACTCCCCTTACCATTGGTGGTCAGTGGCTAGCTACAAAAATAGTCTCCCAACATTGGATATCATTGGTTGTCTGTAAAAGTAATCTCCTCCCGCACTTTTTTCAGTGGCTGGCTGCAAAAATACCCCTTTTAGCATTGTTGGTCAGCAGCTGTCTTAGAAGTGTCCATTAAATTCTTTAATGGTCTAGCGGAGCACACTGTAAAGAAAAAAATCACTTAACTGTCTCTCACAGCACTTTCTTCACATAGTGACAGCACATATCAGATTGCATTGTCACTATGGTTACAGTGCTTAAGAGCACTGTGTGAAGCTGACACCCCATAGTCTCTTCCGGGTATCAGAGGAATCGGAAGCCTCATAACTACTTACACTACCTACCTTCTTCCTAATGGATGCCAAACAGACACTTTTTGCAATGGCAGATACTGTAATGCAGAGAACATTCCAGTAACAGACACATCACTGCCATTCTTCATATCACAACGGTGCACCCTATAAGTAGTTGAACCATACTGCAGTACCTTACTAGGGACCATAACCACAATGTGTGCAGTGAATGCACTGTGGGTCCCATCCCCCTTGGAGCCTGTGTTCACTGCATACACTGCACTCATTATGGATATGACAGTGTTCAACTAAAAGAAAGCTATGTGAAGCCATCCTCAATAGCCCAATTGTCAGATTCCTTCAACGTGTGATGCTTGAGGTCCTAATGTTATTTTCTGCTATTGCTAACATTTCATACATGGCAAGATTGTGGCAGAAGTGTTCCAAAATCCTTTACATTGTGAAATGGTCTTCCTCTTTGTATGGCCAGCTTAAAAAGCATCTCCAGAAAGCTGACAAATTCATTATGTTTAATATTCAAAGCAATACTGTTGATAATCTATGTGAACACTGTGCTATTGCTCAACCAAAAGGAAAAAAAACACACTCCGGTTTGATTTTTTCTTTTTTCTTATGTATACTCTTCCACTGTCACATAGGACTTACAATATATCTATAAACCTCATTTCATTGGATGAGGATTATTTGTGGGTGCTGGGGAAAGGATACATGGCCAAAAAAAAAAATCTAAAATTAGATGCACATTTAATGATGTTGAGTCTTGCATTATGCAGACGGGTTCCCCATGTGCTCTGCCAATTAGTTTGGCAAGGAGGCAGCCACAACCGCCTTGTCCTTTGGGAATATCACAACAAATCTTTTTCAAGGCTCCTGAGCTCTCCTAGAAGCTCTTTAAAGAGGATGTGTGTACACTTGCTACACATGTAGAAACTGTATGCTCTCAGTAGAAAATCTATCGCTCTATGAATCAACCTTTTTTTTTTTTAATTTAATAAGAATAAGCCTGTCTACTCTGTTCCCATAGATTATCCCTTGTTCATTTGTGCTGTGCAATTTGTCTTCCCTTAGAAACCAGAGGACACACTTTTATAAATTTACAAGGGTATGTCACACGACTTGGTGTTTTTAATTTTTCTTAATATTTCTTACATAGGTTAAAGAGCCGACAGGGTGCAAGAAAAAGGTGAACAAAGGCAGCTCAGGAATATTTTTCAAGGTGCCAGATTAGCCTTCATATATTTCACTGCTTCTAATACTCAGTACATTTCTTTGCAAGTAAAACCTTTTGATAATGTTGTACCGTGCTACACTAGTATTTAACCACTTGCCCCCCTTTACCCACCTTCCTGACCAGGCCATTTTTTGCTATTCAGCACTGCGGTATTTCAACTGGTAATTTTGTGGTCATTCAACACTGTACACAAACAAAATTTATGTCCTTTTTTTTCCACACAAATAGAGCTTTCTTTTGGTGGTATTTGATCACCACTGTTTTTTTTATTTTTTGTGATATAAATAAAAAAATCGAAAATTCTGAGAAAAAATATACTTTTTACTTTTGGTTATAAAAAATATCCAATAACCTCAAAGTTAGTTATAAATTTAGGCCAAAATGTATTCTGCTACATGTCTTTGGTACAAAAAAATCCCAATACATGTACAGTGCATCAAGAAAGTATTCACAGCGCTTAACATTTTGTTATGTTACAGCCTTATTCCAAAATGGATTAAATTAATTTTTTCCCTCAACATTCTACAAACCTCTTCCCATTTCATGCTGTCAGCAATGGTACCACATGGAAGAGAAATGTCACAAGGCCTGAGAAAGAAAATAATTTCTGTACACAAAAAGGTAAAGGCTACAAGAAGATCAGAAAAGTTATACTTATCAGTCAGATTACTGTAGTAAAAGTGATACAAAAATGTAATAAAGATGGAACTGCAACCATTTCACAGAGAAGTCCAGGCTTTCCACGGAATTTAACACCCATGACACAATACAGCGTGCATTGCAGACGAATGGTATGCATGGGTGCCCATGTACATGGGCTTTAGGAGAGGCTTCCAATGAAGGAAGCCTCTCCTAAAGCCCATGTACAAAAAAGCCCACTTAGAATTTGCCAGGGCCCATGCTGAAAAAGAAGAAGACTCACAGGAGTGATGAGACCAAAATAAATGTTTTACTAACTGATTGCTTCAAAACTGTGGGTGAAAGTGATTCAGTGGCCAAGTATGTCTCCTGATCCCAACCCAACTGAACACCTATGGGCAATTCTGAAGAGACAAGTTGAGCATCACTCTCCATCCAGCATCCATGCTCTAAAATAGGTAATTCTTGAAGAATGGGAAAACATAGATGTTGCAATACATTGCCAACTTATTCATTCCATGCCTAGAAGACTTGTTGCTGTCCTTACATATCATGGAGGTCATAAAAAATACTGGATGGAGTAGTTTTTGTTGTGGGTGTGTTCATTTTTCCATCAACTAATTTGAGAAAAACTGAAGATTTTGTAATCTAACTTATATTATTGACCTTACTTTCATGTAATGAGTTAAACAAGTGTTCTACAATACTCTGCTTTGCCAAAATTTTGGAAATGTTTCTTGTGTTCATTGAGATATTTATTAAAATCTTACTTAGTTCAAAAGAGGTCTACTCATTTTTGCTGAGCACGGTATACTGGAATTTACTTTCTGACTGCCTATCACATTTCTTGAGGTGCTAAAATGCCAGGAAAGTACAACCCCCCCCCCCCAATGACCCCTTTTTGGAAAGTAGACACCCCAAGGAATTTGCTGAGAGGCATGTTGAGTCCATAGGAGCTTTTATTTTATTGTCACAAACGTTTGAAAAATAAGCATTTTTTACAAAAAGTTGTCATGTAAATGATATATTGCTCAGGTATGCCATGTCTATATGTGGAATAACACCTCAAAACAACTCTGCTTTGCCAAAATTTTGGAAATTTTTCTTGTGTTCATTTAGATATTCATTAAAATCTTACTTACTTCAACAGAGGTGTACTCATTTTTGCTGAGCACAGTATATTGGAATTTACTTTCTGACTGCCTATCACATTTCTTGAGGTGCTAAAATGCCAGGAAAGTACAACCCCCCCAATGACCCCTTTTTTGGAAAGTAGACACCCCAAGGAATTTGCTAAGAGGCATGTTGAGTCCATGGGAAATTTTATTTTATTGTCACAAACGTTTGAAAAATAAGCATTTTTTTTTTTTACACAAAGTTGTCATTTAAATGATATATTGCTCATGTATGCCATGTCTATATGTGGAATAACACCTCAAAACAAATTCTGCTACTTCCTCGAGTATGGGGATACTATGAGAAACTTTTTAGCAGCCTAGCCACATACAGGCCTCCAAAATCCAATAACCACCTTAAAGGTTTTAAAAGGGCATTTTTCCTAATACCACTTCCTCACTACCTATTACAGTTTCAGAGAGCCTAAAATGCCAGGATAGTACAAACACCCCCCCAAATGAATGGAAAGTAGACACCCCAAGAAATTTAATAAAAGCCATGGTGAGTATTTTTCAGATATCATTTTTGACACAGGGTTTCGAAAAAGGGTTTCATTTTCCAAAAACATGTTGTAACAAATGAGATCTGCAAAATACTCAGCATGCCCCTTATATCTTGGAGAGTCTACTTTTTTTTAAAAAGGGGTCATTTGGGGGGAGTTCTTCTACTATCTTGGCATTTCAGGGACAACATTTGAAGCCTCTGCCACACATCACCCACTCTTCTAACCACTTGAAGAACAAGCCTTTTCTAACACTTTTTGTTTACACGAAAAAAAACAATTTTGCTAGAAAATTACTTTGTACCCCCAAATATTAAATATTTTTTAAAGAAATGGCTTTAGAGAATAAAATGATGGGTGTTGCAATTTTTCAGATGTGAATTGTTTGGAAAAAATACGTTTTTGAATCTTAGTGCATATAATAATATATAATAATAATATATAATAATAGTAATATATTGCCCAACTGTTTGATAAAATATAAAATATGATGTTATGCCAAATAAATGGATACAAAACATGACATGCTTTAAAATTGTGCATGCCCGTGCAACAACTACAAATTATGTAAACTAATAATATCGATAGGTGAAGCTTTAAAAGCCTTCACAGGTTAACACTTTATGTTTATTCAGGAGGTCCTGTGCTAGAATTATTGTCTTTGATCTGATATTTATGGTGATACCTCACATGCATGGTGCAAACTCTGTTTACATACATGAGACCATCGCTTACATTTGCCTTTGCGCACAAGCACGGAAGGGGGGGTAGGAGTGATTTTTTTTTATTTTTAATTGTGATTTTGATAACTTTTATTGTTATCACAGGGAATGTGAATATCCCCTGTGATAACAACAGGCAATGACAGGTACTCTTTTCTGAGAAATGTGGGGTCTATTAGACTCTAGATCTCTCCTCTGCCCTTAAAGCATCTGATCTTACCAAGACTGGTGTGATCAGATGCTTTCCCAATTTAAAAATGGTGTTGTTAATATCTGGTGAAACCGAAATGATGAAATGCTCTTAGCTTCCGGTTTCTTAAATCATAGAGATGATTGGAGCCATTCTGGTCTCCGATCAGCTCTATGGTCACCCAGCGGAACTTCTGTCTGCATTCTCGGATTCTCCCTGTGGAACGAGAGAGCCCAAGAAAAACGTGGAGGTTGATAAAAAAATAAATCAGGAGATATCTGTTACTATTTACCGCCAAAAGAAAGCCCAGTACATCCTGAAAAAACAAGATATAATCCACCAGGATACACAAAATAGTTGTGATGGTTTGTACGGTTTTACTAACACATATCAAACTCCCAATATTGTGTTTAGGCATTAAGGTTTGTGGTACCCTTGGTCACTAAGGGGTTAGAATAAAATTCTGGAAAGTATAAGCAACCTGACTAGTTGGCACACAGTGAACACTGATTGGTGAACAATGATTTGATTGTCCATACTAGGCATGTTTAATTGAAACTGAACTAAAGGGAATGTTTAGTAGTACTGTACACATTTTCTTTATTTTTCATGAATGGGACTCAAAGCCAAAATTTTTACCACTGTCTTCGTTTCTTTAGGCAAGTGCATATGGAGTTTATATTAATATGTACTTTTCCGTCTAGCAGGAATAGGGCTCTAGGTTCCTTTCCATGTTTACCCTTCTATTCATAGCTGTTCTGTTGAAAAAATCCTGTTGCTTACAGAACTCAATAATCCAAGCTCCAGTTTACACACAAGAGGATAAACCAGTGGAAAGAGTCACTGTTCCTCTATCCAACTTGGTCTCTTAAGAAAAGACCATGTGAATCTTCTGTGCTCTGTGAATTCTGTATCATGGGAGAAAGTGGCTCTGTAGCTAAAATAACATTTTACAATATTGTGCCCCCTGAACGGATGAGATTGAATACTCTCCTTGTCCCTAGCAGATTAAGAAGGCTAGGAATCTAACACTCAGTGGTGAATTCTGCAGGATCTTCAGCCGCCTGTTTCTCTTCACTCCTGCAGAGATCAGCAGTGCAGGACACAGGAGAAGTCTGTTCATTTCTTTGTACGGACACGTTATTGTAAAATTTAAGTTCAGCAACACACTAGATGTAGTTGTTTATTTGCAGAATAACTTTTATATATAAAAGTAAAATTCAAGATATAAACGATCAGTTTAAAAACTTGTGAACCTTAAAAAATAAAATTGACAGAAAACAATTACAAAATCAGAAGTCTTTCTCAGCATCTACAGTTGCAAGAAACAGTATGTGAACCCCTTGGGATTACGTGGAGTTTTGCATGAATTGGGCATAAAAACTTTCTCCATTTGTACACAGTCTGTCTTACCGTGGACACATGAACATCAAGGCTTTTGGAGATACTTTTGTAACCCTTTCCAGCTTCATGCAAGTCAACAATTCTTGATCGTAGGTCTTCTGAGAGCTCTTTTCTGCGAGGCATGGTTCACATCAGACAGTGCTTCTTGAAACCAGTAAACCCAAAACAGGTGTGTGTTTTTTAAGGGCAGGACAGCTGTCAGCAACACATCCAATATCATCACACTGATTGGAGTCAAGGTTGGCTCACTCCTGGCTCCAATTAGCTCTGGGAGAAGTCATTAAGCTAGGGCCTCACATATTTTTCCTCCCTGCACTGTGAATGTTTACATGTTATGTGCAATTAAACCATGGCAACATCTAATGTTTGTGTAGTATTATGTTCAGCAGACTGTGTTCTTCTATTGTTGTGACTTAGATGACGTTCAGAGCACATTTTATGCCCAATTCATGCAAAACTCCATGTAATCCCAAGGGGTTCACATACTTTTTCTTGCAACTGTATATGTTCTAAATGACCCTTATTGTGATACAAAACGTTTGTTCTTCTTATTTAATAATCTTCCTCCATATATGATTAATCCTTCATTCTCCAAGTGTGACCCTCAAGAAACAGAAATATAACCTCACATAGTGTATTATCCTCTATACATTCACAGCAATCATAAGAAATACACTCACAAAATTAGTGTAAAATTGTGCTTAAAAACACTCCACCATGTGTCCACTTCTATACGCCTGTAATCCTTACTCTTTTAATTACAGTTAAAAAAATTGTAGAAAAAATAAATGTGGAGACTAGCATATACCAAGGTTTTTGTTTCTGTAGTTAACGTGCGTCAATGACAGTTTTTCATCCTGTTAGAAAAGAAGCAATAATACTAGCATTCATTTACCACTGTGCAACAAGTATCCACCAGTTATTCTCAGCCTGGGTTTACACTGATGCAGAGCGGAATTTTCACCCGTTTCTGTGCGAATTCCACACCGCATCATAATCGCACCTCATTATTGCGAACCGCTGCGGGTGTGTATGTTGAGTTACCAACACCCCGAAATCAGTTTTCAAAACATGTGCGATTCACACCCATGCGATCTGATTCTAGAGTGGACAAAAAAAAGGGTTCTGCACCTTTTTGGTGTGTATGCAGTGTGATTTAAGCCATACAAAATGTATGACTCAAATTGCACTGCACAGAATTCACATGTGATTTACACAGGGATGTGATGCGGTTCCTGTGCAAATCACATGTGATGTTTCACACCGCAGAAGTGTGAACCTGGGCTCAGTGTCATTGTGCAGCTGATCTATATCCAT
Organism: Staurois parvus; assembly: GCF_062004578.1. Taxonomy (NCBI): domain Eukaryota; kingdom Metazoa; phylum Chordata; class Amphibia; order Anura; family Ranidae; genus Staurois; species Staurois parvus. The sequence continues at coordinate 1,862,087 of NW_028318250.1, read as the reverse complement.
GCTCTGCAAATATAGCAAGCATAATTGCTAGTTCTAATAGGTGCAACCCGAGTGCTAACTCATAGCACACAAAAGAAATTTGGTCTAGAGTTTTCACATTTAGAAACAGTGATCCACCGACTGCCATCATAAAAAAAATGATATTTCATTTAATTCCTAATTTTTTTTAAATAACAAAAATGTTATACTTACCTGCTCTGTGCAAAGCAGCCCTGATCCAATTCTTCTCAGGCTCTGGGCTACTCCCAATGCTGAGTACCCCCTTAGCAAGCTGCTTGTTATGGGGGCAATTGTGTTTGCTCACTCACAAGCCTATGTCTATAGACACACAGAGCGGGGCCCAGCTCCTTCCCCCCGCTCTCTCTTCATTGACTGTGATTGACAGCAGTGGGAGCCAATGGCTCCTGCTGCTGTGTCTGAGCCAATGAGGAGGTATAGAGCTAGGAGAGCTGCTGCTCTTGCGCACATCGCTTTATTGAAATCGGGCTCAGATAAGTATAAGGGGGGTGGGGGGGAGCTGCACACACAAGGTTTTTTACTTTCATTCATAGAATGCTCGAAGGTAAAAAAAACCTTCAGCCTTTACAACCACTTTAAATTTGTATCTCCAAGCATGTTCTAAATGTCAATTCTAATCATTTGTCCTGGTTTGTGCTTGTGGTCATTTCCGGGTCTACGTATAGACTGGCAGCCTGTGTATGACCTCATATACACTCGTGGTGCTCTCTGAAAAACGATCTCTGTTTAACAGGCAATAAGGAGTTGTTGTATCGCCTCTTCGCTGTCTGCTTTAACCCCTCAAATCCCAAACTAGTGTGCCGCAACCATGTGCATTGCATGTTGTTGTGGGGCAGTTGCAGGGCACCCCCATTTAGTTAGCAGGTGGTACTGCCTGATGAAAGCTACAGCAGCAGGGGCGGACTGACCATTTGGAAACTCGGGCACTGTCCGAGGGCCCGGGGTCACTAGGGGGCCCCATGAGATGCCCCTGGTACCCTTTTCATAGGCTTTTTTGAGTTTGAGGAAGGACACAGGGGCCCCATGATCCCCTATCGCCCGGGGGCCCCATGAGTTGTCAGTCCACCCCTGTACAGCAGGTATAATTTGTACTGGACCACCATGCAATGCATAGTGACATGGCATATGTACTTCCCCCTTTAGTGTCTTTGCAGCATAAGGGGGAATGGTTGGGGGAAAGAAACCCTCTTAGCCACACATTTTCAACACCAACCCAAATACAAGTGTATACAAGGCTTGAGGGATTGTCTTGGTAGGCTTTTTGTTTGCTTTAACTACTTTCCCTCTAGAGGATTTACCCCCCTTCCTGACCAGGCCATTTTTTGCGATATGGTGCTGCTTTACTTTAACTGGCAATTGCACAGTCATGCAATGCTGCACCCAAATTAAATTTATGTCCCTTTTTTCCCACAGATGGAGCTTTCTTTCGGTGATATTTGATTGCCTGTACATTTTTCATTGTTTGCATAAACAAAAAAAGACCAATAATTTTGAGAAAAAAAACAATATTTTTGACTTTTTTGCTATTAAACATGTCCTGTAAAAAAATAAATAAATTGTATTTATTGTAATAAAATAAATTGTATTTATTGTAATAAAATAAATTTAGGCCAAAATGTATTCTGCTATATGTCGTTGCTAAAAACAAAATCTCAATAAATGTAAATTAATTGGTTTACATGAACGTTATAGCATCTACAAATGGCCCTATATATACTTTTTTTTTTTTCTTTAATACTATTTTTTTTCTTTAATACTAGTAATGGCGGCAATCAGCAGTGGCATTCTGACACTGGGTGGGAACTGACTGTCACTGACATCCCCATTGTCACTAATACAGTGATCAGTGCTAATAAAAAGCACAGACACTGTACTAATGACACTGGGCAGGAAGGGGTTAACATCTGGGCGATAAAAAAAGGGTTAACTGTGTGCTGTGTGTGTTTTACTGTGTGTTGTGCTTTACTATGTAAGCATGCTGCTTTGTATGGCTCTGCTATGCAGAACCATACAAAGCAGCATGCTGGAGCTGACAAGGTAGAGATCTGTATTGTTTACAAATAGGCCTCTCCCCCATCAGTGATACTCGGTGATCACAGGTGCCAGCGGGGAATCACCAGGCGGGACCTGGTGATTGACAGCTGAAGCAGCCAATGGTGGCGCCTACCAGGAAATGCAAAATCATGTATATATGTGATTTTGCGCAGCCCTGCCACCCTGTAGCAGTAGTTCTCCTATAGGGTGGTCAGGAAGGAGTTAAACTGGTTTTAAACTCCTTTGCAAGCTTATTGGAATGTAAAACCCACTCGAAGCATGTCAAATACAGTTCAGAAGGTGGTTAACTGCAGGTCAAATTAGTGATGGGTGAACCTTCCTAGGTTCAGTTCGCCAGGGACTTGGTGAACCTTGTTCGAAAATTAGTGAGCCCAAACTCAGAGGGGACTCTATGGGGGCAGAATCCTGTTAATTTCTGGCCATTGGCCAGTAGTTTGATGTGGTTTTCCTTGTTCTCTATGATGCAAAACTGTCCTGCCACTATCCAATTTCTATCAAGTTCTCAGAGACAACAGATGATACAGCAGTGGTCAGCAGCAGGACATTTTTAATGAGCATTAACTGGCTGAAATTAATTAGAGAAAAAGAACACCAGCAGGTGTTTGGTTACAAAAATTAAGATACTACAGAGGATACAGAGGTATAAAATTAGTCAGCAGCAAAATAGGTTTAACCAGGGGTGGTAGGTCAAAATGATGTGCTAGAGTACAGATAGGAGTTTTACTACAAGAATTAAAAGTCTTCACATGATGTGTAGTATACAACTAGCAGCAGCAGGACAATTTTAATGAGCAAGGCTAGACCCACAATGTACCAGAGCTACAAGAGCACCACGTGGGGTTTTTTATATGCACATGGTTCTTACACATTGGGGTTATTTACTAAAGCTAAACTAATGCAGGTCATAGATGGGTCGAAAATCGGTCATTTTTCGGTATTTTGGCAGATTTTTTTTATCGGTAAAGTTGGAAAAAGATCGGCTGATTTTGCCGATCAGCTGATTTTCGCGGCAATTATGGGCAAATCGGCCGATCTTTTTACCGATAAAAAAATCTGCGCATGAGCAGTGACCTGCAAGAGGAAGACAAAATGAAGAAGAAAAAGAAGAAGAGGATGAAGAAGAAGAGGATGAAGAAGAAGAGGATGAAGAAGAGGATGAAGAAGAGGATGAAGAAGAAGAGGAAGAAGAGGATGAAGAAGAGGAAGAGGAAGAAGAAGAAGGAGAAGAAGAAGAGGAAGTAGAAGAGGAAGAGGATGAAGAAGAAGAAAAGGATGAAGAAGAGGATGAAGAAGAAGAAGAAGAAGAGGATGAAGAAGAAGAAGAAGAAGAGGATGAAGAAGAGGATAAAGAAGATGAAGAAGAGGATGAAGAAGAGGATGAAGAAGAAGAAGAGGATGAAGAAGAAGAGGAAGAAGAAGAAGAGGATGAAGAAGAAGAAGAATAAGAGGATGAAGAAGAAGAAGAGGATGAAGAAGAAGAGGATGAAGAAGAAGAGGATGAAGAAGAAGAGGATGAAGAAGAAGAAGAAGATGATGAAGAAGAAGAGGATGTAGAAGATGAAGAAGAGGAAGAGAATGAAGAAGAGGAAGAGGAAGAAGAGGAAGAGGATGAAGAAGAAGAAGAGGAAGAAGAGGAAGAGAATGAAGAAGAAGAAGAGGAAGAAGAGGAAGAAGAATTCCAGTCCGGCAAAAAGTGTCCCTGCAGAGAGTTCCGCTATTTCTTTGACAGTTCCTTGACATTTACAGCGGTTGCAACAATGTATCTATTTGTTTCCGAATAAAAACATCTGTTTCTGAAATGGATACAAATAGATACATTATTGCAACCGCTATAAATGTCAAAGAACTGTCAAAGAAATAGCGGAGCTCTCTGCAGGGACACTTTTTGCCGGCTGTAGACGGGATGAAAATCGGCCGATTTTTTTTACCGTTCCTGGTAACGTCGGCCGCTTGAACGACCGATTTTTTAAAGAAAAGTCGGCCGGTTTTCTCCCCATCTATGGCCTGCATAAGAGTGCAAAATCTGGTGCAACTCTGCATAGAAAGCAATCAGCTTCCAGGTTTTATTGTGAAAGCTTAATTGAACAAGCTGAAGTTAGAAGCTGATTGGCAACCATGCACAGCTGAAGAACAGATGATCAGTAAATCAGTAGATAAAAAAGTCCAATCAATATAAAGTAAATTTAAAAAATCAACAAAATAATTAAAAAGATAAGTTCACCTTTTAGACAAAAATAATAAATGCACATTTTTTGCAGGTAAAAAAATATGCATTTCCTATTTTTGTCCACAGAAGCCTGGAAAGCATTGTACCAGCAATCAGTAGATCACTGGTGTCATGCAGGTCTCCTGCAGACCTGTCAGAATATCTGCTTGCCGTACGGGAAGTACAGTCAAGCAGATATTCTGACAGGAAGATTCAATGAAATACCACGGCGCTCCACAGCAGCTGTCGGGACTTGCAGTTCATTCATTCACGGGAGTCCATGAATGAATGCTGCGGCCGTATGGGCTCCACCCATACGGCCACACTGTTTTCAAAGTTGGCAGATAGTATTTCTAGCCATACTATCAGTCAGAGGGGGGGGGGGGGTCAGCGGGTGGCAGCTGCAGCTATGGGAACATGAACGGGTGCAACATATAACATGTTCCCAAAGGTGAAAAAACACAAAATACAGAACAAGTACCTGCAGCATATAACATGTTCCCAAAGGTGAAAAAACAAAAAATACAGTAGGACCTGCAGCAAATAAACTTCTAACTAAGGCACTATAAGTTAAAAATAAAAGCCGTTTTAACATGATACCCTCCACAAATGAAAACCTGAAAATACCACCCCCAAAACAAAAGCCCTTTTTTTCTTAAAGGAAGCATTGCAACAGATAAAAAAAAAGTTAGCTATGGACAGGACAACAGCTAAATAAAATCAAAGACAAAAGAAAAAAAATCACAGCAAAGGCATTATTTGCCCAAAGAACTAGCAATCAGAATTAAAGTATTTGTGAATTCACTGCTAACATAGGCACCTTTAACACATTAGAAATGTCTAACTTAAACTGTGTTTATTTGAAAAAATACAACCCCCCCTAAAAAAAATAAAACACTGAAACCCTTTAAAACCATGCTTCAAATTGTGGTCACATGATTGCAAAGCCTTTGTTCTTCATTGTTCTATGGGGTGGGGGGAGGGGGGGGTGTCTGTGTCAAACGAACAGCATCCTCTCCTTCCTGCTTGGACTTACAGGATGCTGTAACTCTGTATAATTAAAGCGGTATTAAACTAAAAACAAAAAAAGTATTAAGTGTCAGCTTACCAATCATCAGATGTGGTGGCTGCATTAGTTTTCTTTTATTTGGCTCTTTTCCCTCTGTATTCACCTGGTGATCTGACCAGTAACACACCTCCTGTATTAGTGAGACACCACTTTGGAGGAATTAGGACACAGAGACAGCAGCATTGTCCATCTGGGGGGGGGGGGGAGTGTTAAATGTATGAGCAGATTTGAATGCAAATAACACATTGAAGCCAAACTCCAGCTCACACTTTATACGCAGTTACAGCAAAATGTTTTTTTTCCTTTAGGGATAATGGTTTTACATGAATAAATAAAAGCTGATCATGTTAATCACCCCTGCCATTGGTTAATGGATGGTTTCATCCATGTAAACTGCTGGAGAGCCTGAGCTTCTGAAAAACAGCAGAGTTGCTGGCTGAATCACCAAATGAAAATAGAAGAAAGAAAGCCCAAAAAAGGAAACTAATGCAGCTGCCACATCTAAGAAGTAGTAAGCTGCAATATAATGAATGTTTACTTTTGGTTTTAATACTGCTTTAACCGCATGCCACCCAGCCACTGTACATATACGGCGGCAGGGCGGCACTCACAGGCAAAACCACGTTTTAAGACGTGTGTTTTGTAAACAAATAGGGGGCGCGCGCAAGGCGCGCCGCCGCCCTATTTGTCCCGCGGTTCTCTGCCGCAGATGTCAGTCGCCGGGTCACAGCCGCTCCTTAGCGGCTATGTCCCGGCGATTGGCGGCAAACAGTGACAGAGAGCACAGCTGCAGTAGCTGTGCTGTCTGTCACTTCCCTGACAGCTCGAGGATGAGCTGATCGAGAAAGAACAGTTTTTCTTTCTCGATCAGCCTTGTCCCGCCCAGTACACACCCCCCGCCCCCTAGTAAAACACTCCCCTCACTCCTATAACCCTTCCCTGCTAAATAAAGTTAACCCCTTCCTCCCCATTGCCATTAGTACAGTGTCAGTTTTTTTTTTTTGCACTGATCACTGTATTAGTGTTTTTGGGGATGTCAGTGACCCCAAGTCAGTACCCCCCAATGTCAAAATGTCCGCCGCAGTCCCGCAGTCCCGCCATAAGTCGCTGGTCGCTGCCATAAGTCCCTGATCGCCGCCATAATTCGCTGATCGCCGCCATTATCAGTATAAAAAAAACCTAAAAATCCCAGTATCTTTCCCGCCATTTGTAAACGCTATAACTTTCACGTAAACCAATTAATTTACACGTATTGGGTTTTTTTTTAGCAAAGACATGTCGTAGAATACATTTTGGCAGAAATTTATGACTAAATTTGATTTTTGCATTTTTTTTTTACTGGACATATTTTATAGCAAAAAGTCCAAAATATTGTTTTTTTTTCATCAAAATTGTCAGCCTTTTTTTTTATAGCGCAAAAAATAAAAACCGCACAGGCGATCAAATACCACCGAAAGAAAGCTCAATTTGTGCGGAAAAAAAGGATGTAAATTTCATTTATGTACCATATTGCATGACTGCGCAATTGTCCGTTAAACTAGCGCAGCGCTGTATAGCAGAAAAATGGCGTAAATTGCAGTATCTATACCATAGTTTGTAGACGCTATAACTTCCACAAAAAGCAATCAATATACACTTATTGGGATTTTTTTTATCAAAAACATGTAGCAGAATACATTTTGGCCTAAATTTATAACCAACTTTGAGTTTACTATATATTTTTTATAGCTGAAAATAAAAAATATTGTTTTTCTTCAAAATTTTTGGCCTTTTTTTGTTTATAGCGTGAAAAATAAAAAGCGCACAGATGATCAAACACCACCGAAAGAAAGCTCTATTTGTGTGAAAAAAGGACGTAAATTTTGTTTGGGTGCAGCATTGCATGACCGCGCAATTATCAATTGAATTAGTGCAGTGCCAAGTAGCAAAAAGAGGCCTGGTCATTAAGGGGGGTAAATCCTCAGGAGCTCAAGTGGTTAATATTTAATGTTTACCTGATTAAAATACTTTTATTTTTTGTGCTAAATAATTTTCAAAATTATTAAAGGAAATTTAGTATATGGAAAAATGTAAAGCATCCCTATATTTGTAGATGATTTGTTGACTATTATTGAGTATGTACCCAGTCTTGCAGCTACCCCTCCTACAAGCAGAATGAATCCACTTGAAGAACAGGCTTTTTCTGGCATTTTTTGTGTAACAATTAGGGTTTTTTTGCTAAAAAATATCTTAGAATCACCATACATTATAAATTTTTGTAAGCAGAAACCCTAAAGAATAAATTGGTGGGTTTTGCCATTTTTTATGTCACATGGTATTTGTGATGCACGGTTTTAGAAAATCTATTTTTTGGACAAAATAAATTTTTTGAATTTTAATGCAAAAAAAACCACAATACATAACCCATTTTTTGTAAAATATACTGTAAAAGACGAGTAAATAGATACACTGTCACGCTTTAAAATTGCGCATGCCCGTGCAGCAGAGACAAACATTGTAAGTTTTACTATCCATAGGTAATTTAAGAACATTTACAGGTTACCACTTTAGATTAACATTCTGGTGCTAGAATTACTGCACATAATCTGATATTCGTGGTGATGCCTAACATGTGTGGGACGATCGCTGTTTGAGATTATTAACCTCCCTGGCGGTATTGACGAGTGTAGCTCGGGGTAAAGTTTCAGTACCACAAGTAGTAACCCCGAGCTACACTCGGGAATAACATGCGGCGCTGCTCTGCGATCCCTCGATCACTTACCTTGTCCTGCGCTCCTGCGATGTCCCTCCTGCAGTGTCCCCGGCAATGTAATCCGGCGGACGCCGGCATCTGTCATCTGGGTTCTGTCCCCTGTGAGCGTCGGGACGTACGGGGGACGGAACAGCGGGAAATTTTAAAATGACAAAAAGTGACATTCACTAAAATCACATAGTAAAACATTACTGTATCAAACCATTTCACATACATTTTGTCCCTAGTGCTTTGTCCTGTGCCCTGCCTGTATTTTGACTGTTCTCTCTGCCTGGAAACTGAGAAACGTCCATAGCGTCCAAAAAGCGTCCCTTTAGGTCAAAAGCGGTTTTAGACCAGCTAGAGAACAGCGATAGTAAATCAGAACCACTTGCAGAATTGAGTGATAATGATTCGTGGGGAAATTCGTCATCAGACACTGAAAACAATTTTGCGACTTTGCTCAGTGATGTGCGAACTTGGCGCTATATTTCAAATTTCAGTGTTTTTGGTTTGATTATATTATTGAATTAAATTTATTATTATTATTATATTATTATTTTTTATGATTATTTATTAAATTATAATTTATGACTTCGTGTTTCAAGTTTTATCCTACCCGGGATGTTTACTAGACTCTTGTTCGGACAGATTTCAGTGAGTTATTCCTAAGAATTACAAGCCTACAATATAAAACGCCAAATTTCCATGCAAAATAATGGTACCGCTTTCAGCACCAAAAATCGGAAATAATCATACCGCCAGGGAGGTTAACTTATTTTATGTTTTTATATTTTTTTTAAATGGTACCGTTCTGAGTAAACAGGAAGTGATGTCAGGTCATTACTTCCCATTTACTATAACAGACAGCAGATCAAAGCCGATCACAGTTGTGTTTGGCTGTCCAGCCAGCTGACAGACATGCCAGCTGGTCGCTTGAGTCTCCCAGTCAGACAGGAGATCCCAAGAGAGAGTCAGGAGGCGTTGGGAGGGGGGGACGTCCCCTCCCGCTGCTTGTAAAAACCAATTGAGCACTTTTTACAAGCAGCGGGAACCGCTTCAATGGCTTTTACAAGAGAGCTGACCGCTGGCTCTAAAAGAAAGTACTTGCAGCTGTACTAGTGTAGCAACATGGAGGAATTAGCATTATCTGCATCAAATATGTATTTATTTACAGAAACAAATATACACCATATACACCAGCCAATTTATTAGGTACACCTGTTCAATTGCACACAAATTGCTAATCAGCCAATCACATGGCAGAAACTCAATGCATTTAGGCATGTAGACGTGGTGAAGACAACTTGCTGAAGTTCAAACTAATCCACAGATTTGGAAAGAAAGGGGATTTAGGTGAATGTGGCATGGTTGTTGGTGTCAGATGTGCTGGTCTGAGTATTTAAAAAACTGCTGATCTACTGGGATTTTCATGCACAACTTCTCTAGGGTTTACAGAGAATGGTCCAAAAAAGAGAAAATATCCAGTCAGCAACAGTTGTGTGGATGAAAATGCCTTGTTGAGTAAGAGGTCAGAAGAGAATGGGCAGATTGGTTCAGCTGCGACATTTAGATGGTAGGGTCAGAATTTGGCCTAAACAACATGACCACATGGATCCATCCTGCCTTGTATCAACAGTTCAGGCTGCTGGTGGTGGTGTAATGGTGTGGGCGATATTTTCTTGCCACTAGAAAGCTGTACCTAATAAAGTCGCTGGTGAGTGCTAGCTCTGTGGAAAATCCAGTATATTTTTTTGCCCTGATTGCATTGCACCCTGCTCCATACATGTATGCTGCAACATATTAAACAAACACCACATGCATAAACAAAGCATCTCAAAGAGCAAACTCATACAGCACCTACTATACAGTCCATTACGTCTTCAATATATTTAATTCACTTATTTCACAGTAAGCAGTACATCATATAGTCTATTTATACAGTGCAATTTCTTACAACTTTAACCTTTCACTGCTTTCTTTTGTTTTATGGTGCAAATAAGAATGTGGCGTAGTAACCAGTGTGATTTAACTTTGCTTTACAAGCATTAATTAGAAGTGCTAATTGGTTGATAATGGTCACTGCACTTTATATATTGTCTTTAACCTTCTAAAATAAGCCTGGCAAATTGGTCATTCAGCCTGTAAATTGTCTGCAGCACATCACCACAGAGGACTCCAGTGCATATCTCATTACACTGACTTACTTGTCTTTTCTGGATTTAGAAATATTAGCACGTAAGTCCATTGATAACCTCATGCATACATTCCCTTATATACGGACTTATTGTACTATACTCAGGGGCGGACTGACCATTCGAGCACTGCCCGAGGGCCCGGGGTCAGTAGGGGGCCCCATGAAATGCCCCTGGTACCTTTTATAGGCTTTTTTGGGTGTACTGAGTGTGGGCAAGGACACAGGGGCCCCATGATCCCCTATTGCCCAGGGGCCCCATGAGTTGTCAGTCCGCCCCTGCGTCAGCATATCTAAAATTTTACTCAGGACATAAATGTGCTGAGTAAAAAAGCACATCTACTGATCTGTGACTTCAGTAAAATAAAATAGATAACTGGGTGCTATATACTGCAGCATGTGACTACCTACTTTTGATTTTACAGCATGCATTTTAGGACACAATTCAGCATATTCTTCCTGTACCACTTGGATAATATCCCTTCAAACCTTAATTCAAATCTTGGTTGGTTACTAGGCATCAACCTCATTCCTATAAGCTTCCTCCTCCATATTTTGCCTACTTGTGTGTTGTTCTCTTCACGTGTCCTCATTCCTCCTCTGAACCTCAGCCACCTGTTGGACTTCCTCCTCAGTGTTTTCTCCAATGTCCTTCAAAACCTTAATTATTAGATATCATCCACAGTTATCCTCTAAATCTCCGTTACGCACAATTCACAATTATTTGAAACCTTGTTCATTTCTCCTCCTCACTCACTGCCTCACTCATCATCCTCATATGCTGTCCTCACTCATTGGCTTCAGTTTTCAGCTTAATTTGTCAGCATCATTAGTCATCTCATGACATACTTGTCACTTTCAGTCCTCAATATCATTTATCAGTGTCAATTTTTAGCCTTAGCAGCCAGATTTTATCATAAACTTAACTCATAAGCTTCTCTGTCACTTAAGTCATTATTCTTACTTGTCAGCATCATTTATCCGAGTGCCCGGGGCTCGGATTCTAAGTAAATTTAGCAAACTTTGTGAAAGCTTGGGTTCCTAATTTGAACCCTATTGAAGTTTATGGGAGTCGAATGTTAAAAAATAGTATTTGCCATTTGCTAGGTTAATAGACATAGGATTATCAAACCAATGGCATGTGGGACTGGGCACTGCTCTAAGAAAAAGTACCATGCGTACATGAATACATAAAGATGGTTTATACAAATCCGGAGGTCCCCTTTCAAGTTGAACTAGACTCTCTCAGCCAACATTAACTATTATAAACCTTATGCTACTGATAGGAAGGTATACTATGTTTACTTGTTTTAAACCTTTTTACATTTCTTCAGTTTCTTCAGTTGCTTCCTGGTTTCTACCAAGTGATTGACACATCCATTCCAGTCACTTCACTCAGGATGAATGACATCCCCCAATCCCTTATGCTAAAGCAAACAATGGGGCAGCAGCAATTTTAATAATGCTTAAAGAGAAACATTAAAAATGTCAAATACCTTTAAATAACATGCCTGGTGGATTCCTATAACCTTCCTGTGAAGTTCTGCATATTAAAAATGTATACAAACCTGCTGTAGCAAAAGTGGGATTTACAAAGAAAATAATGTAAATTGCCCAAAAATATTGATTTCAGCCCCTGTACTTATGTTAGTAAAGAAATGTCTGCAGATTCCCTTCATCTTTACTAGATTCCTATCCTAGATGAGTGTCTGATAGAGATGATAATGGGGGACCTCCACATACAAAAAAAAAACAGCATGGGGGTCCCCTTTAAAATGCATACCAGACCCTTATCCTTGACAAGGGACTGATAATGGATGTCAAAAGTCCCCTGTTGTCCAGAAATGAAGATCCATGTCAATCAGGATGAACAAAACCTGCCAACCAATTGGCCCATCTGTTTCCGTCACTTCTCTCATAGCAAATGACATCTTCCTGTCTCCACCACAAAAGTAATCAAATGGCAGGGTGCTTGTGTGACATCATTGACCAAATATGGAAATTACAGGGTCAGGCGTGTCATGGTGAGCAGGTTTTTTGGGTGTTTTTTTGAGCAAGTCATTGAGCACACTTCATTTTGATTAATGTGAACCTGTATCACTGGATGAAGTGCTTGGCGGTGGATTTACATTGTGGGACTTTTTGTTTTACTAAAGGATTTGTCAAAACTGTGTGTGTTTTTTTTCTACTTTTCCTTCATTTTTTTTAATCTATGAATGAGTAAGTGTACTATATACATATAGGGGCACTCTTATTGTTAAAGGGGACTTTCAGATTCCAAGAAGCCACAGACCCCCACAACAACTAGACCAGGGTTCAGGGGAAAAGGCCCTTGTCTTCATCAATATGGTACCCGCCTCAAGTTAAGGGTATATGACCTAATATGGTTCAGATGGAGGAAGGGGGGACTGCATGCTCAAATCAGGGTCTGATATTAAATTTTGTTGCCCATGCCATTTTTTTTCACAATCCAAGCCCCTTTGTTTACATTCCACTGTCAGCTCGGAATCCCTGGGTAACAGCTTCCTAATGACCAGCCTGAGACAAAGCTGTTATGTTTAACAGAAGTAGTAAAACTTCCAGCTGCTACCAAAGATTCGACTGAAAACAAATTTAATTCAATCATTTGCTGAACCTCCAACAAAGCAAAATTCAGTGCAAACCATGTCAAGCTTATCCCTAGTGGTTAAGTCCCAAAACAATTGCTGGAAAACTGATGGATTCAGGATTGTGTATCTAGTCTTTCTTTCATTTGAAACCTAAAACAGTTATTAATACCAAAATAATATAAACTTACTGTATATTAACACCTTCCTCTACTTCAAGTCAAATAAAACACACCTAAGCATTATTTCAGCGTGTTATATATATGTATTTTTAAGAAATCAAGAGCACTCTGGAAAGTTCCAAATCATACATACATACATGTCCATAGATATCCATGATCAGATTTCTGTTTTTCATTAAGGATTCTCAATAGAGAGTAGCTGAGCTTAAACGGTGGAGAGAGAAGATAAAAGTTAAACACCACACCCCCTAAAAAAATATCATCTGCACCCACCTTCCCATAAGAAAAAAACGAGAGAAATGCTTAGATTTTTGTCATGATAAATGTTTCAAAAGGGATATAGGTCAAGCAGTGGTATATGAAGTTTTTACATTGTACAACATAAGAATCATATTCCACAAAGAGTTATTTATTTCCAAAAAAAAAAATAATTATACACAGTTCAAATGTCTAGAGGTATGAAACTGTATAACACATGCTAATTTGTTACTACTTAAGAGCAATATTGGACTAAAATTCACTAATCTGAAAAGAGCACATACCTGTAAATATCTAAAAGAACAAACTGTCATAGTTTGTCCAAAAAAAGATAAACCATTACACTCCATGACCATAGGCAAGTTTTACAGTGTTTGGAAAGAAATTGCCTATAGGGAGATGGAATGATGCTAATCTGAGTCAGGACATGTTTTGGGTATAAACACTATCCATTATATCCACTATCTATTTCATTAATGTCATTAATTGTAAATAATTGTAAATAATAATACACATGGACCATAACACTGTAGATTTAGTGACTTGTGTACCAAGAGTGAAAGTATAACTAAAAGGGCCAATTATTTTATTTTTCTGTTCAATATTTATTATTGATTTGAGAGTAGCAAATACAGAGTCACTAAAGAACAATAGAGACACTTGTTTGGTATCCAGGCTAGCTGTACAAAATGATCAGCTTCCAAGTGTCTACATAGTTACAATAAAGTGAGAGAACAATATGGTGTCTCAAGGCCCCTGCAAGGAACCATCATAAATTTGTAGAGGTTGAACTGTAGCAGTAGATTGAAGAAAGAATGAAGAGCAGAGAAGGAGGTAGGAGTGGAGACATGTGGAGGAGCATCTCAGAGGTTCTTAGGACCATAGCTCATTGATGCGTAGATGGGTCTAGGTCTCAAAGATACAGTAAAGGGTGGTCAAAATTTGATGGCATTAAATTCATGGGTGCCAAGTTTTTAAAAGCTACTCATTGTATCAGTGAGTTTAGCCATCAGTTTGTCACTAATGAGCATCCAATGGATTTTGGATTGTGCTGCTGCCATAGAGTGGAATTCCAACAGCCAAGCTTAAGGTATAATATGTTTTAGGATCTTCTGTACATTTAGTCTAGGTCACTAGTTATACAGCATTGCTGTTAAAGCATCAGATTCAGCCAGAGCTGAAGCGCTTACAAAAATAATGCAGTAATGGCAGCCTCTTCATTCTTTGGGACATTTCGGCACCTTAAGTAAATTCCTTAATACAATATCCTTCTACCAAAGCAACAGTCTTTCAGATTAGTAGACAGTGGCACATTTAATAAAAATTCCAGATACCAATGCGTGGGTAGACAAAAAGCTGATGTAAGATCATTGCCTCACTGCCATGCATGCCTGTAGACACAATTCCACCTTGCTGTTAGGTTAAGGCTGGTTAATAATATTTTCAGACTGAAAGTACTGTTTTAGTTTGCACATTTCTATACCACTTTGCTAATTACATACTGTAGTTATCAGTCTTCTGATTTAGAAGTAAGCCATCTGCATACAAAATCAGTTTCAAAAAGTGGACTGTCTCTACTTAGCTGGAAGATTTTCAGCAGCAGGCATACTCTGAACTATTGTCATTGATCTGGCATTTCTGCTCTGAGCTGCTATGTCCAATTAGAGACAGCCATCTAGAGATTAATAAATGCAGTGCCATTTTGTATTTAGGTGTCCACGTGGTAGCGTAGTCCTGGTGGATTTGCAACAGCGATAGTAAATCAGACCAAATGAGTAGCAATAACAAGTTAGTTCTCATTCATTGCTAACATTTGTCTAACAGCCCTGATTTGTGGGTGAAGATCAATAAGGCAACCATAATGGTTGACTCAGAAAAACAAATACAAAAAAGCTTGTTCAGCCCTAGGTAACTCCCAGGTTTGATTCTTGGGTGACCCAGTCTTATTTGTGATATACAAAAGGTTTCTTTAAATATTCTTATATGTGCATACTAAAACCTAATTGCAATATCTTACAATGGTTTTAAACATATGATGTTATACCATGATATGATTGTTCAGATGGGTTTAATGGGTATTTGGATATGGCTGATTCTTATATAGAGAGCCATAGATAACTATAAATTTTTTTTCCTACACCAAAAGATGAAACTGATGCTAGAAGAGAACATTTCAAAAAGATGGAGGGGGCATACCTGTCTTAGAAAATCCACTTCCAAGAACAGATTCAGTTGGAAAATTGCTGTTCAGAATCAATTGCTTTATGACCTCTTTTGATTCAATTACAGTTCAAATTAATAGCTACACTGTCTGATATAATTGTAGCATGCTGTTCTTTATTAGCATAAATAATCTATAAAGATGTTTAAAGTCTTTTTATCTTTACATATATTATTAATGTTTGTGTGAGTTTTGCTGATGAGTTCCTTGTCAGGTAAACATTTATCGCATTTATATGAATTTTACTTCTGCCTCCAAAACCCGGCAGTCTCTGGCAGTAATGTGATTACTAGGGAGTTAAACACGTGCAGCATCCTAATTTAAAATTAGCCTTTATTTAAATAAAATCTGTGCGCTGAAAAGCTGAACTTGCTAACCTTGGGTTCTTTTGGTTTTCAAAGGTGATGCATTTGACAGCAGATCTCTTTGAATAGAAACTAGAAAGCAAAATTACTCTTAGAAGAGAACTACGTGCATCTGACAGACAGTAAAAAAGCTTCCGCAATTATAATTACCCTGTGTAAATAGAGGGAAAAAATCCATAAGTACTGGACACTTTGAGTTAATCTGGAAATAAACTTAAATCCATGTGCTGTGGCTTCCAGTACAGCTCTAAAACAATTAGCAGAACATGCACTAATGGTCTAATTCAGCTAAAAAACCTTACTTGCAGGAATGACACATTCAACCCCTTAATTAAGTGATTGTAATTGCAATTACTGATGGTACACTAAACAAATATTCAAGCCTTCATAGGTCATGCTGCAGAGTCCAAGTGGAAAAACACATCATCGTCCTGAATAATTGTGTTACATGAAAATAGTGCATTTATGTGTTATATGGAAAAAATAGGAAGATCTGAGTAAATACAAACATTGGCCAACAGGTTGTCAGTAGTGTGCAAATAGTATTTACATTTGTATAAAAGATTGATTTTTCTATTTTTTAGGTCAGTTATAGGACTCATGACCATGGCCTTTTATAAATACTTTAAGACATACATAACAAAAGTACATTTTGATGTGTTAACAGTTAGGTTCATTTATATTACGCACTGCAGGAAGGAAGGTGTGGGTTAACTACCATGGTTTTGTTTGCAAATCCTGCATGTTCTATTTTCCTGGACCCGGCAACATAATGCAGACTTACACCATGTTAACTGCAATGATTTGCTTGGCCTTTGCACTTAGGTCAGGCTAGCTTCATCATCCTTCCGCTCTGTGAAAACGTCGGATGACGAAGTGCGTAGGGTGGAGCTTCGGACTAACGTCACTACGTTCTGTGTGAGGCTGGCGTCCTGGCTTTCTGTGATTTTTAACGAAATGTGTTTGTTGCTAGTGTCGGCTATGACACAGCACCTACAGATGCCGTGCCCTACAGCACCTCCAGATGCCGGGCCACAGCACCTACAGATGCTGGCCCACAGCACCTACAGACACCGGCCTACAGCACCCACAGACCACCGCGACTAGCCAGCAGTTGACCGAGCTGCCCACCACTCTCCCTCTCCTCCCACAGATGAACCCGGGCTTCGAGCCTCCGCCACTGCGCGACAGACTATTTGCATCAATACGCCTGATGTGAAACCTTTCACCTCCCTCAATTGACCAGCACTCCGCTCACCCTCCTAATATGCCACCTGTACTCCTCCTCCTCGTACTCCTCTCCTTCATTCCCAAAATATCCTCCCTCTACCCCCCTACTCCCCCAAAACAACAATACATCGCACTCTCACTCCTTCCATCTCCCCACTACAGCTCTCACCACCTCCTCCTGATACTCCACTCTCCCACCGACCCACACGCCACCACTAACAGACCCACACGCTCTTGCACATCCTGCTCCCATGCCACCTTTCTCACCCTTCTTCTTCTCCTAACCGCCGGGGACATCTCCCCGAACTCTGGCCCCTCACCACCTCACTCACCCACTAGGCACCCTCCTACTCCCTCAAACCGCCGCAACTCCCTCAACCTTATACCTGTCCCCCTCCTCCCCGCATCCACCCCTCCACTCTCGTTTGCACTCCTGAATGGCCGATTGGTTTGCAACAAGCTCACCGCCATCCATGACCTCTTTATCTCCCACTCCCTAAACCTCCTAGCGGTCACCGAAACCTGGATCCAAGCCACTGACTCCACCTCCCCTGCAGAACTCTCCTATGGCGGTCTCGTCTGGTCCCATTCACCCAGACCCAGCGGTCGTAGAGGTGGTGGGGTCGGCATGCTCTTGCCACCACTGAGCACCTTCCAGGTCCTCCCAAACCCCCCTCTCTATCCTTCTCCTCCTTCGAGGCCCACTGCATCCGGCTCTTCTCTCCCACCCCTCTGAGGATTGCAGTAATCTATCAGCCTCCTGGGCCCGTGTCCCACTTCCTCGATGACTTTTCCGCCTGGCTAGCCTTCTTCCTCTCCTCTGAACTACCCACCATCGTCCTTGGTGACTTCAATATCCCTATCAACGTCAAAAACCTGGCTACATCCCAACTCCTCCACTTAACCTCTTCTTTTGCACTCACACAGTGCACACAGTCCTCCACCCACACCGATGGGAACAACCTGGACCTCGTTTTCTCTCACCTCTGCACCCTCCACAACCTCACAAACACCCCTTTCCCTCTCTCTGACCACAACCTCATTACATTCTCCATCTCCCCGTCCTCTAACACCTCCCCCCCAAACGTCAAACCATCACCAGCTGTAACCTCTGCAACCTGAACCCGGCCCCTTTCCACTCTGCAGCTGACCGTCTGTACGACAGTATCCTTCCACTGTCATGCCCTGACCTGGCCACTACTGCGTATAACGACTCGCTGTCAGCTGCCTAAGACTCCTTAGCACCCCTAACCACATGCAGCATTAGACCCCAACCGCTTCAACCCTGGCAGAACGACCACACTAAAAATCTTAAACGACGCATGCTGGAGCAATTATGGTGCAAAACCAGATCCCCTTGAGCAATCTCCCTCTACAAATCCGCCTTCCTCACCTACACCTCCTCCCTCCATGCCGCCAAACAAGCCTACTTCACAACCCTCATCAACACCCTCTCCAACTGTCCTCGCCGGCTCTTCTCCACTTTCAACTCCCTACTCTCTCCCCCCCCCCCACCTCCACCCAGTACCTCACTCACAGCCCATGAGATTGCCAATCATTTCCAAAACAAGATTGATGCAATCAGTAAAGACATTGCCAATGCTCATTTTACCTCCCCACCTAGCCTCCCTCCCACAATAACCCCCTCAACTCTCCCCTCCTCTGACCTCGCAACCGTTCTGCCCCCCACCACACCTAGCATCCCGCACACTATAACCTCCCCAACACTCCGCTCCTTCAGCCTTGCTACCACTGAGGAGCTCACTAAGGTCTTCTCAGAAGCCCACCTCACCACTTGTATCTTTGACCCTGTCCCCACACAACTCCTCCGGTCACCCTCTTCCTCCATCCTATGCTCCCTCACCCACATCTTCAATCTCTCCCTCTCTACTGGTGCATTCCCCTCCCCCCTAAAGCACGCGCACATCACCCCCATACTCAAATAACCCTTCCTGGACCCCACCGACCTGAACAAAGTTAGACCTATCTCCCTGCTGCCATTTACATCCAAGCTCCTTGAGCGCTTAGTCTACAATTGCCTAAGCTCCCACCTCACTGACAACAACCTCCTCGATCCACTACAGTCTGGCTTCCATCCCATACACTCCACTGAAACCGCCATACTCAAAATCACTAATTACCTGCTAACCGCCAAAGCTAATGGCCACTACTCATTCCTCCTACTCCTCGACCTCTCCGCGGCCTTCGACACAGTTGACAACCCCCTCCTCCTTAATAAACTACACTCCCTTGGCATCAGAGACTCTCCTCTCTCCTGGCTCTCCTCCAATTTATCCCAACGCTCCTTCAGCGTTACCTATAACGCTATCACCTCCCCCTCTCTCCCCCTCTCTGTTGGGGTGCCCCAAGGCTCTGTCCTCGGGCCCCTTCTCTTCTCCATCTACACCTCCTCCCTCGGCAAATTGATACACTCCCATGGCTTCAACTATCACCTCTACGCCGATGACACGCAAATTTACCTCTCCACCCCTCACCTCATCCCTTCAGTCTCCGCCCGTATCACTCACCTACTGAATGACATATCAGACTGGATGTCTCTTCATTTCCTCAAATTGAACCTTTCCAAAACCGAGCTCCTAATTTTCCCCCCAGCCCGTGCTCTCCCCCATCCTCTCCATCACGACCAACAACACCACCATCAGTCCCGCCCCGCAAGCCAAAGTCCTAGGTGTCACTCTAGACTCAAACCTGTCCTTCCAACCCCATGTCCAATCGCTGGCAAACTCATGCAGGCTCCACCTCCGCAACATCTCCAAAACACGTATGTTCCTAACCCCAGACACTACTAAACAACTCGTTCACTCCCTTATCTCACGTCTGGACTACTGCAACTCCCTTCTCACCAGCCTACCCCAACACAGGCTATCCCCGCTTCAGTCTATCCTGAACTCAGTGGCCAGACTCATCCACCTTACCAACCGTTCCGCTTCTGTCACCCCCCTCTGTCATTCCTT
Organism: Staurois parvus; assembly: GCF_062004578.1. Lineage (NCBI taxonomy): Eukaryota > Metazoa > Chordata > Amphibia > Anura > Ranidae > Staurois > Staurois parvus. The sequence goes on along the minus strand of NW_028318250.1, from coordinate 1,841,977 downwards.
CCACTGTCTTCTGATTGCCCAACGCATTAAATTCAAACTACTAACATTGACATACAAAGCCATTCATAACACTTCTCCAAACTACCTCACCGACCTGATACCCAAATACCACCCAACCCGTTCTCTTCGCTCCTCACAAGACCTCCTACTTTCTAGCTCCCTGGTCTCCTCCTCCCACGCCCGACTGCAGGACGTCTCCAGGACTTCCCCCATCCTCTGGAACTCACTACCTCAATCCATCAGACTGTCACATATCCTCCTCACATTTAGGCGCCCCCTGAAAACCCATCTCTTCAGGGAAGCCTACCCCACTCTCACCTAACAGCCGATCTCCTCCAGTCCTCCTACCACTCCATCCCCCACAGCCACTTCCTCCTGTACCACTATCCCCTCCCTCCTAGATTGTAAGCTGGAAAGAGCAGGGCCCTTGACCCCCTCGTGTATTGTATTGTTACTGTATTGTCTCATGTACTGCCCCCCCTATAATGTACAGCGCTGAGCAAACTTTTTGGCGCTATATAAATACTGTATAATAATAATGTAAGTGGATTATGATGAGTTTTTATGAATAAACGTTTCGTAGGGTATCACACGATCGTTTGTTTTATTTTTTTATTTCAGGTACTTATATAGCGCCGTCAATTTACGCAGCGCTTTACATATATATTGTATAAATGTTTGTTTTGTTTTTTCTTTTCTGTGCCTGTGTACGAAGTTCTTGGAATTCGGTCTGGACGTTTTCGCTGCTGAGTTTATAGGTCTGCAGAGTATTGCTCCCAGAGAGGATAAGTGTCTGGATTTCTGAGTCTCCCTGACTTGTAATATACTACATCAACAAGCTGAGAGAGGAATAATTTGAAAAGCTGGTCACCGCTGAGTCTATCTGCAGAGTATTGCTCCCAAAGCAAACAAGTGCAATTGCTGGTTTATAATTTAACTGGAAATTTGCTCTGGGGAGTTTATTCATTTCTGTTGGTGCTGGATTTGCACAAAATTGTTCTTATGGTGGTGGACATTTTTCACTGCTGATGAAAAAGAAAAATTCTTAAAGACTTTTTTTGGTCATTAATTTTTTCACTGTTTTATTTATCACTGTTTGATTTAATTTTGATAGTGCTACCTTTTATTGTTTTATGATTGTAACATTTATTTTAGGGGTAAGGTTTAGCTGCTTGTGTTAATTGATTACATGTGAACACCTTTAGCGCTATTTTCATTTATATTTTTTTCTCTAGCTTAGAAAGACCAATAAGGAGTTTTTGGGGTAAGCCAGTCCCTCACTATAAAAGGGTGAGGTCCCTCCTTGGAGAATCAAGGGGTGGGGGATTCATTCTGTATTCATCCTTTAGTACATCTTAATGCTGCTTTTTTCTTTAAGTGGACCTTCTATGAAAATAGAAGGCCTGGTCTATTAAAAGCTCCCCACCACCCAAAGTCAAAATTACCTGCAAGGGTGCTTTAAAAACCAGATGCTGCTAAAAACAAGAAGAAAAAAAATCTATACCTGGGTGGATGTCTTCACTGTACCTAAACAGTGCCTCCTGGGATAGCTGGATGACCAAAATCCAAGAATATATATTTTTTGTATAATTTTGAGCATTGAAAAGCAGAGGTAAGTTGTTTTTTGTTTTTTTACATGGAAGGTGACAACAGTAGAATATGCCTGAATGAAGTGCATCAACATATAAGCTTCTTACGTTTTATGGAAAGCATGTGACATGGTGATTTGTAGGCAGGAGATTGTGGGAGACAGGGTGACACATACCTCTATGCAGAGCCTGAGATGACAAGGGTGGCTTCATGTACAGTTTCTATCCGAGCACCCCTAGATGTTGAGACAGTGACTGCAGGGGTGAAGGAAAGGTATGTGTGCCAAGGTGTCGACACTGTGAGCAGGAGTCTGGGAACACTGGTAGCTTGCAAGCAGTGGTATAGATGACAATGCACCATGAAGAAGCCAAGTCCACTTGATAATAAAATCAGGTCCCACACCTGATTAAGCAACAGCTGAGTTGAAGGACACCAGTATATAAGAAGAACCAGAAACAGGAAGCTGTCAGTAGTCCAGGTCATTAGTCCAGGTGGGGGTCGGTAGTGGAGGCAGACTGCAAATATGAGTAGGTAAGGGTAATTAGAGAGCAAGGTCAGAGTGGAAGCTGGGTCAGTAACAGGATCAATGCATAGCATGAACTGGATCACAAGAACATTGCAGTGCTGGGGTGGGTAAAATTCCTTATATGCCCTGCTTGTTTGCATGGATCCGTACACCCCAGGGGCGGACTGACAACTCATGGGGCCCCCGGGCAATAGGGGATCATGGGGCCCCTGTGTCATCGCCCACACCCAAAAAAGCCTATGAAAAAGCCATTGAAAGGTACCAGAGGCATCTCATGGGGCCCCCTACTGACCCCGGGCCCCCGGGCAGTGCCCGGGTGCTCGAATGGCCAGTCCGCCCCTGGTACACCCACAAATCCTTTTAAACACCGATGTCTGTCTGCAGCAACTGATTGATAGCTAGTTCTCAATTGGTATTGTCATAGCTACTTTTTTCTATTGATTCAAATCTTTCTTTCTTTTTTAATCAAGAGATTTTAGCTTGGTGTGATTAGAGAGCATTAGGTAGTTTTCAGTGACAGTTCATTCAAGAGCTGGATTTTCACACAGCACTTCATTGCTGTGCACCCAAAACACTGCACACCCTCAACCCAAGGGCATCGCAAACCCTACACATAAGCCCATAAGCCAAACATGTTTGGTCTTAATTACACATATATAAAATAAATATATTGATGATCCAGGTCTGATTGGTTTATTAAAAGTCTGCTTCTCAGTCAGAAATTTTCCACCCCCTGTTGTACCCTCTCTGACATGACATGTGCAACAGGGCAAGCTGAATCATATATTGGGCCACCTCCAACTAGTGATAAAGCCTTGACACCCACTAGTTCATTGGACTACTGGACCCACTACCTCTGCATACAGAACCTCTGCCTCTCACTTTAGGCCAGACATTTTTCCAAATAAAGGGGATTGTCTAAATGTAATGAGAGCTATGGCAATATAGAGGATATGTATGTGGTACTTTGGTGCCATTACCTTATCCCGCAACTATGTGGTGACGTGTTGCAAAGGGCAGCATTGTCCGTGTCATCAATGTACGTGTGTTACAGCCATGAAATGCCAAAAATCCCTAGCAAAAAGAAAAAGGAACAGATGTACTTTCCACAAAATAGCATAAATCCGGATATGTGGGAGGTGTCACGTACCTGATGGGAGACTGAAATGACGAGGTCGGCCTCACTTGTGTCACCAGCCCTGACCCCGCTGGAGTTGGAACAGAGGGAGTCTAGGACCCAGGGGAACAAGAGTGCCAGTAGTTGTTGTTTGCAGCTCTTGCAGTTGAAGACCTTGGAAGGCTGATGCTCCTCTGATTTTGGCACAGTAGTAGTAGACAGCGCAGGTTTTGCAGATTGCCAGGTGTGCACCAGAGCAAGGCAGGTAGTGAGGACAAGAGACAGGAGCAATGTCATGGAATAGCCGGGGCCATCAACAGTCGGGCAGCATGGTACAGAATCAGATGGAAAAGCCAAGGTCAGGAGCAGAGCCGAAGTCAGGAACCAGTATGAGGAGAGCAATCAGAGTCAGGTGAGGAACAAGCCGGGTCAGCAACAAAGGAATCATACAGGAACAAGCAGGAAACGGGGGAGCTAAAGACCAGTCAGCACTGAACATGAGCAGAGGCATTCCTTAAATAGGCCGTCTGGCGCCAATCTTCAGCGTGCGTGTGCACGTGCGCGTGCGTATGCGCGATCGCGCATTCCTGCGCACATGCGCATTTCCGATCACGATTCTTCTTGCAGGAAATCTCTAACAGGAGGGCAGGAAATCCAGGTAGGATTTCCAGATAATTCAGATAATTTTTGCTGCTGCCTTGTGGAAGGGTGAGCAGCCTATGTCTATAGCTTTTCCCCCCTGCAGGTATGTCTTCAGCTTCCTGACTATATTGAAATAAATCCAGAGGCACATTTAATTAATGAGGAGCCAGGAAGAAAAACTTTAGCCCTGGGTTTTTGATACTCAAATAGAGCACCGCAGGAATCAAGCAAATGGGACAGGCACAGGCAACACAATAGCACTGTCTAGCAACTGCAATACGGTTGAGGAGTTATGGTGCTGCCTGCCAGTGAAGAGGGGGGAGGCAACATTTACAGAAAATAGCCCCTCGCCCAGCAACAGGGATTTTAACTGGTGAAAAGACTGCGACTACCTCAGGCTACCCAGTAGGAAGAGAGGGGATGCAGGTCAGGCCTAGGTGATGGGAAAGGAGTAGAAGTCTGACTTCTGCCCCTGACAGCTCACAAACTATACTTGTTTTGCCACTGTTCAATCAAAGCTGAGAGATTTAACTTTTTTAAAAATAAACTTTCCTATATCGGTTTGGATCTGTTGTGGCTGCTTTTTCCACCTATCAATTCAGGCCTATTACTGCTTGATAAAAAAAATCAGGCACAGGTTGAAGATATTCAGTTATTTTTAATAATAATGACTTTATCAACAAGAAAAGAGCATCATCATGAAGCAAGCCTGCTTATGTAATAGGAAAATATGGCCCTGTCCATTAATGATCCCAAACAATACATGAAACTTGCCTTATTTTATTGTACATACTGTATGTATACTGTTTGTTGTATATACAGTTAGGTCCATATTTATTTGGACACAGGCACAATTTTAGTTTTTTTCAGGTATTTACCAAAACATATTCAAGCTATAGTTATATAATGGATATGGGCTGAAAGTGCACACTCTCAGGTTTAATTTGAGGGTATGTACATCCAAATTGGAGGAAGGGTTTAAGAATTACAGCTCTTAAGAGTAGCCATCCCCCCGTTTTTCAAGGGACCAAAAGTAATTGGACAATTTAATCAAAAGCTGTTTCATGACCTGCTGGGGGCTACTCCTTTGTTATTTCTTCATTAATTAAGCAGGTAAATGGTCTGGAGTTGATTCTAAGTGTGGTATTTGCATTTGGAATCTATTGCTGTGAAACTACATCATGTGTTTCAAAGAAGCTGTCCATGCAAGTGAAACAGGCCATTGTAAGGCTTCAAAAACAAAACAAATCATCAGAGAGATAGCAGCAATGCTAGGAGTGGCCAAATCAACAGTTTGGTACATTCTGAGGAAAGAAGAACACACTGGTGAGCTCAGCAACATAAAAAGGCATGGACGTCCACAGCAGACAACAGCGGTGGATGATCGCAGGATCCTCTCTATGGTAAAGAAAAACCCATTCACAACATCCAGATAAGTAAAAGACACTCTCCAGGATGTGGGAGTATCATTGTCAAAGTCTACAACCAAGAGGAGACATCATGAGAGCAAATATAGAGAGTTCATCACAAGCATTCATAAGCCTGAAGAATAGAAAAGCCAGATTAGACTTTGCCAAAAAAAAAATCTAAAAAAGCCGGAGCAGTTCTGGAAAAGCATTCTTTGGATGGATGAAACTAAGAATAATCTGTACCAGAATGACAGGAAGAAAAAAGTGTGGAGAAGGCTTGGAACAGCTCAGGATCCAAGATGAATTCTGCTATGTTTAGAGATATAATATCAACCCAGATTCAGCCAAATGCAGCAAAGTTGATTGGACGGCGCTTCAAAGTACAGATGGACAATGATCCAAAACACACTGCAAAAGCAACCCAGGAACATTTGAAGGAAAAGAAGTAGAATATTCTGCAATGGCTGAGTCAATCATCTGATCTCAACCCCATTGAGCATAAATTTCACTTGCTGAAGGCAAAAATAAAGGCAGAAAGACCCACAAACAAAGAACAACTGAAGACAGCTTAGAGCCTGGCAAAGCATCAGAAAGGAGGAAACCCAGTCTTTGGTAATGTCCATGTGATACAGACTTCAGGCAGTCATTATCAGTAAAGGATTCTCAACAAAATATTAAAAATGAACATTTTTATTTATGATTATATTCAATTGTTCAATTACTTTTGGTCCCTTGAAAAAGGGGGGGGCGGCTACTCTTAAGAGCTGTACTTCCTAAACCTTTCCTCCAATTTGGATGTACATACCCTTAAATTAAACCTGAGAATGTGCACTTTCAGCCCATATCCATTTTATAACTATAGCTTGAATATGTTTTGGTAAATACTTGAAAAAACTAAAACTGTTCCTGTGTCCAAATATATACTATATATAGCTCTAACTGTATACTGGAGCCAATAAGGTGTATTAGCCAGTGCTGAATTTTTATATCTACATTATTCAAAAGCTATAGATTTTTAAAAATCATAGTCACCTTCCTCCCATCTAACACCCCTCACCACCTACTCCATTAATGGTGTGGTTGAATATAAAAAATGTAAAGAGATAAAATATATACAAGAATGCAGTCTTTAAGAATCTCCTAAATTTTGGAATGAGCCCTAAACTTAGAAGCATTGATTTCCACAAAAAGGTCAAACATTGAAGTGATACCATGACAGAAGCAAAATTAAATGCTCTTTTTACAGATGATCACAGATCTTCAGGGGACAAATGTAAAAGATTAGCTACCTGGAGAGGAAAACTGGTCAATGTGGCAACAATGGTGGTAAATGTATGATAAATTTCATAAAACAATTGCCAAAACTTAGCCAACGCTAATGACCTCAGATCAGAGGGCTGAACTCAGTCTAACAATGGTTGAGTCCCATATGAGTCCTGGATAACCCAAATTCAAAATCAAATATCCCTAGAAAGATACTTGAGGAACTTCAAAGTTACATTTTTCCAGCCTTACATGCTGTACAAATAATTGTAAAGCAATTTCTGTAGTACTGTTCTCTCACGCTTTCTATGTTCACAAAATGAGGAGAAGATGAAAAAAAAACCTCAAGATTAACTACTTTGAATTCCCCTAGAAACTCTCTGAAGACACCACTAATGAATTTCTGGAAGACAGCCAGGGCATTGCAGAGACTGAAGGGCATTATAAAGTATTCATAACACCCATCTTTGGTGTTAAAGACCATATTCTTTTCATCACTTTGTGTAGTATGGACCAAATTGTAGAACCCTCTCAGGTCAGATTTGGAGAATATTCTTGTCTCAATAACCTAATCGTATAGGTGTTCTGTTAGAGATAGGGTTTATTTTTAATTTATAATAATTTTGCTTAAATTTTTCAAAATAAAATGTGGTAAGCCGTTATCCTTTCCAAAAAACTAGGCCCTGTTGGGTCAATTTAATTTTTTTTTCTCTGATGTCCATCTTTTATACTGTTAGTGTCAATCAAATTTGTCTCAATGTTTAGCTCAGTTTAAGATGATGTCAGCTGGCTGGCTCAATTTATTCTTTAGCATAGTGGAATAATATAGAAGCATTGAGGAGATTCAAATGTTAATGCTCGCTACTCAGTGGTTCCCATACACTACATTTATACCAGATGTGTAGACATGTCACACAGTTCCTATTATGGTGAACAATCAGCAATGTTTATTTGATGGTATCTTCTCTATATGGTATAGAAATTATATTTGACAAGAAAAGCTCCTATTATCTTCTGACATTAGTGACTGTAACCTGATGTATCGGCTGAATATCAAAACAAAGATAGAAAGAAAGATACCTCGCCCTTTGCAAAGTTTGAAAATTACAAGATGGTGTCTTTGGATTAGTTACAAAATGAAATTTTAAGGTTATAACTAGTGATGCTTAATGGAACTTCCAGATTCCAATAGGCCCCCTGCCCCAAGACTCCACAACCACGAGCCAGCGCTGTGGGAAAGAGAACCTTGTCCCTATCAACATGAGGACAATGTGCTTTGCCAGGGCATATCCTTCATGTTGAGGGCATGTGGCCTGCTATGCTTTGGGAGGGAGTACACGCTTGACCCCCTTTCCTGGCCAGCCAGGTTGCATGCTCAGATTAGGGGTCTAATATGGATTTTAGGGGAACCTCACAAATGTTTTTCATTTTTTTGTGTGAAGTGCCCACTTAAAATCCAAACCAGACTCAAAGGGGTTTATTTACTAAAGCTGGAGAGTCCAAAATCAGACTCCCTTCTGCATAGAAACCAATCAGCTTCCAGGTTTCATTGCCAAAGCTTCATTGAACAAGCTGAGGTTAGAAGCTGATTGGTTTCTATGCAGAAGGGAGTCTGATTTTGGACTCTCCAGCTTTAGTAAATAAACCCCAAAGGGTCTGGTATGTATTTTTCAAATAGAAACGTGCAGCTCCAGTAAGAACAATTGCTGCATATACAAGATTGTGATCCAAAAATAATTATCCAAAAAATCTATTTGAAACCTAAAGTCAATCAAAAACCATTGTCCACATAACATGTAGTCTAAATGAAAAAACTTGAAAACAATCAATCTGCCACCAAATATGATCCTTCTTCATAAAAAGAAATTCAGAGGTCCACCACCAGTGAATTCAAAACTCACCTGAACTAATGGCTGTCATTACAACAGCAGAAGAGCCCAAGTGTCATATCAAAACCCAGTGTGTAGACATAGTTGCTCAATAGCTGCAATCACAGGTTCCTCTAAGTAGGCTGTGAAAAAATAAGGCTCACCAGGAGCAGATAAGTCTCCAATAGTGTAGTATTTATTAAAATGGCATGAATAAAAACACTCCAAATATAGCAAATCAAAACTGGATTACATGTATACCTGACGCAGACCCAGGATCGTACAGCAGTATGACATCAGTACTGAAAACTACTCCTCAACACGTTTCGTCCAATAGGATAATACCCCATGGATGCAGCTATTGGGCAACTATGTCTACGTACTGGGTTTTTGATATGACAATTGGGCTTTTATGCTGTTGTAATGGCAGTCATCAGTGAGTTTTGTATTCACAGGAAGGTGGTGGGCCTCTGAATTTCTTTTTATAAAGAAGGATCACATTTGGTAGCGGATTGATTGTTTTCAAGTTTCTTTACCTGGACTTTACATTATGTCTTTTTTAATTTTATTTTAGGTTTTAAATAGATTTTTTGGATATACTTTCTTTCGTATTGTTTGATAATCTTTTTTTTCATTCTTGCTTGAGGATGTGCTACAGCAAAAGTGTACATATACATATATATATATATATATATATATATATACAGCTGTGCTCAAAATAATAGCAGTGTGTTGAAAAAAGTGAATAAAGCTCAAAATCCTTCTAATAGCTTTTATTTCCATACACACAAATGCATTGGGAAAACTACACATTCTATTCCAAATCAAAACATGAAGAAAATATATTAAATTTGTGTTGTTCCACTAAAAAAATTTAAGAAAAGTGAATATTAGACTGTTCAAAAAAATAGCAGTGTTTGTATTCTTCTTTACAAACTCAAGCATTCACTATAGAAACTGAAAAATGTTTGAAGATTTTGCTTTCCTTTCAATCACTTAATTAATATTTAGTTGTATAAGCACTGTTTCTGAGAACTGCTGTACATCTGTGTTGCATGGAGTCAACCAACTTCTGGCACCTGTGAACAGGTATTCCAGCCCAGGATGATTGGACTACATTCCACAGTTCTTCTTTATTTCTTGGTTTTGACTCAGAAACTGCATTTTTGATGTCACCCCACAAGTTTTCTATTGGATTAAGATCCGAGGATTGGGCTGGCCACTCCATGACATCAATCTTGTTGGTCTAGAACCGAGATGTTGCACGTTTACTGGTGTGTTTGGGGTCCTTGTCTTGTTGGAACATCCATTTCAAGGACATTTCCTCTTCAGCATAAGGCAACATGTACTCTTCGAGTATTCTGATGTATTCAAACTGATCCATGATCCCTGGTATGCGATAAATAGGCCCAACACCGTAGTATGAGAAACATCCCCATATCATGATGCTTGTGCAACCATGCTTCACTGTCTTCACAGTGTACTGTGGCTTGAATTCAGTGTTTGGGGGTCATCTAACAAACTGTCTCCGGCCACTAGACCCAAAAAGAACAATCTTACTTTCATCAGTCCACAAAATGTTGCACCATTTCTCTTTAGTCCAGTCAATGTGCCCTTTGGCAAATTGTAACCTCTTCAGCACATGTCTTTTTTTCAACAGTGGGACTTTGCGGGGGCTTCTTGCAGATAGCTTGGCTTCACATAGGCGTCTTCTAATTGTAACAGTACTCACAGGTAACGTTAGACCTTCTTTGATCTTCCTGGAGCTGATTGTTGGCTGAGTCCTTGCCATTTTGGCTATTCTTCTATCCATTCGAATGGTAGTTTTTCGCTTTCTTCCACGTCTTTCAGGTTTTAATTGCCATTTTAAAGCTTTTGCGATCATTTTAGCTGAGCAGCCTATCATTTTGTGCACTTCTTTATATGTTTTCCCCTTTCCAATCAACTTTTTAATCAAGGTAAGCTGTTCTTCTGAACAATGTCTGGAACGACCCATTTTCCTCAGAATTTCAGAGAGAAATGCACTGTAACCAGCATGTACAACATTTGCTGCCTTCCTTCCTTAAATAAGGGCAATAATTGCCACCTGTTTTTCAAAGAATGAATGTCTTCACTAATAGAACTCCACACTGCTATTATTTTGAACATGCCCCTTTCAATTAGTGATTCAATTACACAGAATCAGCAGCATGCATGTCATGATTGTTGGGTCTGTTGGATTTCTATTACTCTACTACACCTGCTAGTAAACTACACAGGTCTGAAACTAAAAAGCCGTTTGATTATTTTCATCTAATTTCCATGTATTTTGGTGTGCTGAAAACAAATAAAATATTGAACAAATTCCTAAACGTCATGATTTGCCACAAAATGCAAAATTGTCTTACAATTTATCAAATTTTTTAAATTTTTGGTATTTTTTTTATATTATGGGTTGTTAACCAAATTTAAAGTCCAAATTACTATTAATTAATTCACATAAGTGCATTTAAGATATAAAATGCCAAAAAAACCTTAAAGGGGTTGTCCGAGTTATGTAAAAAAAAATATAGCACTGTAAATCTGATGGTCAGCAATATATACATAAGCTAAGCAAGTTTTAGGGGAAAAAAAATCTATTTCCTCATTTTCCTAGTTCTCTTCTGGCCCTTTGTTGTTATTTGCAGGTAAACAATCTCTGCCTCTCCCCCCCTGCAAAGGGGGTGAATACAAGTGCTGCTCTGAGTGGCATGTCTGACTACTGGGATACTCAGAAGCATGCTGTATGTGTAAGCCTCAGCCCTGAGTCTGTGCTTCTAATGGTAGAAGAGGTTAATCTTTCCTGAAGAATCCAGTGGGAGGGAGACACAGAGCAGATAGCAGCAGCTCTGGTCAGTGTAGGGGGGTTTATTGCATCGATGTCGAGGTCTGATGGGTCAATTTAAAATCCAATATGATTCAGAGCAATGGCGTCTTTTTATAGATTCTTCAAAAAGAAGTCTCAAAGCAGTTTTACTCCACAATGATGGTTTTTACGCTTCCATACCTGTAGGTCATTCCGTACACTTGAAGGAAACCTACGAGAACTTGGAATTGGTTCTTCGTAAACTTAAGTATGAAGATCATGGTTGGCAAGTGTGTGGGGACTTGAAGGTCTTGTGCATGCTGCTCGGGCAACAAGCTGGGTATACCAAATACCCTTGTTTTCTGTGTCTATGGGACAGTCGAGACCGACAAAATCACTGGACCAAGAAGAGTTGTCAGCCGAGGGTGCTAACAGTCGGTGAAAAAAATGTCCTCTGAGAAACTTTGGTACCTTCCCATAAAGTTCTTCTACCACCTCTCCACATAAAATTGGGATTGATGAAGCAATTCGTAAAATCACTTCCAAGAGATGGAGAATGCTTCAAATACTTGGTCATCAAGTTTCCAGGCCTGTCGGAGGCAAAATTGAAAGAAGGTGTGTTCGTCGGACCAGACATTAGAAGGCTTATAGTTGATTAAGAGTTTGTCAATACTATGACGGATCCTCAAAAAGAAGGGTGGAAATCGTACAGAAATGTTTAGGCAATAACAAAGATCCTCACTACAAAAAGATCATTGGACGAATGCTGAAAGCATTTCAAGCTTTAGGTTGCCTGATGAGTTTGAAAGTGCATTTCCTCCAGTCCCACCTTGACTACTTTCCTGAAAATTTGGGAGCTGTGAGTGAGGAACAAGGTGAACGATTCCACCAAGACATTAAAGAGATGGAAAGGAGATACCAGGGAAAATGGAGCATTCCAATGATGGCAGACTACTGTTGGATGCTTCAGAGAGACATTCCAGATGCTACTCACAAGTGTAAATGCACCAAGTGGAGCCTCACAGGGAAGAAGAATTGAGTTTAGTGTGTGTAGGTGAGCTCATTTCAGTTCAAAAAAGGATTTTCATGAAAAAATTGTATTAAAAATTTAATTTTATAAGTCTATTTCATTTATTTTGAGGTATTGCCTTATTTAACATAGTTATCTAAATTGTCAGGAAGCGTGATGTCCTATGACAAAATGGAGGTCATTTTCGGATTCAGCGCACCAAAAAACATAAAGATTATGTGGAATAACCAAAACAGCTCTTGAAAAAAATTTTTTTGCAGACCTGTGTTATTTGCCATGTAGAAATATAATTTCTACCAAAAACAGTGATTGATCAGGTTAGTGATGTCTGACTGCTATTATTTTGAACACAACTGTATATATATATATTTATATATATGAAATACAGAGACCCCTCCAAAGGTCCCCCAAAATCTGTAGCAGACCCTTTAAAAATATTTAAAGGAATCGGACATTTTTAATGTTTCACTTTAAGCTCACAGCTCCTAAGAGAATGGAATTTATAAATGTTTTTTTTTTTAACGTTGGTATATGTTCCCCAGGGCAGTGCCCATCCCCATGCTATTTTGTTACACCTCTTCACTTATTAGCGCAGAAAACTGGTGTTTTTAATTTGACATATTCGGCTTCTTGTGATTTCAGGGTTCAGCAAGTTAACCAAAGTCTGCTCGAAACAAAACCAGGGCAGCTTAGTTCATCCTTATTTATAAACAATGTCAGAAGAACTAAAAGCACGATTAATTCCTAACTTACTGTATACCTGCAGCAATTCTTTTTACATTTCTGACAGAGTCTTTTTAACCACTTGCCTACCGGGCAAATATACCGCCTTCATTACCAGGCCAATTTTAAGCTTTCAGCGCTGTCGCACTTTGAATGACAATTGCGCGGTCATGCAACATTATACCCATATGAAATTTTTATAATTTTTTTTTCACAAATAGAGTTTTCTTTTGGTGGTATTTACTTGCTGCTGGATGTTTTACTTTTTGCGCTATAAACAAAAAAAGAGCAAAATATTTGAAAAAAATAAGTTTCTTATGTTTCTATTATACAATTTTGCAAACAGGTAATTTTTCTCCTTCACTGATGTGTGTTGATGAGGCTGCACTGATAGGCAGCACTGATGAGCACTGATAGGCAGCACTGATAGGTGGCACTGATAGGCAGCACTAATGAGGTGGCACGGATAGGCAGCACTGATAGGCGGCACTGATAAGCGGCACTGATATGCGCCACTGATGAGCTGGCACTGATGATGGGTACTGATAGCCGGCACTGACTGGCGCAACTGCTGGGCACTGACTGGCGGCACTGCTGGCCACTGACTGGTGCAACTGATAGGTACTGACTGGCGGCACTGCTGGGCACTGACTGGCGGCACTGCTGGGCGGCACTGACTGGTGGCACTGCTGGGTGGCACTGGCTGGTGACACTGCTGGGCTGCACCCATGGGCACAGGTGGGTAGTACTGATGGGCACAGATGGGTTGCACTTCTGGTAACAGGTGGGTGGCACTTCTGGGCACAGGTGGGCGGTACTGCTGAGCACAGGTGGGTGGCACTGCTGGGCACAAGTGGGCGGAACTGGTGGGTGGCACTGCTGGGCACCGATCATCAGGGCACTGTTTATCAGTGCCCTGATGATCGGTGCCGATCCCTGCTCTGACAACTGTACTTTCCTCACGCTCTGACAGTGTGAGGAAAGTGCAGCCAAGAACCGACAATTGCATTGCCTGGTGATCAGTCATTGGACACGTCTAATCACGTGGTAAAAGGCCGCTCTGATTGGCCTTTGACCACATCACGTGATCGCTGTGTCCGTAGGACACAGAGATCATGGAGATCGCCAGGTGCGTGCCCCCGGGGGCGCGCAGGAGAGCACGTTCATATGACTCAAACCCGAACTGGTCGGCTGAAGTGCAGCCATCATTCGGCTATCTGAGGTCGGCAACTAGTTAAAAAGGTACCAAATTAAAAAGGTACCATTATAAAAATCTATTTAACAGGAAAATGTACTCACATCAAAAATGTGAATATGTTTTAGGCAGGCCTACCGTGTACCTAAAGCCAAAAAAGATTACAACCTCTGGTGAGTTTTTCTGCTATCCAGAGCACAGTTAGAGATAATATACAGCGCTGAGCGAACTATTGGCACTTTATAAATACTGTATAATAATAATAATAATAATAATTTACCCTCACTTCCTGTGCTGCTGACAACAATTTCAACAGACAGGAAAAAAAACTGCAACACGGTCAGGAATTAACATCTGACATGGGGTAGCCCTCACTTCCTGCATAGCTTTCTGCATAGCTCCCAACTACTACTCAGAGTTAAGAGGTATGCTTTACTGTCTGGTAATATGTTGTCAACAGGGCAGGAAGTAAGGGTACACTTCTCTGACAAAGAACTTGATAGCATTGAATACCTGACAGGGTTTCTAACGCTTCCATATTCAAAACTAAGAAAAAAATGTTTTGACTGGACACATTTTTTTATTTTTTGTTAAATAATTTAAAAAAGACAGAAAATTTAGAAAAAAAAATGTATTTCTTTGTTTCTTTTATAAAATTTTGCAAAAAAATAATTGTTATTATATGTTATTATAATACTGCTACATTTCTTTGGTGAACATAACCCAAATTAATGTATATTATTTAGTCTATAGGAAAGCTATAGAGTCAACAAACTATGGTATATATCTGAAAATCGATCAATCCTGATATACTGACGGCTCATTTCTTGAGGCCCAAAAATGTCAGGACAGTACAGATATCCCCCAAATTACCCCTTTTTGGAAAGTAGACAGTCTGTGGTATTTAGTAAGAGGCATAGTGAGTTTTTTGAAGTTGTAATTTTTTGTCATAGTTTTTTGAAATATAAAGCAATGAAAAAAACATTCTGTTTTCACCATTTTTCAGCCGACGATCCCCACAGGATGGATCGGATCTACAGACTGAGCATAATGGATCGGAGTCCGATCCATTATGCACCCCAATCCGCAGATCCAATCCATCCTGCAGGGATCGTCAGCTTACTTTAAAACTTACCTTTTCGTGGAGCTCGTGGAGAGTTCAGTTAACCCTTTATAGGTTGCAAGCCGACGATCCTCGCAGGATGGATCGGATCTGCGGATTGGGGAGGATAATGGATTGGACTCCGATCCATTATGCTCAATCCGCAGATCTGATCCATCCTGCGGGGATCATTGGCTTGCTTTAATACTTACCTTTTCGTGGAGCGGGTCCGGTCTCACCCCGTGCAATAGGTGTCACCCGGTGCAGAGTGCACTACCTGCACCTGCCTAGGGATGCCCCTGTCTTTTAGCATGCACTTTCCACTAAGATGGCGCTTAGAACTCCAGTCACCAACTGTCCTGCACTTTCATCAGTCTCATGGCCCATTCTCATCTATTTGGTTAAAAATACATGCGGTCTTAACATACTGTGCAGATCTGAATGCATTTTCTTTGCATATTTAAAAGTAGGAAATGTCTCCTTTCTGTGATCTCAATTTCTTCAGACTTGTTCTTGCTTGTGTAGCCCTCTTCTTGGTTGTTATAATCTCTCCCAAACAGGATATTGCACTAAACGTGTAGGTAAATAAAACCAGAACCTTTGCTAAGTAGAAGAGTGGGTTTGATAATAAACTTCATAGCTCCTCCACCCAGCATAAGGCTTCTGTGAATGGAGGATACTCCCTTCCTGGAAATTAACCAGTAATCTAATCAAAGTAATTGGGAGCAGTGGAACTACTGCAGCCAGTATATATATCATCAACCACAGGTATATAGATGCACAGCAGTATGGAAATAATACAAGCTTTATATAAGAAGATATTAATATACTGTAGTATAGTATATACTTCCAAGGTACAAAAAGGAATTATCAATAAAAGGCCCAACCAGAGTCCTGGTGGAATTGTGCACAAATATTGGGCTATATTTACTTTAGTTTTTAATAAAGATACCCCCAGATGAATGTTGCAGCAATATCCAGTTGCAGGGGCCCCTGAGAATGATCACAATGCATCATTCATCTTGTGTCCCTCTTGCATGTCAGAGACCTGGAGATAGAATCAATGGTGTTTGGGAAATACTCTATCCATTGTCCAACCAGCCTGGAATGAGGCTTCTTACCCACAGAAACTGATGCAATGCTGGAACTCAGGGTCAGCCTATCTACTCTGCTTCTTCATCCTTACCAGCCTGCCATGTAACCAGACCTCTATCTATTTAATAGGCTGTCAGATGCCTAGCCTGGCTCTAGCCTTTGCTGCTTATCGAACCCTAGCTATAGAATCCCAGACCAGAAGGGACAAGATTAACTAGAATAACAGAGGCTGCATATAAACTCTATTGCAATAAACAGGTTTGCCCACTATGAACCAGCAAGATGACCACTACACATGCATACTGTGTCACAGACCAAACTATTTTGTGTAGTACATGTAAGATAACAACAATAGTACAGATACACTTCTATTACTAGTATTTAAATACTGTATATACATATATACACGCAGAAGCTATGGTCAACAATAGTTATCAAGAAACACTTTCCTAATAATCCCTGCTTCTGGCCTGGATTAGTAGCAGATCCCTCCTAATAGGACATAGATAGCTCTGTGACATTAGTAGCACAGCCACTTTCAAATACAACCAGTAGAAAGCAGAAGATCCCTACACTTGTAAGCTTGGTGATGTGTATGCTTAGCATTCCAAAAATGTGTGTCTTTATAGGAAAGAGTATAAATTATTGCATGCATTCCAATATCCTCCCCTTGAAGTCATTTTAGACTTTTTTTGAGCACCTGAAGTACTAGGCCTCAAGAATACACTTGGATGTCAATAAGAAAGTCATCATTGAGACTTCTCTGGTTTCAAATGTTACACCATCTCTTTTGCTATTTGTTTTCTTAACTTCTATCTGACTTGTTTTTCTTTAACCGTAGATGATATACAAATATACTGTATATTACCTTTAATCCAAGTAAAAAGCAGTATTAAACCCAAAAGCAAACATGTATTATATTGCAGCTTATGAAAACTTAGATGTGATGGCTGCATTAGTTTTGTTTTTTAGACTTTCTTCTGGTATCTCCTGGTGATCCAGCCAGTAAGTCTGTTGTTTTTCAAAAGAGCAAACTCTCTTCTATATGTGTCAGTTTACAGGAATGAGACAAACCATTCAACACTGGCAGGTGTGCTTACAATGACCTTTTACTTATTTGTGTAAAACCTTTATCACAAAAGGAAAAATCTGTTGTAACTGAATATTAAAAGTGAGGTTGAGTTTGGCTTCACTTTGATAGTGTATTTAAATCTGCTAGTACATCTAACACACCTCTCCCCCCAGACTGGCAATGCTGCAGTCTGATGTGCCCCCTGTGCTCATTCATCCAGAGTGGGAGCCCTCTAATACAGGGGGTACAGTGGATATAAAAAGTCTACACACCCCTGTTAAAATGTCTGCTTTCTGTGATGTAAAAAAATGAGACAAAGATAAATCATTTCAGAACTTTTTCCACCTTTAATGTAACCTATAAACTGTACAACTCAGCTGAACAACAAACTTAAATCTTTTAGGTGGAGGGAAGTAAAATAAAACTAACACAGACACCACATCTAATGATTGGTAAGATGAAATATATTACAGTTTTGATTTTGGATTTAAATTATATATAAACCCTCACCTTTTAAAACAACCAATACATTTTAAAATATAAATGAAAGGAAAAGTATTTGTGTATAGATATTAAAACATTCCTTTTCCCCCTTTTTAATTAGTGATCTCAGCTGCATAAGAACTAGGAGAGGAGAAGCAGCAGTACACTGATCTTCCCAGTGGGGGGAGGTGTCGGGACAAGTCTGATCATTGGAGGAGAGCAGGCTGAGTTCCAAGCACAGCTAGAAAACTGACCCTCCATGCTCTCATGCCGAGTGTGGTTAGTTATGAATAGGAATCAGAGGGACCGGCAAGAAGTCCAGGGATTTCACACAAAGGAAGATATACAAAATGAACGGGATACTTTTTCATACAAATACATGGTACAGCAGGCACATATCAGGAATATGAAATGTTTGGTTTACATATTCGTTACTACTGCTTTAAATATGCCTTGAATTTTTTTTTTTAATTTAGGTTTACTAGCTTTATACTGCGTTCACTTTTATGCTTAATAGCAACTTTTTCCAGCAAGCGGATACACACTTTCTTGGTTTATATTTACAGTTTACTTTTAGTGATCTTATATACATAGACAGATGTTCCTGAGTAACTTGATTTCTGTATAATTATTCCCTTGTTAACAAGGTGTGTAGCTATCCATGCAGTACTGATATGTCATGACTTGAAAAAAATATATATTCATGGGGTAAATATATGTTTAGTATGTTTTGCTCTTTAATTATAACAGCAAATTTAGTAGTTGTATTATTACATAAATATATACACAAAGTAGAAAAATTGTAACCATTTAGGCTTGGTTTACATCTGTACGGGTGGTGCCGCTGTGGGACCCGCACAAATACCTGCAGTTGCACCACCCACACAGAGGAATGCGGAACAAGCAGGAGGGTGCCATTAATTCTAATGGCACGCACCCTCACTCGAAATCGCAATCATACTGGGAACCTCAGTTCCCGTGTGGGCTGCGATTTCTGAAGAAGTGCAAGGACTTCTTCCCTGCGTGTCAGGAATGGATTCACCACTGGTGGTGGGACTCACCTGCCGTGTGGGCTGCAGTACCAGGGCTGGCCAGCGGGTGCTCTCAGCAGCCAGAAGCTCACTCCTGCAATCAAGCCATCTCTGGAGGCTGATTGCAGGAGGTGTATTTAAGGAATGGCTGGGCCTGCAGTCAGTGCCTTGGTGTCTTGTTCCCATGAGCCCCTGTACCTGCATCCTGTCTGCTTCCTGCCTGATCCTGACTTGCTTTGATCCTGACTCTGCACGAACTCTGCCTGTACCGACCTCGGCTATTCCTGACCACTCTTCCGCCTGCTCCTTGTACCTTGCCTGCCCGTTTGCTACCGACCCGGCCCGCCTGACTACGTTTGATGTTGTACATATTATTATCTGTTGGAGGTTTGGTTTGTTTGCACTGTGTTTAGCCTTGCACTGCGTTTATGTATTGTTTAGCCTTTAATAAATTGTATTGTTTTATACTGTACCTGAAGTCTGCGTTTCCCTGTGTCGGTGTCAGGGCAGGGCTGTGGAACGGACAGGTAGGCCTAGTGGCAGGGTAACGCACTGGCTGACGACAACCACCACCAACAGACTGAAGTCCCTCAGGGCGCGGAGTCTAAGTCCCAGGCTGCCCTTCACCAGGGCCCCTGATGGTGGGGATGGACTTGACGCAACCAGGGACCAGGTCGCGGCCCCCGAGACACCCCAGCTGCAGTAATGGCCGCCGCCAATGGCGTGTAGTTGGTGAGAATGACAATAGCGTAGTCAGACAAGCCGGGTCAATAACAACAGGACAAAACAGTACAGAACAGTAGACAGAGAATCACAGGTCACGGGCCGGGTTCAGCAACAGAAGGTCAGATCAAAGGGAAACGCAGAGAATGGTCTTAGTCACAAGCCGAGTCAGAATACCAGAAGAGTCACGAGCGTATACACAGAGCTGTAGCAAGACAAAGACACAAGTGCAAAGAGCATGTGCAGATCCCAGGCTTATATGTACTCAGCCACACCCCTCTGGGGGATGGACCTCAGAGACCTGAAGGCATAAAAGATTCCCATCATGCTCAGCAGAAATCCAAGATGGATGCTAGCACATGGAGTAACATAACCTCTGGGAAAAGGTAGGACCTTGACAGTACCTCCTCCTCAAGGGCCCCTCCCCCTCCGCGGCTCAACAAAAGGTTTCCGAGGAAAGCGGGTATGAAACGCGCGGAGGAGGGCAGGAGCATGGACATCCGCGGAAGGAACCCAGGAACGCTCCTCGGGACCATAACCGCGCCAATGAACCAGGAACTGTAATCGGCCGCGCACCAATCGAGAGTCCAGGATCCGGCTCACCTCATACTCCTCATGACCGTCAACCCGAATGGGACGGGGCCGAGGCAGAGAGGTAGTGAAGCGATTGCAGATCAGAGGTTTTAACAGTGATACATGAAAGATATTGGAGATCCGCATCCCAGGTGGAAGGGCAAGGGCATAGGCCACCGGATTCACCTTGCGGAGAATGCGAAAAGGACCGACAAAACGGGGAGCTAGTTTGGGTGTGGGCACCCGAAGATTGAGGTTACGAGTAGACAACCACACCCGATCGCCGACCTGGTATGAAGGAGCGGGCAACCGTCTGCGATCAGCCTGGAACTTCTGACGCTGAGCCGAGTCCCTCAAAGCCCTCTTGATCTGCCCCCATGAAGAACGCAGGGCAGCAAGATGGTTCTCCACAGCCGGAATGTCCTGTGGTGAGAACCTCTCAGGTAATACCGCGGGTTGGTACCCATAGTTGGCCATGAAGGGGGACATCCCGGAGGAGGAGTTGACCGCTGAGTTCCTGGCAAACTCAGCCCAAGGCAGGAGATCGGCCCAATCGTCCTGATGGTCCGAGATATAACACCGAAGGAATTGTTCTAAGGCCTGATTGGAACGCTCCGCAGCCCCATTGGACTGCGGGTGGTAGGCTGAAGAAAAGGAGAGACTAATGCCCAACTGGGAGCAGAAGGCGCGCCAGAATCTGGACACGAACTGACTCCCGCGGTCCGAGACAATCACCTTGGGCAACCCATGCAGGCGAAAAATCTCCCTGGAAAAGACCGTGGCCAGTTCTTGCGCTGTTGGTAATTTCCTGAGTGGAATACAATGGCACATTTTGGAAAAACGATCGACGACCATGAGGATGACCGTATGACCCCGAGACACAGGGAGGTCTACAATAAAGTCCATGCCCAGGTGTGACCAAGGACGCTCCCCATTGGGAATGGGTTGCAGAAGACCCATTGGAAGATGCCGTGGAGATTTATTCTGGGCACAGATCGAACATGCCGCTACATAAGAGGCGATGTCGGCACGGAGAGTTGGCCACCAGAACAACCGAGAGACGACCCAAGACAACTGGTTCCTCCCCGGATGCCCGGCAGTTTTGGAGTTATGGTAGGTACGCAGCAGACGGGTGCGCAACCCCTCGGGTACAAAACATCTACCCTCCGGTCTCTCGGGAGGAGCGTCAGTTTGAGCCGCCAAAATCTGCTCCCCAAGGGGAGAAGTCAGACTGGTACGAATGGCAGCCAGGATATGATCCGGAGGTATGACCGAGGTTGGCTCAGAGTCCTCCCTGGACAACTCAGAGTATTGCCGCGATAATGCATCAGCCCTGACATTCTTGGAACCAGGCAAATAGGAGACCACATAGTTGAACCGCGACAAAAACAAGGCCCATCTGGCTTGACGGGGTGTCAATCTTTTGGCCTCCGAAAGATAAGTCAGGTTCTTATGATCGGTAAGAATGAGGACCGGAACTGCGGAGCCCTCGAGCAGGTGCCTCCATTCCTTGAGAGCCAGAATGATTGCCAACAACTCCCTATCTCCAATCTGGTAGTTGCACTCTGCAGAGGAAAGCTTCCTGGAGTAGAACCCACAGGGAAGTAGGGGTCCATCGGGCGACCGACGTTGAGACAGGAGAGCGCCTACTCCTGTCTCGGATGCATCAACCTCAAGGACGAAAGGCAATCCAGGATTGGGATGAGACAGTATCGGAGCCGAAGCGAAGGCGGATTTCAGAGCCTCAAAAGCTACGATGGCCTCGGATGGCCACTCGTGAGGATTGCTGCCCTTCTTGGTTAGGTCTGAGAGAGGTTTTGCCAGCGTGGAGAAATTTCTGATGAATTTCCGATAGTAGTTGGCAAAACCTAAAAAGCGCTGAATGGGCCGAAGGCCATTGGGACGAGGCCACTGCAGAACTGCCGAAACCTTCTGAGGGTCCATGGAGAATCCCTCCGCAGAAATGATGTAGCCTAAAAAGGCAACTTGGGATCGATGGAATTCGCACTTCTCAAGTTTACAAAAAAGTTCGTTCTCACGTAATCGTTGCAGCACCTGCTTGACATCCTGGATATGGGACTCCATGGAGGCAGAGTAAACCAGGATGTCATCCAAGTAAACTACCACGCACTGCTGCAACAAGTCACGAAGGACATCATTTATGAATTCCTGAAAAACTGCGGGCGCGTTACACAACCCGAAGGGCATCACCAGGTATTCGTAGTGACCGGTTCTGGTGTTAAACGCGGTCTTCCACTCATCCCCCTGTTTGATCCGTACGAGGTTGTACGCCGCCCTAAGGTCAAGTTTGGTAAAGACTGTTGCCCCCTTAAGGCGGTCGAACAACTCAGTAATCAAGGGAATCGGGTAGGCATTCTTAGTGGTGATTCGATTGAGACCCCTATAATCGATGCAAGGCCTCAATTCACCACCCTTCTTCTTTACAAAGAAAAAGCCCGCTCCTGCTGGGGAAGTAGACTTACGAATGTGCCCCCGGGAAAGCGCATCCGCAACGTACTCCTCCATGGCCTTATTCTCCGCAACCGAGAGAGGATACACCCTGCCACGCGGAGGAGTGGCACCGGGTTGCAAGGATATGGCGCAGTCGTAAGGACGATGAGCAGGTAAGGCACCAGCGCGTACCTTATCAAACACGTCCTGGTACTCCCCATAATCAGTGGGCAACGCAGAGTCTGAGGAGGCACACAACACCTTAACCGGCCCACGGATGCACCCGGCCCCACACTGTGAAGACCACGAGAGAATCTCGGCAGTTTGCCAATTGAAGGTTGGATTGTGCATCTGGAGCCAGGGATACCCCAAAACCACCGAATAGTGCGGAGAAGAAATCACCTGGAAACAGGCCAACTCCCTGTGAACAGCCCCAATAGCTACCTCAACTGGCATAGTCTCGTGGGTAACCTGCGGTGGTTGCAGGGGCCTGCCATCTATCGCCTCGAGAACCAATGGGGTAACTCGAGCCTGCAGGGGAATGGAGTGCTGGGCAGCAAACGAGCTGTCCATAAACAACCCGCCAGCCCCAGAATCTACCAACGCCTGGGCCGTCACCGAGCCCTCCGCCCAAGAGAGGACAACGGTGATCAGTGGCTTATCTCTGCGGAACGCCGGGGACGAGGAGACTCCACCCAAGATCTGTCCCCGACAGGATCTCAGGTGCGAGCGTTTCCCGGACGGACCGGACAGGACTGCCGAAAGTGCCCACCAAGACCACAGTACAGGCAGCGACCCTCCCGACGCCGAGCGGCCCGCTCCCCCTCGGAAAGGCGAGCAAACCCCAGCTGCATGGGCTCACCACCAGACAATCTATCCCCAGGAGGCGTGGGAGGAGAGGGAGGAATGGGTGGGATAGAAAACGCAGGTGCCAGTCGATTGGAAGGCCTCCGCAGGCGTTCCTTGAGTGAAGGCCTCTCCCTGAGCCTGGTATCAATCAGGATCAGGAAGGAAATTAGTGCTTCCAGCTCCACAGGCAATTCCTTGGCTGCGATCTCGTCCTTCAATGCATCAGAAAGACCCTGAGAAAACGCAGCCACCAGAGCCTCATTGTTCCAACCCACCTCTGCTGCCAGGGTACGAAACTCTATGGCGTACTCGGCCACGGTCCGTGAACCCTGATGCATAGACATGAGCAGCTTGGCAGCCGAGGCGGAGCGAGCCGGTACATCGAATACCCTACGGAAGGCATCGACAAAACCGGAAAACTCGTGAATCACGGGGTCATTCCTCTCCCATAAGGGATTCGCCCAGGCCAAGGCCTTGTCTGAGAGTAGTGAGATGAGGAAACCCACCTTTGACCTCTCAGTCGGAAAAGCGTAGGGGATTAATTCAAAGTAAATCCCCACCTGGTTAAGGAACCCACGACACTGACTCGGCTCACCCCCAAAGCGCTGTGGAAGAGGGGCTGAACCGGTCATACCTCTGGACACCGCGGGTGCCGCATCAGCCGCGGCGGTAGGCACAGCAAGCGGAACAGCAGCGGGAGCGACCACCGGAGTGACAACCGGCCTAATAACACCAGGAGTAAGGTGCGCGGTGCGTGCCAGCAGAGTTTGCAACGCCTGAGCGAACTGATCCAACAGGAGATCCTGTTGATCCAGTCTGGCAACCAACATAGGAAGTGAAGGCGTACCTGCACCGTCAGGATTCATGGCACTTGTGTAATGTCAGGGCAGGGCTGTGGAACGGACAGGTAGGCCTAGTGGCAGGGTAACGCACTGGCTGACGACAACCACCACCAACAGACTGAAGTCCCTCAGGGCGCGGAGTCTAAGTCCCAGGCTGCCCTTCACCAGGGCCCCTGATGGTGGGGATGGACTTGACGCAACCAGGGACCAGGTCGCGGCCCCCGAGACACCCCAGCTGCAGTAATGGCCGCCGCCAATGGCGTGTAGTTGGTGAGAATGACAATAGCGTAGTCAGACAAGCCGGGTCAATAACAACAGGACAAAACAGTACAGAACAGTAGACAGAGAATCACAGGTCACGGGCCGGGTTCAGCAACAGAAGGTCAGATCAAAGGGAAACGCAGAGAATGGTCTTAGTCACAAGCCGAGTCAGAATACCAGAAGAGTCACGAGCGTATACACAGAGCTGTAGCAAGACAAAGACACAAGTGCAAAGAGCATGTGCAGATCCCAGGCTTATATGTACTCAGCCACACCCCTCTGGGGGATGGACCTCAGAGACCTGAAGGCATAAAAGATTCCCATCATGCTCAGCAGAAATCCAAGATGGATGCTAGCACATGGAGTAACATAACCTCTGGGAAAAGGTAGGACCTTGACAGTCGGTCCACACATCTCTGTTCATACCCGGATCCTTGACACTGCGGGGTTTATTTACTAAAGCTGGAGAGTCCAAAATCAGACTCCCTTCTGCATAGAAACCAATCAGCTTCTAACCTTAGCTTGTTCAATGAAGCTTTGGCAATGAAACCTGGAAGCTGATTGGTTTCTATGCAGAAGGGAGTCTGATTTTGGACTCTCCAGCTTTAGTAAATAAACCCCTGCGTGTCCTGGGGCACGGGAGTCCATTCAAATGAATGGGCTCTTGTGCACGTGCAAAATGCAGACCACAGGAACACGGATATGTAAACCAGGGGTAAATGTCCTGATCACCCATGACACTGGGAATTAAGACAAGGGCAAATTCTAACTTTTACATTGCTACCAGAACAGGAATGGAGAGGAAATCTTCCAATGGAGACACTTGTTCCTGTGATAACTGTCAAGAGGGTGTTTCCCTGACATTGAAAGTATTAATTGTCACTTCCTGTAAAGTGTATAGGACAGGAAGTAGCGGGAAATCTTCCTAATGGCAGATTGGATGGCCAAAAAAATTATATATAGTAATAATAATAATAGTTTTAACCCTTCTCTTCTCTATTCAAAAAAGAAACAAAAGGTTTGGGGTTTAGATAGGAGTTTAAGAAAAGCTGGAGAATTAAAAAAAAAAAATCTATGAAATAATGCTAACTTCCTAAACCTTTTATGAGATTTTATTGACTGGGTTTTCATATATTTTAACCTAAACCTACTATTAAGCTGAACCTTAACCTAAATCTAAACACAGTTTTAGGCACATAGACTCAGCACCAAAGTTTGTAAAAATAATTGTTACTTTATTAACATACCATGTCTAAAGTATATTCCATATTAAAAAATTGTAATATGCATTGCATATATAGTCATAGCATTAACCCTGTGATGCTGTGATTATATGTGCAATGCATATGTGCAATGCAATATATTTTAGACATGGTATGTTAATAACAATTGTTTTTACCCATTTTGGTACTGAGTCTATGTGCCTAAAAAGTCCATAAGCAATTTAGATATACTTTGATCCTGTAATCGGGATGTGGCACCACAATAATTTCTTGGTGTGACCTTCAGCCACACGCTGGTTGCCCAATATTCAACTTTCAAATTCTAAACACAGCACCAATAATTTGTAATGATCACTGTGAATCCATACTACCACAACAAAAACAAATGATCTGCGCACAATGTAAGTTGCTTACATAGCTCCCACCCCACGTCTACAATATGTTTGGGGGCCATACATTGGATGTAAAAGAAGTTCCTTTTACTGACACTGCTGTCTACACCAAGGAACGTGCTCACTCAGGTGCTAATGAGTAACAGATGAAAAATGTAGGTTTTTAGCACAAGCAAATGCAATAGGTACATATTTTCCAAATGTGCCACCATCTGCAATACTTGGGTTGCCTTAACCCTCAGCCTGCCAAAAAGGCCCTCCTAACACTTAGATAGCAAAACAGCAGCTACAAATGCAAATGTGTTAAGCTGCTAATCACTTACATGTGGTTGTAGGTTCAACATATGTAAAGACTTGGAAGTGTCCTTTTAATTCCATGCTGTCAGGTGTTGTAACATAACAGCTTTGTTTTAGAATTCTTTTCCTGCTGGTAACCTTGTTACACCCCAGAGGTATCTGACAGTGTATAATTACCCCACCTGTTCACAATTCTTCCATCATTCCACTGTATCTTTTCTGTTCTCTGAGGATTTCCATTTACGAGTACCATAGATATGTTAGGTATCAATAAATATGCATTTTTATTAGACAGGAATGCTGTGCTACATTAACAACAGATCCTGTAATTGTTTTCTCAGATATAGACAGCATGTTTTTTCAGGTCAATATCAAATTGAATGATGCATGTACGGCTAATTACCATAAACAAACAAGTAGAAAGCTCTTGAATTGGATAAATAATCTTCATTTTGACAATTATTTTATTCAGATCTGGAGATCACTACAGCTGTACTGGACAAAGGGAATATGACTCAATGGGGGTTATTTAAAAAAAACTTCATGGTGCAAAATCTGGTGCAGCTCTGCATGGAAATCAATCAGCTTCCATGTTTTATTGTCAGAGCTTAAAAGAACAAGCTGAAGTTAGAAGCTGATTGGCTACAATAAACAGCTACACCAGATTCTGAGTGCTCCAATTTAATGCAGACCATACATGGGTCGAATTTCCAAACAAATTTTCTTTAGGAAATCGGACATTTCAGGTATTTTGTAATTCGATGGTGCCACCATTGATTTCGAAATTCAACCAACCAAGCCTTTAACCTCCCTAGCGGTATTCCCGAGTGTAGCTCGGGGTAAAATTTCAGTACTAAAAGCGGTAACCCTGAGCTATACTCGGGCTTACCATGCGGTGTTGCTCAGGGATTCCCTGCAGCGCTTACCTTGTCTTTCGCTCCCACGATGCGTCTCCTGCAGCGTCCCCGACCATCTCCTCTGGCCAATGCCGGCATCCGGCTTCCGTGTTCCGGTCCCTGCGAGCGTCGGGACGCACGGGACGTATGGCGGCAAATTTAAAAATTTTATAAACTGTCATTTTCTAATAAACGTATATGACATAGTAAAACATTACTGTTTCAAACCATTTCACATACATTTTTCTCTACTGCTTTGTCCTGTGCCCTGCCTGCATTTTGACTGTTCTTTCTGCCTGGAAACTTAGAAAAATCCATTGCGTCCAAAAAGCGTCGCTTTAGGTCAAAATCGGTTTTAGACCAGCTAGAGAACAGCGATTGTAAATCAGAACCACTTACAGAATTGAGTGATAATGATTCGTGGGAAAATTTGTCATCAGACACTGAAAACGATTCTGCGACTTTGCTCAGCGATGTGTGAACTTGGCGCTATATTTCAAATTTCAGTATTTTTGGTTTGATTATATTATTGAGTTAAATTTATTATTATATTATTTTTTATGATTATTTATTAAATTATAATTTATGATTTCGTGTTTCAAGTTTTATCCTACCCAGAATGTTTACTAGACTCTTGTTCGGACAGATTTCAGTGAGTTATTCCTAAAAATTACAGGCCTACAATAAAAAAAATACATATTTCCATGCAAAAAAATGTACCGCTTTGAGCACAGAAATATGGACATAATCATACCGTCATGGAGGTTAATTTCATGTCATGTTGCTACAGAAAAGAATTTTCATGGCCAAGAATTTTCTTTTCTTTCCAGGTCAGCTCATGCTCATTTTAATTACATTTCTCACACATTTCTCCCATCACTGAATAGAAATTTGTTCATTTTTCAAAATATTTCCAACATGCCTGATCGCTCAAAAATCGGCTGTTGCTGTGACCCACTAATGGTGTGAAATTAGAACAAAAAATCTTAGAAAATATTTTTGAAAGAAAATTATTTCGGAATTCGACCTATGTATGGCTGGCTTTAGTTAATCTCCACCACTGAGTATGCGAAGTGACCTGTTCAGGACAAAGCATGACTTTACTATTGTCAGGTAATTTGTTACCAGGGTATGAATAAAGCCCCCTACTATAAGCAGATTTTTTTTTTTTAGGTCAGCTAATTGAAAATCAAAATGATTAAAACAGGTGTTAAAAGGCTTGGTGAATGCACAAATAAAGTTTCATTAAAAAAAAGACCCATGTATATCACATACTAAACTGAAATAGTAACAAATAAGGCAAGAAAATAAGGTTGCAGTATAGACTAAAATATTTTCTTCTTTTTGGCTAACATTACAGCAATGCAGTAGTATGATAAAGCTGGCCTTACACCTGTAAAATTTTGTTTGAAAGTTTTAATTTTCAGAACGCCATTCAATTACCTAAGAGGCAATTCAAAAATTGGCTTCCACCAGAGCAAGCAGAAAGACTTTTTTTTCATATTTGCAGCCAGTCTATTCACCACTTCTAATGGATATTTTACTGCTGTGTTTTTTTATAGCCTAAACAACCTGAGTCATTTGGTTTTCTGTTATTTGGTTTATTAAAATACCAATAGGGGGTAATTTACTAACACCGGAGAGTGCAAAATCTGGTACAGCTCTGCATAAAAACTTCAGCCTCCAAGTTTGAGTGCCACAGCTTAATTGAACAAGCTTGAAGCTGATTGGCTACCATGCACAGCTGCACCAGATTTTGAGTGCACCAGTTTTGGTAAATCCCCCCATAGTTTATTGATCAAGAGGATAGATACATCACCCTTCCTCCTACTGCTAGCTCATACAAAGCTATGTGGATTTTCAACGATCCAAAATGAAGTTTGTCATACAGTGGGGTTGATTTATTAAAGGCAAATAGGCTGTGCACGGCAAGTGCACTCAAAGTGCACTTGGAAGAGCATTGCAAGTGCACTGAAAGAGCAGTGGGTCTAGATCTGAGCAAAACATGTAAGGAAAATAAAAAAAACAGCATTTTTGCTTGCACATGATTGGATGAAAAAAATCAGCAGAGCTTTGCCTCATTTCAGAGCTTCCCCTCGGATATATTATTATTATTATACAGTATTTATAAAGCGCCAATAGTTCGCTCAGCGCTGTACATTACAAAGGGGGACAGAACATGTGACAGAACAATAACAATACAATGCAAAACATGAGGGGATTGAGGGCCCTGCTCTTTGGAGCTTACAATCTAGGAGGGAGGGGATGGTGGCACAAGAGGAGATAGCTGTGGGGGATGGATTGGTAGGAAGAGTGGAGGAGGTCAGCAAGTTAGCAGGGGGTGGGGTAGGCTTCCCTGAAGAGATGGGTTTTCAGGGTGCGCCTAAAGGAGAGGAGAGTAGGTGATAATCTGATGGGTTGGGGCAGGGAGTTCCAGAGGATGGGTGACACCCTGGAGAAGTCCTGGAGACGGGCATGGGAGGAGGAGACCAGGGAACTAGAGAGAAGGAGGTCTTGTGAGGAGCGGAGTGTGCGTGCTGGGTGGTACTTGGATATTAGGTCAACTGCAACTGCACTTACAGTGTACTTGCAGGTGCACTTGCAGTGCACTATATATTTACCTTTAGTAAATCAACCCTAATGACCGAACCTTGGCTTGTTCAGAAGGGACTGGCCACATTCTAATCAATGTGTAGCCATCCTAGCTTGACAGATTTGGTCAACTTCTGTGAAAGGAACATGTTTGAAAACATTTGTCAATCAGCAGCTGCAACCAATTGGTTGCAGCCTCTGATCAGTGTATTCTGCCACTGTCTGGAGGAGGGGAGGGGGGGCATTCCTCCATCCACTTATTTGTGCTTTTTTTTGTTCAGATTTCCCACCTCTAAGTAGCACCCTGTTCACACTAAAGAATGATTTATGTGAGACCAGGGGTGGACTGACAACTCATGGGGCCCCCGGGCAATAGGGGATCATGGGGCCCCTGTGTCCTTGCCCAAACTCAAAAAAGCCTATGATAAAGGTACCAGGGGCATCTCATGGGGCCCCCTACTGACCCTGGGCCCTTGGGCAGTGCCCAAGTTTCCAAATGGTCAGTCCGCCCATGTGTGAGACTACTCCAGGCTGCTCAGCCTTTGGAAACCGAGTGTATCTTTAGTAATTTATCATACTTCCATTTAGATTTAGGTTTATTTTTTTAACAAAGATCACAGCACCAATTGAATGGACATTTGTTCTGCCTATGCGACATTACCATGGAGCTGCATGAAAAAACAAACAGCGGTATATTTTGCAGGAGAGTGAGTGAATGCTCTGCTAAGGTGTAGTATGTTGCCTTTTACCTATCGTTATCTACCAGCACTAAGGCAGTATGTGACAAATTACATATCAAGAAATAAAATAGTATTTGGAGCCATAACAAAAAATCTAATAAAATTAATATAATCCTAATCTGCTCTTTATTCTTAGCATTTACCAGTATCTCGCCAAGAGATAAGCAAAGTTCTGAAAGGTTTGATTGACCCTCCAACATTCAGAATTTCCAAAATTTAGTCTCATTAAAATCAAAGAAGATCTGAACCATGCTTCAAAAAAATATGGGTGGGTATACCAGAGCATAAAATTATGTATAATAGTGCAAGCCATGTTTGATGAAACGATGGGCCCAAAAACAGCCAGAGCCTCTTCCTTTAAAAACTCTACCAGAGATGGAAAGGTGGGGCCTGGTACCACGGGCAGTCAGGGTGCTCAGGCAAAAGCAATAATAAGAAAGACATCAATTTTTAGCAGCCTTTGGTTATTTTCAACCAGAAGTCTTTTGGGAGTCCAAACTGCCAACAAATAAGTTTGAATGCAAAATTAGATTCTGAGGCTAATATCATCCAAACATCAGGATCAACTCTAGTGGTGCCACTCATTTCCTAAGCATTTTTATCATTACCACCTATTTTTAGCACAACCACTGCCAAAAAAAGATGTATCACAAATAATACGCAGTATTTGGTGTCTTTTAGTTGTAAATATGTAATATACATAGGGGGAAATTTACTAAAACTAGTGTGTGCAAACTGGTGCAGCTCTGCATGGAAACCAAACAGCTTCCAGTTTTTATTGTCAAAGCTTAACTGAGCAAGTTGAAGTTAGGAACTGATTGGTTAGCATGCACAGCTGCACCAGATATCTGAGTGCTCCAGTTTTAGCAAATCTCCCCCACAGTGTGTCAAGTGTTACTTATTTATCTTTTTGTTTTGTGTTTAAAATAAATATATGAACATGTGAAAGTGTCTTGATCAGGGTTTGTCAACCAGGGTTCCATAGCACCCTAGGGTTCCTCTAGAAGATGCTAGGGGGTTCCTTGAGCAAAAAAGCGATATATGCCTCTCAGATAAGTATTGACTAACACCAATGATCTTTTTAAGTATCTGTAAGGGGTGATTCTTCCCAGTGTCCACAATAGTAAGGAACATTCTTCCCACTGACCATCACACTAATGTACTGTGAGCTGTGAATATAATGTTTATTAGCAGAGGTTTCCTGAAGCCAGAAAATTTAGCTCAACGGTTCCCTAATGTTAAAAAAGGTTGAGAAAGGTAGATCCAGTATCTAACAAAGGAACATCTTACCATACTCATCCCTCCTTTTTTCTAAAATGCAGTCATTTTGCTACTTGGTTTCTTCATCTGCAGCCTACTGATACATTTGGGTTTTTTGCAGCTGAGGAGAAATATGGCTCGGAGTTTGAGATAAGAAACCTTGGCTCCATTGTCCTTCAAAGCAACCCAATGGAAGATGATCTGGATACACCAGCTTAAGTTCAAGACATCTCTGAAACTTATTAAAAGTTGAGAGATGGTGACTCATCCCATCACTCATACACTGCTGTTCTTTCATTGTCAAGTCAATAGACTGGTGGTGTGTTCTTCACCAAATTGTGATTCAGTGGAGCTTTAATAAGACTAAATAAATAAATAAATGACTTTATCATCACTCTGCCTACTGTAAAGTGGAGAAAGGCGAAAGATAATTGGCTGATATGGGTAACTGCTTTTTGCATATCATCTTTGTCTTATGAAATAGGTCCTAATAGGTCCTAAGTGTAAAAAATAAAATTACATTTATTGTTGCTTTATATAATTTTTTTTTTCTATTCAATAAATTGAAAGGTCTAATTATGTTTCTTTCTTTACAATTATGTAAAAAAGCTATACTTTAATATTGTTTTTCCCTCAAGGAGTAAAAGCACTGAAGGGCTGACATTCACTGGTAAAGAATACAGTACTAGCTGCAACAGTATTTAAACAATGCAGCAAGTTCATAGGATGCCCTAGCTCTTTTCATGAAATATTGCTGTAGGTTAATTATTGTTTTAAATGAATAAGGGTTGCCAGGAGCTGATAATGAAGAGAAATAAAGCTTTGAATCGCTATTACAATTGGGCTCTCCAATTCTCTACACTTCTATCATTTCTGTTACATCACAAGGGCATTCTAAAACATGCATTTAAAATTCAACATGAGTGTTTACATAAGGGAAGAAAGACTGAATCATTTTATTCTTTTATTCTATTAGAGTAATACTAATTCACCCCTAACACTTTGCCTGCTTATTGCTCAGTTGACATCGGTTCAACATTTAGTATGTTACAAGGTGGATTATGTGTGAGATGCATTAACCTCCAATGTGACTTCAGAAACAGCCTTTTAAAACTGAGCTAAAGAGTGATAAAATTGGATGTGTGGCAAGCTAGTAGTTCTACAGCTCTGTTAATGACCTTTAAACCAGCTCTCTTTATGTGAGATGGATGATCATTCCACAGCCCTTAAGAAATAAAATGCCATGCTGAAGATAGCCTTGGAAAACACAGTTATAAGAAGAAACTGTTGTATTAAAATAGTAGTCATGTATTAAAAGTACAATTAAAACATGCAAAAAATAAAGTGATTATTTTATAAACCTACCACAACTGTGATTTTTTTTTACATTTTTGTTTTCATAAAATTGGAGCTCTTTTACAACACTCTTGATTAGTTTGGGTAACAAATAAAAGAGTAATTCATTTCCTCTTTTTGTTTCAGGAAGACAACACATAATACACTATATTATTATACTACTTTTACAGTTGTGGCCAAAATTATTCAACCCCCACTGAAATTGAGTGTTTTGGCCAGTTTGACATTGCTTTTGATCATTCAGTCATCTTGCTTACATTTACATTAAAGAGGCACTTGTAGGTCAGACAAATATAACATAACAGTTATAATGAAATAACCACAAATGTCTTTTCTGTGCTCACAGCATTATCAGTTTTATTCAACCCCCAAGTGACATTCAATCTTAGTACTTAGTACAGCATCCTTTTACAGTTATAACAGCTTTTAAACGTGAAGCATAGCTTGACACAAGTGTCTTGCAGCGATCTACGGGTATCTTCGCCCATTCTTCATGGGCAAAGGCCTCCAGTTCAGTCACATTCTTAGGCTTGCGCACTGCAACTGCTTTCTTTAAGTCCCACCAGAGGTTCTCAATCGGATTTAAGTCTGGTGACTGCGATGGCCACTCCAAAATGTTCCAGCCTTTCCTCTGCAACCATGCTCTAGTGGACTTGGAGGTATGCTTGGGATCATTGTCCTGTTGAAAGGTCCAACGTCTCCCAAGCCTCAGGTGTGTGACGGACTGCATCACGTTTCCATCCAATATCTCCTGGTACTGAAGAGAATTCATGGTACCTTGCACACGCTGAAGCTTCCCTGTACCTGCAGAAGCAAAACAGCCCCAAAGCATGATTGACCCTCCACCATGCTTCACAGTAGGCAAGGTGTTCTTTTCATCATAGGCCTTGTTCTTCCTCCTCCAAACATAGCGTTGATCCATGGGCCCAAACAGTTCTAATTTTGTTTCATCAGTCCACAGAACACTATCCCACAACTTTTGTGGTTTGTCCACATGGCTTTTGGCATACTGCAGTCGACTCTTCTTATTCTTTGGAGACAGCAAGGGGGTACGCCTGGGAGTTCTGGCACGGAGGCCTTCATTACGCAGTGTGCGTCTTATTGTCTGGGCTGAAACTTCTGTACCCACATCTGACAAATCTTTTCTCAGTTCCTCAGCAGTCACACGGGGACTTCTCTCCACTCTACGCTTCAGGTAGCGCACAGCAGTCGAAGTCAGCATCTTCTTTCTGCCACGACCAGGTAGCGTTTCAACAGTGCCCTTTGCCTTGAATTTGCGAATGATGCTTCCTAAGGTGTCTCTTGGTATGTTTAACATCTTTGCAATCTTCTTATAGCCATTGCCCTTCCTGTGAAGAGAAATCACCTCTTCTCTTGTCTTCCTGGACCATTCTCTTGCCTTCACCATGTTTGTAACCACACCAGTAAATGTCTAGAAGGAGCTGAGTATCACAGTCATTTTAAAGCTGCCTAATTGGTGCTTATTATGCTTGATTGCTGCTCGGTGACATCCACAGGTGTTTTCAATACCTGATGGAAAGCACCTGTATGAACCTCTGTTCTTCAGAGTGGTAGTCTTTAAGGGGTTGAATAATTGTGGCAATGAAGAAACCACATAAGAACCATTTACTACTGTATTACATAAACAATTGATGTCATTTTAGTTGCATTTGGGTAGTTACAACGTCCTTGTAGGATTTGATTCTGAATACAATTCCAAATGTACACTATAGTCCCTAAACCCCTTTACAGCATTGGGGGTTGAATAATTTTGGCCACAACTGTATATATAATATATAAAAAGCCCAAAGCTACTAAAATGATTACCATGTGTAGCTGGGGGAAAAAAGCATAAAATACCTGTGGATTGACTTGAAATCTGGTGTGCACCTAACTTCCTGTTTTAGCTGACAGGTTTACTTTTTCTGTATTGAAATCCAAAGTAGTGTTGTCTGGCCTGTCTTAGTTCTCATCTAATGGACTACAGAATACTTCCCCTTTATGCTATGACAGTGAAAAGAGGAGGAGGTGTTCTGTAGTCCAACAAAGCATGGCTCATAACACTGGATGGGAAATGTGCATGTAATGTACACTGAATGTTTTGCTGTTATTTTGCTTGAACATACACTTAAAGCATTTCATATTCCTGATGTGTGTCTGTCTTACCATGTCCTTGTGTTAAAAAGTATCTTTGTATTGTTTTCTTTGTGTGAAATACGTGATAATCCTGCCAGACCCCCTGCATTCCTATTTCAAACTGAGCAGGCAGGCAGAGCAGCATGTTCAGTTTTTTTGGCTGTGCTGGGAGCACAACCTGCCTGTCCTTCAATGGTCTCCAACCGGTGCTGAAATGCCTCCTTAAAAAGCCATTCACTGGGAAGATCAATGTATTGCTTTTTCTCCACCCCTACCTCTCTGAGCTCTTTATGTGGTTGAGAGCAGAGATTATGTGATCACTGAAAAAAATATAAATATTTATAATTTTTATAGCTCTGCACAGAGATTTACAACCCATCATAACAGGGGATGGAACTCTGAAAGAAATATTCCAGCAATATTCCAGCAACCCCCAATACTGGCTTTCAGACAACCCCCAACCTC
Organism: Staurois parvus; assembly: GCF_062004578.1. Lineage (NCBI taxonomy): Eukaryota > Metazoa > Chordata > Amphibia > Anura > Ranidae > Staurois > Staurois parvus. The sequence continues at coordinate 1,805,951 of NW_028318250.1, read as the reverse complement.
AGAAATAAACTAATCAGTAGGAAACTTCCTTCTGATTATGATGTCACAAATAATGGAAGCACACCCTGCACTAAGAAACGCTGCAAGCTGTGCAACCAAATCAATCCATCAAAAAGTGTCAGACACTCAAAAGGGTTCTTTAATATCTCCGGATCATACAGCTGCACCTCCAGTAATGTTGTGTACCTTATCCAGTGCAGAAAATGCAGCAAAGGATCTTATGTTGGCGAAACAGGACAGAAGTTGCAAACAAGGATGAATTTGCACAGACATACCATCAAGGAACATAAAGAAGATGACCTCTGCACACCTGTAGGACACCATTTCGCACAACCAGGCCACACAATGGAAGACCTCAATGTTTTAGTTCTGAAAGGAAAATTCAAATCCATCCAGGAAAGAAAAACATTTGAACTAAGAATGATAATTCTATTTGACACAAAAGATAACGGCCTTAACTTGGACATGGGATTCCTCAACCATTATCCGACAGTTTCATGACTATTAGCTGAAGCTTGACCCCCTCTGTGTGAGTGTAGTATCCCCCCCCTCCCCCCCTCACTTTTGATATATTTTATCTGTAGCCTTTTTTTTTTTTCAATCCTTTCTAACATTCTGCTTAAACTTTGTGATTTGTAATAGTACTGTTTGGACTTTGAAGAAGGGGACATACCCCGAAAGCTTGTCCTCAAAATTGTATGTTAGTGCAAATAAAAAAAGTATCACGGACAGTACTCAATTGTTTCTATAGCTCTGCCCAAAAACGTTTCCTTTCATTTCTATTTTAAACTGAATTAGTTGTTTTACAAGGTAAGGTTTCACACATACTTTAAATATGGGAATTGTAAAAGACTTGAATATTGATCATAAAATTATATATAGAATCTGAAAATGTGTCTGTTCACAAAAATCATCCTATGTTAATAAATGGTCTTAAACTGTTACACCAGCCTTTAAACTTTTCCTGAGAAAAAACACAGGGACTGTCATTGCTGGATTTCAATTTCACAAATGCTAGTTTCCTAGCTGACCCTTTTGCTCCAGCTTTAAGTCACTGTCTTCCCAGGATGCTCGGATAAAGGTCTGGTGTGGATTTTTGCTAGGGCCCCATGTTTTTGTTTACACATTTTTTATGCAGATTTACCCTTTAAAATCCATTCCAGATCCAAAGGTTCTGGTAAATAATTTTTGGGGGACACCTTGATTTTTTTTTGGTGTGTTTGTTTTTGCTTGGGGTCCCCCTTGACAGCCATACTAGACTTTCATTAAGGATAAGGATCAAGTATGTATTTTTAGGGAGTCATTTTTTTGCGCAGGGTACCCTGTTATTCTCTATGTTAAACCCCTAGGATAAAGATCAGGTATAAATGTAGGTAATCCTGACTGTTCATTTACAATAAAAGTAAAGGGGTCAAAGCTGTAATTTGACAGCAATTAAACAGCATTATTTTGCTTTGTAAATGTCCGTTTTGCTGTAGTAGGTTATATACATTGTACAGATGCCCAACTTTACAGGTAGGTTAAGGGGTATGATACTTAAAGAAATGTAGCATTTTTAAGATTGACCTTTAAATGTTATTAAAATCACTGCTCTCTGCCAAACATTTTTTATTGGTTCAAAAGGTTTTAATGGTTTGTCTTAATACATGTTCCCCAGAGCAATGCCCAGCACCCAACACACACACACACACAAACACACTTTATTTGTTTGACAATCCCTTGCCTATCAGCCTAGAAAATGGCCATTATGGTTTTTGTAATATTCGGCTCCTATTGACTTCAATGGTATTCCTATTCAGCACCTGAAATTCAGTAATATTTGTCGAACCTACCATGAACTGAACCTATTGGCTCATCCCTAACATTAAAAGCAAGCTACATGACTGAACACTAAATTATTGCTGCATCTGGCATATACACTATATTGCCAAAAGTATTGGGACACCCCTCCAAATCATTGGATTCAGGTGTTCCAATCACTTCCATGGCCACAGGTGTATAAAATCAAGCACCTAGGCATGCAGACTGCTTCTACAAACATTTATGAAAGAATGGGTCACTCTCAGGAGCTCAGTGAATTCAAGTGTGGTACTGTGATAGGTTGTCACCTGTGCAATAAGTCAATCAGTGAAATTTCCTTGTTACTAAATATTCCACAGTAAACTGTTAGTGATATTATAACAAAGTGGAAGCAACTGGGAACAACAGCAACTCAGCCGCGATGTGGTAAGCTGCATAAAATGACAGCACAGGGTCAGTGCATGTTGAAGCACACTGTGCGCAGAAGTCGCCAACTGTCCGCAGAGTCAATAGCTAAAATCCTCCAAACTTTGTGTAGTCTTCAGATTAGCACAACAACAGAGCATAGAGAGCTTAATGGAATGGGTTTCCATAGCCGAGCAGCTAAATCCAAGCCTTACATCACCAAGTGCAATGCAAAGCGCCCGATGCAGTGGTGTAAAGCATGCCGTCACTAGAATCTATAGCAGTGGATATGTGTTTTCTGGAGTAACAAATCACGCTTTTCTGTCTGGCAATCCAATGGATGTGTCTGGGTTTGGCAGTTGCCAGGAGAACAGTACTTGTCTGACTGCATTGTGCCAAGTGTAAAGTTTAGTGGAGGGGGGATTATGGTGTGGAGTTGTTTTTCAGGGGTTGGGCTTGGCCCCTTAGTTCCAGTGAAGGGAATTCTTAAGGAGTCAGCATACCAAGACATTTTGGACAATTTCATACTCCCAACTTTGTGGGAACAGTTTGAGGATGGCACCTTCCTGTTTCAACATGACTGCGCACCAGTGCACAAAGCAAGGTCCATAAATACATGGATGAGCGAGTTTAGGGTGGAGGAACATGACTGGCCTGCACAGAGTCCTGACCTCAACTCGATAGAACACCTTTGGGATGAATTAGAGTGGAGACTGCAAGCCAGGCCTTCTCATCCAACATCAGTGCCTGACCTCACAAATGCTCTTCTGGAACAATGGTCAAACAATCCCATAGACACACTCCTAAACCTTGTGGACAGCCTTCCCAGAAGAGCTGAAGCTGGTATAGCTGCAAAGGGTGGGTCAACTCAATATTGAGCCTTACAAACTAAGACTAAGATGCCATTAAAGTTCACATTCGTGTAAAGGCAGGCATCCCAATACTTTTGGCAATATAGTATATTTTTACAATGACTTAATCTATGGAATGGGTTAGTGACTGATGTAAATGTATAATATGTATGTAAAGCGCTATTTAAATTGACGGCACTATATAAGTACCTGAAATAAATAAATGTGTTTACCCAGCTAATGTGTCCAGCAATATCTATCAATTTGAAACCAGTGTATCAGTATTAGTCTTTAAAAACTCTCCTAAGTGACCCCAATATGAAGCTTTAAAAAATATGGAAAGGATTACTTAAAAATGTAGATCAATAGAATGGAAATGAAACATAAATATTAAATTTATTTACTCTTGTTTTGCTTATGTTGAGCTGAAACATTACAGCAATTCATTGAAAACTTTTCCTAGTGTTTTCCTCGGCCAAATGATGCTCTGCGTGACGCCTGAATTAATTCCAATTACATTTCCATAAAGTTCTATTTACTGTAACACCGTTGTGATTCCTGGTGTTTATAAATTGTGGAAGAGCACCTGACACTTCAGAGATATTTTGTTATCTGTGAAACACAAGGGAGAGTGCACCTGATATTCCGGCGCTCGCTCTTCCACATACTGACGGTTTGGTTCGAATGAATAACACACGCACAAAGAAACTTCAAAAGCAGAACTTCCAGGCGGAAAACAAAACTTCACTTTAGAATCGATATAACCTTCAAAAACACTTTATAATGAGAAAATAGCAAAGGCAGCACTTAGATGATGCTATCTAAATCTCAGAATTAATCTTTTATTGGGGCTAAAGCAGGCAAATACTTGCTGCAGGCAAAACACCCAACCCAGTTTCTGCCTGCGGCTGTGCCCTTTATACAACCAATTCTTTGCTGGACATTCAGTACCCACACCATTCCTAGGGATCTTTACACACAATCACTAAAGACGCAAACAGATGCAGGCATTTTGGTGTCAGGTTTCCAGCTCACCCGTACCCTTTATTAATTTTCTCTTGATGTGTTCATTTTTAATAAAAATGCACTTACATTTAGGACACATTCCTTTTCTTTCACTAAAACAGATCAATTGCAAATTGTTAACATTTTTCTGTACTCTTGACAATCTCTCTGACTAAGCGATTGACTGAATATCTAAGAATGTATTTGGTTGCTACTGCACTATGGCAAAGATATGGAGCGGGATAAGGGGGATCCGGACCCCTAAATCATACCATTGGTGTCGGGCTAGGCATCAGAGTTTTTTATGATGCTTTTTGACATTTGTTGCAAACAATTAGCATCCTTGAGGTCAGCTGTTTACAATGAACATGCTGGTTATCATTTGTATTTAAACGTGCAGGTATGCCATGAGTAAGTGACTGTTTGTCGGAAATGCGTTAGCAGTTCTCCCTATCTTGTGGCGTGGTGGATGTGTTTTTACCCTTTTATATTGATGGAATAAAGTTGCATTTACAAGTGTGAAGTCATCCATTATGATTGCCTCTCAAAACTGCAGCAATGAGCTGAACTAGCACCTGGTTTATTTTGGGGCAAGATGGCTGTGGACTGAGCTGGTGCAGTGATTTACAATAATATCATCTGAGGCACATGATTGTGTGTGCATGTGTATGTGTATTCAGTGTGTATATGTATATGTATACAGTGCATGTGTGTGTGTGTATCCAGTGTGTATATGTATATGTATAGAGTGCATGTGTATGTGTATTTAGTGTGTATATGTATATGTATAGAGTGCGTGTGTATGTTTACTGTGCTATACATAGGAGGGTGGTAATGAAATGAATCATAAGGAATGCTGTGTTCTGAGCTGCACTACATACCTTTGAACCCTACACTATGTACTGTACGTTACAAACACTTGACCCCTGCACTTTGAGTGTTACCAACTCCTGACACCTACACTCTGTACATTACATACACCTGACCCCTGCACTATTTATATTACATACCTTTGAACCCTACACTATGTACTGTACGTTACAAACACTTGACCCCTGCACTTTGAGTGTTACCAACTCCTGACACCTACACTCTGTACATTACATACACCTGACCCCTGTGCTATTTATATTACATACCTTTGACCTCTGCACATGTACATTACATACATATGAACCTTGCAGTATTGTCATCAAATACTACATCCTCCTACACTGTATCACATACAACTGAGCCCTGCACTCTGTGTAATACCCAATGTTGACACCTGCAGTTTGTATTTTACACACTTTTTACATTAGTGATTTGTACATTGCATACTTATGATCCTGGTACTCTCTATACTCAGGTTGAAGTTTTAAGTCCCTTTCACTGTTAGTAGAATTTTGCCACACCCACAGTTTGCATGGCACCTCATTCTTCTCTTCTGGGTGTCTCTAAATTTTTATATTTGAGGAAAATGAACCCCCCTCAGGAAAAATATCCAGTCCCCTACTACTGGAAATCCCAATGATTACAACCAATTTGGGACAGGTGAATCATTTCACTCAATCAAGGATATGTGACAGATCTTTTTTTTTTGTTAACAAACATTTTTATTTTATTTTTTGTCAAGAAATAGACTGAAAAATGGCAGTACAACATCAAACAAAATATGCAACAGGAACAAGGCACATCTGTAATGTACATTTCAAATGGTACAACCATGTAAAGTACAAAAAAAAGAAAGAAAAAGAAAAGAAATTAAGTACATGAGCAATATAGGTAGAAAGGTAGGCATAGCTATACAGCTACCAAGAAAATGACTCAATCAATCAAAACATGAGTGGTCCTTAGTCATATAGTAAATGCCTATGAGTTCTCCAAATTTCCCATTTTCTGTTAAATAAGTGCATCTTATCCAATAAAGTATAATAAATTCTCTCCATGAGCATCACTTCATCAAGATCTTTTTTTTTAAGTTAGTATTTACACCCTTATGCCATAACATGTGTGCAGTTTTGGTTTTGGGGGTTTCCAGTACCCCATACCCCTACAGATACACACAGCTCCTTAGATGTGTCCCATGCCTCTACTAGTTTATCCCCTCTATTTAGAAGCAATAAGCCAAGCATTAAAGAAAAGAGATACACAGAATTGTGGTCTGTTGCTGTCAACAGTGCAGAATCTCCAGTTTTCCAACAGAAATGTTTTTTGTGTGCTTTTCCATTGTAAAGATTTTGCTGGACAACTTAGAAAGGGGCCCATATGGTTACACAAGGACAATACTTGGGTGTGTGTGTGATTGAGTAGAGACAGAAAAAATACCAATTTAAAAAGAGTTTGTGAATTTAGGGAAAGCCTAGTATACACTATGAGAAAATTGGTCGATCAATGGTCCTATCTTCCACTAAAGTGTGTATCATGAAGCAGCCGGAATGGTATTGACTTGTAAGAAAATTTGCAGCCAACAAAGGCAAACGTAGCTACGTACTTGCATAATTGAAGAGGAAGTGTAGGGTTGATCTATGCTTCTAATCATGTGCATTTTTTTTTAATTCAATTATTTCCGTACGATTACTGTACACATTAAACAAAATGATGTTGTGTTCATGTACGTTAAAAACTTTCTAGCTTTCACCCTCATTTTTTGTCATCCAAAAAGTCAGAATCAGCTGTGAAAATCACTACACTAACAATCAGATAATCGACAGATTGTTCCTCATATGGAAATTTTCATACGATTTTCTTATCGTGTGTATGAGTCAATGGATTAAAGTGTTCCAATGTAATAACAAAAATATCATGTATTGCAGCTTACATGTTCTTAGATGAGATGTCTACATTAATTTTACTTTCTTAGTCTTTTTTTCTGTTATTTTCATCTGGTGCTCCTTCCACTAACTTGCTTTTGGCCTAGGGTGACGAGGTTCACTTACTGTACCTATGGAGAAGTAGCATTGTCATCCTACAAAAGAAAGTCTGTTAGGACTACAAAACATCTCACCCTCTCCTTATCCCCAGATGTTCTGTAGCTCATGGAGGTAACCTGGACAGGAAAATGGAAGAGTACACAGGATGGCAATGGATTTCTGGCAGAATCCACAGGTATTCTTTTGCATTTGTTGAACTAAGAAAACACTTTAAATATTGTGTGATTTTGAAAAACTCATTGTAAAGGTTTACACATGCATTATTTCGAATAGTGTTGCTGTTACTTAGATAAAAAAGTTAATATTTACATATATACTGTATATATATACAGTTGTGTTCAAAATAATAGCAGTGTGTTGAAAAAAGTGAATAAAGCTCAAAATCCTTCTAATCGCTTTTATTTCCATACACACAAATGCATTGGGAACACTACACATTCTATTCCAAATCAAAACATGAAGAAAAATATATTACATTTGTGTTGTTCCTCTAAAAAAATTGAAGAAAAGTGAATATTAGACTGTTCAAAAAAATAGCAGTGTTTGTATTCTTCTTTACAAACTCAAACATTCACTATATAAACTGAAAAATGTTTGAAGATTTTGCTTTCCTTTGAATCACTTAATTAATATTTAGTTGTATAGCTACTGTTTCTGAGAACTGCTGTACATCTGTGTTGCATGGAGTCAACCAACTTCTGGCACCTGTGAACAGGTATTCCAGCCCAGGATGATTGGACTACATTCCACAGTTCTTCTCTATTTCTTGGTTTTGCCTCAGAAACTGCATTTTTGATGTCACTCCACAAGTTTTCTATTGGATTGAGATCCGGGGATTGGGCTGGCCACTCCATAACATCAATCTTGTTGGTCTGGAACCAAGATGTTGCACGTTTACTGGTGTGTTTGGGGTCGTTGTCTTGTTGGAACACCCATTTCAAGGGCATTTCCTCTTCAGCATAAGGCAGCATGACCTCTTCAAGTATTCTGATGTATTCAAACTGATCCATGATCCCTGGTATGCGATAAATAGGCCCAACACCGTAGTATGAGAAACATCCCCATATCATGATGCTTGCGCAACCATGCTTCACTGTCTTCACAGTGTACTGTGGCTTGAATTCAGTGTTTGGGGGTCGTCTGACAAACTGTCTCCAGCCACTAGACCCAAAAAGAACAAATCTTACTTTCATCAGTCCACAAAATATTGCGCCATTTCTCTTTAGGCCAGTCAATGTGCTCTTTGGCAAATTGTAACCTCTTCAGCACATGTCTTTTTTTCAACAGTGGGACTTTGCGGGGGCTTCTTGCAGATAGCTTGGCTTCACATAGGCGTCTTCTAATTGTAATAGTACTCACAGGTAACTTTAGACCTTCTTTGATCTTCCTGGAGCTGATTGTTGGCTGAGTCCTTGCAATTTTGGCTATTCTTCTATCCATTCGAATGGTAGTTTTTTGCTTTCTTCCACGTCTTTCAGGTCTTGGTTGCCATTTTAAAGCATTTGCGATCATTTTAGCTGAGCAGCCTATCATTTTCTGCACTTCTTTATATGTTTTCCCCTCTCCAATCAACTTTTTAATCAAGGTACGCTGTTCTTCTGAACAATGTCTGGAATGACCCATTTTCCTCAGAATTTCAGAGAGAAATGCACTGTAACCAGCATGTACAACATTTGCTGCCTTCCTTCCTTAAATAAGGGCAATAATTGCCACCTGTTTTTCAAAGAATGAATGACCTCACTAATAGAACTCCACACTGCTATTATTTTGAACATGCCCGTTTCAATTAGTGATTCAACTAAACAGAATCAGCAGCATGCATGTCATGATTGTTGGGTCTGTTGGATTTCTATTACTCTTCTACACCTGCTAGTAAATTATTTGCAATGTAGAAATATAATTTCTACCAAAAACAGTGATTGATCAGGCTAGTGATGTCTGACTGCTATTATTTTTAACACAACTGTATATATATATATATATACACACACAGACACATATACATGGAAATTGTCAACTTTTCTCAACATATTTGAAAAAGCAATCATTAGATCTTCACTAAAATGCTGCACATACAGTATAATATATATATATATATATATATATTTTTTTTTTACACAAATGTAATTTTTTTCTGAATTCGCCTGCTGCTGCCTCCTGAATGCTGGTGTTTCAGTATGAAAGTAGTATTTTATTCCCCTTTGTCTTCTAAGCATGAAATTAAATTAGCCACACAACACTGGTGATGCACTTTTCCTAAACATTTTTACCTGCACATGTTTGTACATACATGTAACATGTGATTGGGTTGTAGTGTACATCGCGGCTGATTGGTTTCCCTGTGAAAAAAACCCCAAAACACCACAGCATCATAAAAATTCTGGGTATGAGACCTGGGTCTGTACAAATCCCTGCAAAGTGGGTTTTATATGGTTCATTAATTACTACAAGCAGCATTTAAACTAGTTGCATTGCTAGCTGGTCGATATTAATGTTAGCAAATATTATTATTAACGCGTGTTTGCAAAGTAGCAGCAATTTATGTAGCACTGTTTACTGTGTTGCAATCATCAGTGCACTGTCAGCTAAAGAAGAAAAGATGTTAAAATCTAAATATATAGAGAGAAATATATCCTGTATGCTCTTGGCTGCTTAATTTGCATGAGTAAATGCAGCAATGCCCTGACTTTTATATTCGCTTGTAATGAGTGTCACAAAACTGATAACATCTAAAGCAGATAATTTATGAAATTATCTTCTTACATTTTCTTTTCACAGAAGCTCTTATCTCTTATCTTGTAGTTTAAACATATTATTGAATGCACTACACTTAACTCTTGTGCAACGCTCATTGCTTGGCTGCCCTTTAATTGCATATTGGAAAAAATATGGGCTATTAACCAATCACTGGACATTATTCTTCTTATTCTTGTTTTATTGCTAATGTTTGAAAAAAAGAAAAACGGTAAATCTCTATAAACATTTTCTTGCCATTATTTTTTCTGTGGGAAAATTAAAATGTATAATTCTCATCCATTAATGCAAATAAAAGCCCCAGATTCATACAACCATTTCAAAAAAGGTGAAAAAGCTGATGTTAAGGGAAATGTGCAGTACCTGTAACTAGACCTGGAGAACTATAGGGCCCATCTAACAGCACTATTTTCCTATGTTTTTACTGTGATTTGTAGATTGCCTATCTCACTCATAAATGAGTTGCAAATATTTTTTCCTCCCTATAATGGAAAAGCAGAATACACTGTGAATATGTGAAATCATGCAAGGTTGATAGAACATCTTTTTTGTCATTGCTGCAATGAATTCTAATAGCTTTAAAACTTAAGTTCCACCATGTTATTATATAATGGAGAATAGAAGATTTTGATTATCTGCTGGGTCATCACTGATGGGGAAATCTCCTCCAAGTTGATACAAGTTTTGTTAAAATTCTGAATTTTCAGATTTTCATGGTTGTAATCTGTGAGAGAGGATGGGGACAATCTACACAGAATGATCCTAAACAGCAGTAAAGGCACAGTGGAGGGATGGAGCATCTAAAACAGTTGTATGGGCATACCCTTCTAGGAGTAAACTTTATACCATGCTTAAGCTGGCCATTCATGGATCTAAATTAATCTGGTTCAGCAGGGACAGACCAAATTTTGATCCATGTATAAGCAGGGTGGTTATACAGAAGTCAATCTACCGATCAACTTCTTTACAACCGCCATGTTGGAAAATTTCCACTCGATCACTGGCTCCGGCTACACTGATCAGTGTATTCTGATGGTGGGGAAGTCATACTGCTGTCAGAATACAAAGGCTCAGAGGGGAGGATTCCTCCATACACATCAAATGTGTCATCTTTTTTCATTCAACCCACTGGCTGAATGAAAAAATGTAATCATCTATGGTCTGTTTAAGAATATATTACAGAGGTTATATTCCAGAATAACTCAGGAAGATCATGAATCTTTAGAAACTCCATCTGAAGTCCAAATCATCCTATTCAAAGCCTATGTGAAAAAGTTAATCAAAGCTGAACCCCAGCCTTAAGTTCAGTCTTGCACAGTTGTATAGCCTCATTCATGTACCGAATTTTTTTCTGATATCACTGCACACTGAGCTTCTCCCATTGCACATTAGAGGCTGCATTAATTGAATCAAGCTTGCCTCATTTCCTGGCTAGAGAACATCAGACATCACCCAGCCCTTCCTCCCCAGCCTGGCTGTCTCTGGCCAGCTCCGTTAACTGATTGGATTCTTTCAATCATGGAGGCTCAGCATCACATGGGGGTGTTACCTAGGGTACTCTGCCTGCAAATATCATCTGCCTAGGAATTCCCACTCCCCCCCAGACTAAAACCCACCCATTAAGGCATTTTAATATTCGCATAACTCCTCCCGAGAGCCAGCCAAATTCATTGATTAGGGCAGGATGGTTCTTAAGAGAAGTACTGAAGCAGAGTGCTATGTTTTCAGGAAGCGATGTAGAGTACTCTGCCATTGCCCCCACCAGCCATGATCCATCAACATTGCATAGAGAAGCATAGACACAAATGGGTCTAAAATAAGGCATGTAATGAATATGGAAAGGTCTTTTTTTTAATGTCATTAGCATGTTGATGAAAAGGGGGAACAAGGGATGGAAAAATACAGGCAGATAACACTTTAAGTTTAAATATCCAAGCCCTGTATCATTATTATTAAAATCATATTTTGGAGAATTATTGATTAATGCAACCATGTATTTGACTTTAAATAATTCAATTTTTCATTTTACTGAAAAAAAAAATATTTTGGCACTTTATTTCCACTATGAGCTAAGTTTAAAAAGGCTTTGAACAACCATAAAACACATGCTCTTATATTGTATTGTAAGACACATCCAACTTCTCAATTCACCTTTGTTCCTGCCCAGCTATCAAACCTGTGATGCATTAATTTGAGAAATATTACTTATTTTTCCGAGAAGTTGATTTAAATTCACTAGCAATATTGCTTGGAACAGATGTCCCTTATATATAAAAACTCACTTGTCCTTTAAAAAGAGGTACAGGTTAACAGTGCTGGAGTACATTAGCGTGAGTACCAGCAAGGACCTTGCGCATAAAACGTTGCGTGGCAGTAATAAATTTCAGTGTATCATTGGAGGAAAGGATTTCAAGAAACGCCATGTCTTTCTCTTAAATTACTTTTTCATTACTTGCTAATCCAATTTTGCTTTGCTCTTAATAGGGTTGGAATGGAATACTGGCTACATAGATGGACGTCCAAATGGAACACAGCCAGGTTAAGAAAGCCTTTAAGTGTCGATATATTTGTAAGTATTAAGATGCTGTTAATACTTTGCTGAATGTATTGTAACATTCTGCATGAATTAGCAGATATCAAATTGCAGACAAGTTCACCAATGATCAGGTTTTCTAGGAGCTATGCATGTTGTATGACATATACTAAGCAAACACTGACTGCAGCCACAAATATTAAAAGTAAGAGAAAGATTAATGTCTATGTTGGAAAGGTATATTTATTATTATTATTATTATACAGTATTTATATAGCACCAAAAAGTTTGCTCAGCACTGTAGAGAGTAGTGGGAGAGAGTACATGAGACAATACAGTAACACAACAGTATACGAGGGGTTCGAGGGCCCTGCTCGTTCGAGCTTACAATCTATTTGACTCTGTTGGTTAACAATCATGAGATGAAGGCTGCTACAGCATTGCATAAATGTAAATGGAGTACAGTCCTATATTTTAATGTGATTACTATGCGCCTCTAGTGTTGAGGGAATTCAATATGGTAAATGACTGCCTCCTAGTTTTTACCAGGCAAGTATTACAAGCAAGAACCGGAAAATGTGTTAGTAAACCAGGATGCAGTGTAGACCTTTTTCTATGGTTCATCATTTGGATTTTCATACACAAATAAATGAAGGAATCTTAAGACTCTTTAAGGTGTTACTCCAGTCAAAACTTTTTTATCAGTTTTGTATAGAGTGGAAAAAGTTTGTCAGGTTTTTATTTTTGCCTGTGTCCCCATCAGTAATACTTTCCCAGAGACACTGGGTACCTGGAAATCTCACCAAAATGAGGCACTATCCCATCTTTGTCATCACAACACGTATCCTCCATCAAAGATGCTCTTTCTGGTCCTGTTCCAGTAACATCCATAACGTTTTAGATTCCCCATCATTTTTTCTCCCAGTTACAGTAGTCCTCAGGAAACGTTAGATTTCCTCATTGGAGACACAGACATTAATGAAAATCTTACAAAGGTTCTCTCCCTTAACCAATTTATCGAACACTAGAAAAAGGTTTTGCTGGAACTATACTGTGAGTATAAGATCCTAAGCCATAACCAGCCAAACTATTCTATTTATTTTTAATGTCCTTTTGGTCTAAGCAACTTAATAGAAAAACATGAAAAAACAACACTACATTACCAACAAACACATCTAAATACACATTTGCATAGTTATATAGTTATTGGTGTTTTTTTTCTAATGTTGTGGAATTTAAACAATATACAATGCTGCTATGTACTATATTTTGTATATTATGAATATATTCCTTTACATTCCTATGAGAGCAGAACTAGATTTAGGATAAGTGTAAAATGGAAGGTTGAGATGACAGAATCTGAAGGATCTATACATTCATCATGCAAACACCATTTTTATGTCATATGTTTAAAACAAAAATGTTTAAACAATGTTAATTTAGAATTTTCTGATGCTGGCATAATAGTTCGTTTTTATCAAAGACAAGTAATTATAAACCTTGACTGGATGAAACTTAGGTTACTAATACTGTGTCTCACAGAGGTGTAACAAGTAACTTCAGGGCCACGGTGCAAGAAATCATGACCCTCCCTCCGAGCCAGGGCCCTTCCCACTGATCCCAGGGCCTTTTACTCCTGCCGTGGAGCCTTTTATTACGGTCATGCAGCAGGACCCTTTCACATGTTCTGCAGCTAACCCCCTTCCTGCCATCTTGAGGCCCTTCCACAGCGGCGGGATGCCAGGGCCCAGTCACAAGTGTCACCTTTGAGACCCTGGTAATTCTGCCACTGGTGTCCAAAGTTGTTTATTTTTGTTATATTATTTTTTACAATTTTATTTTATTTATTTTGTTTTATTTTATTTTTTATTGTTTATTTAACATTTTTTGGAGCCACATTGAGGAGCTTTGGTGAGGTATCGGGTCTAAACAGACCTTTGATGTTCCACCTTTGAGACACAGTCCTCAATCTTCATCTCTGAAGCCTCAGCAGTGCAGAATTAATGGACAGGAATAGCTCTGTACAGAGCTTCCCATTCATTCACAAACTGAAGCATAGTACACACAGTTTACTATGTTTCATTTATGAAAGAACAGAGTTAGTGATCAGTACAATTCAGAAAAATAAGGGGCCAGTAAATGACATACAGTATTTGCCAGTCACTTCCCTGATCATCCTGAAAGCATCCCATGTAGCAGCCAGCGGGAGAGGGGAGGGAGGAAACCTGCAGAGCTGCAAGAGATGAGGGGGGGGGGCTGGGAGAGCACACAGGGATCCAGGGGCAGCAGGACCTGGATAGGAGTGGCATATAGAGGAACTGATGCTCTCCATTTTTCTCCTGCAGTCTCTGAATGCCAGAGGGAGAGGAAGAGAAGCAGACTTTCAGTGGCTGCAGGAGGAAAATGGAGGGCATTGGTTCCTCTATATGCCACCCCTCCTATCCAGGTGTATAGGGGAGCCACACGGGCCTCCAGGAGCATTGGGCCGCATCGCAATTGTGACCCCTGCAACTCCTGTAGTTATGTCTCTGGTATTTCATAAACAATTGCAAATTGTGTTTGTCAATAAAATACTTTATTCATCTTTATTCATATCATCTATGGTTGCATCTCAAAGCTGATTTCCTGCGTCATCTTTACAGCCACTTCTGATCTATTTGCATGCACATTAGCTATAGTTGCATAGCATTCATCAGAGAGGGTTTCCTGATAGTGAAAACAGTGGGTTTAGCCAGCTTAGCTGTGATGAAATGGCCACTTGTATTCACCTTAGGAAACCCATGTGACCCATGGGACAGGGTGACAATTCAAGAGCTCAACTGTGAGACAGGGACAGAGCATTGTCCATCTATGACAAATGGCAGCTGAACAAGGAACTTTATGTAGGATCACTGGATTTTGTTTTGATGAACATTGCATTTTTAAAAATATTGAAAATAAGTTCTGTAAATATGTTAACATAGTAAAGTTTACATGAGATTTTAGTGGTTAAGTTTACACATATTTTTAACCAACCTCGGATTTACTGGACCATTAGACACAGTAAGCTCAGAGACAAAGAATCAGCTTTTCTCTTTATCTAGCTATCAGCCACACATTTTTTTATCCATCAGCAATAGAAACAGTGTCATCCCAAATGAATGTATTTACACATAGATACAATTTTTATACCAGGTAAGTATACCAGACCAGAATGCTACATTTTATAGATCTATTAATCAGTTTTTAAATGAATATACATAAAAGCATAAAAATGTAATGATAATGGATGTATTTTTTACACACGAGAACACCCTAAAAGTCCAATTTATTTTTGGTATTTTATCCTTTATACCAGGTAAGTACTGATAAAAAAAATAACATGCTCAGTGTAAAAGCAATGAACCTGACAGTAGGGTGTTTTTGGATTGCCTTCAGACTCCACTGATGGAAATCTGATCTTCCCCTAAAGATTCATTTGAATCGTCCAGGGCATAGTGACAAAGTATCTTTAAGGGCAAGCATCTTCTTTAATGTGCACCCTCTATCCTACAAGAAGCTAAGTGTAGTGTTTATTGATTGCTTCTCTGAGAAATGCCCTGATGCTGGCCAGGAAATCGGTCAAAAAAGGATTTGAATCACCAGACTCAGGGCTACAGCT
The DNA here is from genome assembly GCF_062004578.1 of Staurois parvus. Lineage (NCBI taxonomy): Eukaryota > Metazoa > Chordata > Amphibia > Anura > Ranidae > Staurois > Staurois parvus. The sequence continues at coordinate 1,790,051 of NW_028318250.1, read as the reverse complement.
TTTCTTGTTTATTAGAGAGCAGATGGGGTCACTTCTGACATGTTTCAGGTGGAAAAGTGTATTTTTCAAAAAATGTGGAGATTTAGAACCAACCCCATAGTACACTAAAAAATTGAATTCGTACACCTATGAGCTAACTCTTATATCACACCCCAATGCACAGCCCAATTTAGCCATGCTCCCCACCGCTCCATTGCTATGTCTGGGCTGCAGTAAAATACTCAATGCTTTGTATGTGACCTTATGAAGCAATGCTTATTCCTGAATGACTACTGTCTCCATCCAACATGGAAATTACACAGGGTTAGAGTAGGAGCGTTATAGAGCACAAGGAAGGTGAGCCTAAGTGGTTTATGAGGTGAGCCTTGAAGAGATTCTTTCACTTTGACCTTGGGCCTTCGAGGGGATGAGGGGGCACAAACCACAATAAAAAAAAACATACATTCATTGTAAACTTTCTCCGCTCTATACATCTATACATACTCTTTCTTTCATTGACTGTAAATCCATATGGCCCCTCTGAACAGAGCAGTTAGGGAACTGGAATCAGGGGAATGAGTACATTTTTAAATCTTTGTAAATTAGACCTTGAGTTTTTGAAATCTGTAATCAAACTTTTTCAACAGACCAGCTAGTTTTATACAGGAAAACATTATTAAAGGTACTTATATAGCACTGTAAACTTACACAGTGCTTTACACATATATATTGTACATTCACATCAGTCCCTGACCCTCAAGGAGCATACATTCAAAGGTCTCTAACTCGCATACAGTGCTCAGCATAAATGAGTACACCCCTTTTGAAAAGTAAGATTTTAATCAATACCTCAATGAAGACAAGAACAATTTCCAAAATTTTTATAAAACTGAGTTTTATAGAACATTTATTCAGCTTATTATATGGAAGTATGGTTAATAATATAACTTAGATTACAAAATCTTCAGTTAAATTCAAATTAGTTGATGCAAAAATGAATACACCCCACAACAAAAACTAGTACATCTAGTATTTTGTATGACCTCCATGATTTGTAAGGACAGCACCAAGTCTTCTAGGCATGAAATGAACAAGTTGCCGACATATTATAACATCTATCTTTTGCCATTCTTCAAGAACCTCCTCTTTTAGAGCCTGGATGCTGGATGGAGAGTGATGCTCAACTTGTCTCTTCAGAATTCTCCATAGGTGATCGATTGGGTTCAGATCAGGAGACCTACTTGGCCACTGAATCACTTTCACCCTGCTCTTCTTCAGAAATGCAACAGTGGCCTTAGGTGTGTGTTTTGGATCATTGTAATGTTGGAAAAGTGCATGACGACCAAGGGCACGTGTGATGGTAGCATCTTCTCTTTCAGGCTAGGTTCAACTAATGTGGTGCGATACATCGCATGTGATTTGCAAAGGAATGCAGTCCGAATCACATGCGATGCACAGCAACACATACAATGATCCAAATCCTAATTCGCACAGGAACCGCACTGCATTCCTGTGCAAATCACATATGATTTGTGTGTGGTGCAATTGGAGCCATAAATTTTGTATGGTTCAAATCGCACCGCACCAGCACCCTTTTTTGGGTCAGCCCTAGAATCGAATCGCATGGGTATTCACACATGGGATTCTGCACATCACACCGTGTTTTGCGGACCAATTTCTGGGTGTTGTTAACTTAACATAGGCGCCCACATCGGTTCACATGAACGGGGTGTGATTCTGATACGGTGCAGAATTCGCACAGAAAACGCGCAAATCAGTGTGAACCCAGCCTTAAGAGCATATAGAGCAGTACATCTGTGATTTCATAATACCATTAATGAAATGCAGCTCCCTGACACCAGCAGCACTCATGCAGCCCCACAGAAGGACATTACCACCACCATGTTTCACTGTACGCACCATGCATTTTTCTTTGTACTCCTCACCTTTGCAATGCCATACAGTTTTGAAGCCATCAGTTCCAAAAACATTTATCTTGGTGTCATCACTCCAGAGTACAGAGTCCCAGTAGTCTTCTTCTTTTACAGCATGGGCCCTTTCAAATTCTAGGTGGGCACGCCCATGCATTCCATTCCTCTGCAGTGTATGCTGTATTGTGTCACGGGAAACAATCGCCCCAGTTTTGCTTATTACTTCTTTAGCTAACTGCAGTGAACTTGCATGGCAATTTTCTTCAACCCTTCTCATCAGAAGACGATCCTGTCGAGGTAATAACTTCTGTGGACGGCCTGGACATCTCTGTGAGATTGTTTTGCAGTTCCATCTTTGTTAAATATTTGTATCACTTTTGCTACAGTACGCTGACTGATAAGTAAAGCTTTGCTGATCTTCTTCTAGCCTTCACCTTTCTTGTGTAAAGAGATGATTTTCTTTCTTAGACCTTGTGACATTTCTCTTCCATGTGGTGCCATTGCTAACAGCATGAAATGGGAAGCGGTTTTCTTTGTTAAGTAACGCCCTTTTATAATCAACTGTTTGCTGGACACCTGTTTAATGAATGATCATATTAATCTGTAGTTGAATTCTTAATTAGGATTTTATTGTCTAAAATTTAGCTTTGCTCCTAAGACTTTCATTGGAATGTATTCATTTTTGCAACATGGTCTTGAATTAATTTGTTAGGAAAAATACTTTTTTGTGTGTGCAAATTAACAATCTTGTTTGCAATCAATGGCCCACTTTTGTGGGAGTATTTTGTAGTATAATGTCCCATAGAAAATGTTGATTCTGAAAAGAAAGTGAAGGTTTTCTGACAAATCTGTTGGGGTGTACTCTTTTATGCTGAGCACTGTACATACTGTATACATATACATACTAGGGCTAATTTAGACAAGAGCCAATTAACCTACCAGCATGTCTTTGGAATGTGAGAGGAAACTGGAATACTCGAAAGAAACAAAGCAGGCACAGGGAGAACATGCAAACTCCAAGCAGAAAATGTCATGGTTGGCATCTGCAAATAAACATAAAATATTCATATGAAGTATTGCATATTTACCTGGCAAAACAAGTAAAATATTATCTACAATTTTATTTTTTAGTCCTGCCCTTAAAAAAATAAAAACAATATATACATTTATATAAGCAAAATGTATACAATACAAAATAAAGAAAATATATACCATACATATTCTTTAAGATACTGCTAAAAACCGTAAACATGTAAAGTAGGTCACCATTGAGCTGCAACAGGAAATGTACTTGTGCCATGCCTCCCCAAATAAAGTGTGCAGATTTATGGATATTGAAAGGACCAAACACATTTTTTACCTGCACTGGAGGATGGCAGTTTTTATCTGCTACTGCTTGTCATAGGCTGTAATAGGAAAATTGCTTTGTTTTATGTTAAAATTTGGGGTTACACACTGATCTATTTAGAAAGAGGCTGATGCAATAATTCATCTTTTTTTCAACTGTTAATTTGCAACTCATCCACTAACTCACAGTTGTCTTCTGCTGTGCTCACTCTGATGGGATTCACCAATTTACCTTTGCCCGGCATCATCTGACTAGCACTGTTATTTCCAATAAATGTCTGCCCCCTAGAAATATTAGTAATTTCCCTAGGTCAGTGAATTAATCCATATTTCCACATCCTTTATTTTACAAGTATTGGAAGTGTTAGCAAAATGTGAATCAAGTCAGGGAAATGCCCCTTGATCTCTCCCTTTTTACCTTTTTACGTTAAAATAAGCCTGACCTTCCAGTGTATATATATATATATATATATATATATATATACACATACACAGTATATATACACACACACCATATTGCCAAAAATATTGTGACACTCCTCCAAATTATTGGATTCAGGTGTTCCAATAACCTCCATGACCACAGATGTGTAAAATCAAGCACCTGCGCATGCAGACTGCTTTTCCAAACATTTGTGAAAGAATGAGTCGCTCTCAGGAGCTCACTGAATTCAAGCATGGTACTGTGGTAAGTTGCCATTTGTGTAATAAATTCATCCGCAAAATGTACATGCTACTAAATATTCCACAGTCAACTGTTAGTGGTATTATAACAAAGTGTAAGCAACTGGGAACAACAACAACTCAGCCATGAAGTGGCAGGCCACGTAGAAGTCGCCAAATGTCTGCAGAGTCAATAGCTAAAGACCTCCAAACTTCGTGTGGCCTTCAGATTAGCACAACAATAGTGTATAGAGAGCTTCATGGAATGGGTTTCCATGGTCGATCAGCTGTATCCAAGCCTTACGTCACCAAGTGCAATGCAGATGCAGTCAGATGCAGTGAAGTACAGGACACCTCCACTGGACTCTGGAGCGGTGGAGACGTGTTCTCTGGAGTTATGAATCACGACTCTCGGTCTGGCAATTCGATGGACGTGTCTTGGTTTGGAGGTTGCCAGGAGACTGGTACTTGCCTGACTGCATTGTGCCAAGTATAAAGTTTGGTGGAGGGGGGATTATGGTGTGAGGTAGTTTTAAGGGTTTGGGCTTGGTCGCTTAGTTTCAGCGAAGGGATCTCATAAGGCCTCAGCACACCAAATCATTTTGGACAATTTCATGCTCCCAACTTTGTGAGAACAGTTTGGGGATGGCCCCTTCTTGTTCCAATTCACAAAGCAAGATCCATAAAGGCATGGATGAGCATGTTTGGGGTGGAGGAACTTGACTGGCCTGTTCAGAGCCCTGACCTCAACCCAAAAGAAAACCTTTGCGATGAGTTAGAGCGGAGACTGCAAGCCAGGCCTTCTCGTTTGACATCAGTGCCTGACCTCACAAATGCACTTCTGGAAGAATGGTTAAACATTCCCATAGACACACTCCTAAATCTTGTGAACAGCCTTCCCAGAAGAGTTGAAGATGTTATAGCTGCAAAGGGTGGGCCAACTCAATATTCAACCCCTACGGACTAAGACCGGGAGACCATTAAAGTTCATGTGCGTTTAAAGGCAGGCGTCCCAATACTTTTGGCAATATATATATATATATATATATATATATATATATATATATATTAGGTAAAGCAAAAGAAAGCACTTTGTCTTTTGTGCCTGGTGCTAAAGTTTGATCAAATTTATGGTTTATCGAAGTTACATTAGCTCTACACTGTGTCACTGCTGGCGTTGGATCTTCTCATTTGCCCTTTCCCTTTTAAATCAAACCTAAGCAACTCTGCTGCACTAATTTCCACTGTTAATCATATACTCCTTAACATCCATCAGAGTTTCTCTCCTTGAATGTAATACAACATGAATAATGTTCTGCAAAGTGACTAAGTCATTTATCACTAAGACAAAATTTTAGATAAAAGAGTCATTTTGTGACAAATGTATTAAATGGATTTTACTTACTCTGGCACAGGGTACTGCATAAAAGTACAAGATGGATACTGTATGAGGGCAGAAAGACAATCCCTAAATTTATACACAACTATATACAGCACAGGTTAAAATAAGCCTTACTTCATGTAAGCCTCTTACAGCTAAAAACTAAAAATGTGACTGGTGTGATTTCTTCTGCCTGGAAACAAAGTCAGCTCAGTGGCCTTGTGCAAGTCACAAATGTAGCTTGAATGGAGTCACATATAAGGGGATGCTATAATACCAACATTAATGCACACATCTTGTTTTATTAGGTTATTTCAGTTGGGAATAGCAACATTTGAACATTTTTAGGATCCTAATGTTCATGCAGGGAAAGAAACAAGTTAGCTTTAATGCCCATATCCCCAGCAACACACACTTCTCTTTTTTTTTCCCTTCCCTGCTGTGAGCTGCTTGGAACAAATAAAGTACCCCTAATTTCCACGTTTTACTGAAAGAGCTGGTTTAGGCCAAACAGGGCACTAGGTAGTCTGTTAGCTTTGCACCCCCACCAGCTCAAGCCACCTTCCATATGCATATCCTGTTCACATATTACAAAAATATAGGAAAATATCTCACAAATGTTTTTACCTTAAAAGTAATCTTGTATGTTACTACTACTTTTATTCTGATGAACTATAAACTATTTCACCTTGTTTATATACCCTAATAGATTGGACACACTTTCACCTTCTCTATTGCTCCCTTATACCCTGATAGATTGTGAGTTGCTCCACCTTCTGTATTCCTCCTTTTGTACCCTAATAGATTGCAAGCTATTAAACCTTCTGTAAACCTTCCTTTTGCCATAATATCTTGTAAGCTCTTCCACTTTCTGTATTCCTTCCTTATATGCTAACAGACTGTAACATCTTCCACCTTCAGTATCCTACCTAATACCTTAACAGATTGTAAGTTCTTCCATCTTCTGTGTCCTTCCCATATACACTAATTATACATATGAATGAGCAAACCTGGCAGAGTTCAGTTTGCAGGAGTTTGGGCAATCCCAGAAAACGTCTTAAACCCCACATAGGGCATGGACAGCTAAGCATTTCCATGGGAGATGTTTGCCAATGCAAAAAGAAAATTAAAAACACAGTTCATATTTAAGAGCTACTTTTATTGCTGCTTAGTCAAGCCATCATTAAGAAGTTTTCATTCCCGCAACAGTCAGTGTTGATGGGGGAACCCCTCTCATGGAGCTTTTGTATTCTGACAGCGGGAGGTTTCCCAGCCATCAGAATACAAACCCAACAAGCGAATGAAAAATGAAAAAAACCCAATAAGCTGGTTGTACTGAAGTCAATCGAGCAATCAACTTCAGTTCAACCAGCCTACCCAAATATGGGTTGAAATTCAGCCAGTTCCTGCTGAATCGGCCAAATTTCAATTAATCTATGCCCAGCTTTAAAGTATTATTAGCATGCTTTGAAGATGACTTACACATGTATATGCAGTTACAGAGCAGTACTATGTAAAAGTGACATTGTTTACAAATAGCATCCAGGGATGTGTCATTTAGCTGTGGTAGCACTGCCACTCCTAAATGGCAAAAGCCTGCAAGCTTCTGTTGTAAACAACAAGTTGAGAATCTTGGCTGATGTCAATAAATCTCCTTGAGGACAGGGTGCAGCGTGGTGTGCCAGAGGCAGAGATCACACAGAGGATGAGTAATGTGAACTGTATATTGTAAAAGTTCCAACAAGGTACAACTAGGTCCTGCAGGTGGGCAAAGCAGTCCAGAGCCACTTATGGATACGGCAGCAGTTCTATAGCTTGAAATGATGCTGACAGCTTCTGCAACAAGGAAAGAGAATGCAGCCTGGTCATCCCAACTGGGAGGCTTCCAAAATGGAGATGGTATAGTCCCTGCACTTTCCCTACTCTTCTGGAACCTTTCCCTGTTGCTAAAGCCTTTTCCGAGCAGATGGGGAACTTGTTGGAGATACAACAGCATGTACTATATAGTATTGTGTGTTAATATCACTTGGCCAGTAGATGGCACTGTACACTAAGGTTACCAGTTGTGCACATCTGAAAACTTGTTGGTTCTCTCTTCCTTCCTCTCTTCAAAAACCAAGATGTCTGCTGAAATGTGTTCTGTATGTTTGCAACTTAAGCCACACAAGTAAAACAGTGTTCTGGCTCATCACAAGCTACCAGTGTCTTCTCTAACACATAACCAACAGAATTTGTCCCTATATTAACCACTTACAAAATGCATGCCAGATCAGGGGGTCACATGATTAAACAAGTTCTGTCCTCACCCAGGATTACTGCGAGGGTCACGAGGGGCCTCAGCATCCAATTGAACAGCTGTTCTCCTAATGGCCTCAGTAAGTCAGAGAGAAAATAAGTTCCTTACAATTTCCTTCACTTCTGCATTGCCAGTTAAGTTGAGCGCCACCTACAGTGGGGAGTACAGAATGCACCTGCCTTTATCCCCAAACCCCCCGCCCCCACTGTTTTTTGTTATGGTACTGCCACAGAAAAAAGAAAAAAAGGCATAGGGTCCCACATAAAATTCTCACCAGACCCTAATCCAGACATGCAACATGGATGACCAGAACATGGGGGGACATGTTTAGTCTTGGTAGGTCACCTTTTAAGAAGGCGACATGCCTTCCTCCTGCACCACACTTTGTTCCCAATTTGAGGGGACAAGGGTCTCATCTCCGCATCCTTTCTCTCAAAAGGAGAGGGACCTATTGAAATTTGGAAACACCCATTATAAAATGGGAGTCCCCAGATATCTGCTCCCCTCAGGGTAATGAGTATAGGGTACATAGTACCCTTTACTACTCAATCAATCAGAAAAAGTAATGAAAAATAATTAGAAAAAAAATACATAAACAATGTCTTTAGATGTAAATCTAACATCAACCATACTGTCCATGTAGATTCAAGTCAATTACGATGATCTGCCATGATGGCAGCCAGCTGCACGTGTCAGTGTACACATGCTGCTGCTCCCATTGCAAATGACAGGTCCCCAGCTGGCTGCTGTGTGTTAATAAATCAGACAAGGATACTGGGTGATGTTACTGACCAATTAGGTCATAGTATTTGGTGAAAAATTTCACCCAGGATCCCTGTGGCGGTCTGGTCGGTTAGATAATTTTCTTTTTGTGGCCACGATGCTACTGCCACAAAAGCACAGGCTTCCGGCTGACATCTCTTTACAAACATTAGTTGGGAGAACTGGTCAAATATGGACAGCTTGTTTGCTCATTCAGTGAACAGCAAACAAACCAAGCTCTGGGTTGAACTCATGTTCAACCTGAATAGGTGACTATTCTTTTTTTAGGGCTCCAGTATGTATGTTTATACCTGCCAAAATTCATGCAAGACTTGTGGCAGATCTGAATGCACCAATAATGTATTTTAGGATTGACTGCCCCCTAATTTGTAGGGGGTTAACTACTGTCCATGGGCAACCTTACATAGCTTTCCACCAAAACCAATTTCATTATTAACACCCATGCCCTTCATCCATCACCTATCCCTAGCATTTATCACCACTTTCACACTATATTTGTTTATTGTCCTTAACACTTAGCCTACACATTAAATTAATGCTCAATGTGTAACCTACCACTCTCTTAAAAGTAAACCCCAATCTAGTCCTAAAACTAAACCCTTCACAACGAAGGTGTGTAATTGAAAAACTTTTTCATTTTGAATAGAGTGGGTAAATTTGTGTTGCTGTCTGTGTCCCTGTTGCACAGATTCATCCTTTTATTTAAACTGATGATCATTATCACTGCTATGAGAAATCCAAAATTTTTGAGATGTCACCAGAAAAGAAAGTGGAGTAAAATGTCCAATGGAGACATCTTTTCTGGTGTCTTGGAATTCCTCTCACTTTCTTTTTAATTTGCTGATGCATCTTCAGGACAAGAGTGAATGAAAATCTCTCAGACAATGAAAAATAACCTGACAGAGGTTTTAGTCCTTCCCTACTCTATCCAAAACTGAAAAAATTTTGGCTATACATATACATTCGGCTAATTGTAACTTTGTAACCTTAACCTAAAATAATTCCCTAATACCTTTCCCTTAGCAGTCATTTTAGCCTTATCCTTCCTGCTACCTTATCCCTTATCTACCTTCCAACATAACCCTTTAATCACTTACTGAAAGTGTAACTTCAGGAAAAACTTTTTTTTTTCAGTTGTGATTAAAGTCAGGATGGGTTAAAAATTATTTCAGGTTCTTATTGCTGTTTCCCTAACAATTATTTTTTCTTGCACACTTCCTATCCCCATATATACTGTACAGTTGCAAGAAAAAGTATGTGAACCCCTTGGGATTATGTGGAGTTTTGCATGAATTGGGCATAAAATGTGCTCTGAATTTCATCTAAGTCACAACAATAGAACACAGTCTGCTGAACATAATACTACACAAACATTAGATGTTGCCATGGTTTAATTGCACATAACATGTAAACATTCACATTGCAGGGAGGAAAAAGTATGTGAACCTTCTTCCCAAACAACTCAATCTTGGTTTCATCTGTCCACAGTATATTTTGCCAGTAGTGCTGTGGAACATCCAGGTGCTCTTTTGCAAACTTCAAACGTGCTGCAATATTCTTTTTGGACAGCAGTGGCTTCCTCCGTGGTGTCCTCCCATGTACTCCATTCTTGTTTAATGTTTTCCTTAATGTAGATGTGTCAACAAAAATGTTAGCATGTGCCAGAGATTTCTGTAGGTCTTTAGCTGACACTCTGGGATTCTTCTTTACCTCATGCAGCATTCTGCGCTGTGCTCTTGCAGTCATTTTTACAGGATGACCATGCCTAGGGAGAGTAGCTACAGTGCTAAACTTTCTCCATTTGTAGACAGTCTGTCTTACCGTGGACACATGAACATCAAGGCTTTTGGAGATACTTTTGTAACCCTTTCCAGCTTCATGCAAGTCAACAATTCTTGACCGTAGGTCTTCTGAGAGCTCTTTTCTGCAAGGCATGGTTCACATCAGACAGTGCTTCTTGAAACCAGTAAACCCAAAACAGGTGTGTGTTTTTTAAGGGCAGGACAGCTGTCAGCAACACATCCAATATCATCACACTGATTGGAGTCAAGGTTGGCTCACTCCTGGCTCCAATTAGCTCTGGGAGAAGTCATTAAGCTAGGGCCTCACATACTTTTTCCTCCCTGCCTGTTTATACCTGCCAAAATTCATGCAAGACTTGTGGCAGATCTGAATGCACCAATAATCCCAAGGGGTTCACATACTTTTTCTTGCAACTGTATATCTAATAGACATCTCCTCAAAATGAGTGAAAATCCCAACTTTTACAGTTATTACCAGAAGAATGATTGCCATTGTCAGGTATGCTCTCTACTGCTGTATTAGTGACAAATGTACAATTTTGGGTTCCCCTTCTCATTTTGGCTACATTTCAATGAAAAGTTGATTTTTATACTCACCATAATTCATTTTTCTCTTCCACTTATTGATCTTGACCAATGGAACATCCCGAAGCAGTGCCAAAATAAATGGTGGGCCAAACAGAGGAGAATCTAACAAAAGAGAACAGAGAAACAACTGTAGAAACACTAGCCACAACCCTGGCAAGGGAACTCACACTACCAACTGCAAGACCTTGCGACCTAAGTTGGCAACAGCTCATACAGCAAGATCAATTTTGTAGAATTTGCTAAAAGTATGAACTGATGACCAAGTAGTCCCCTTAAAATTTTGCAAAACTGAATCATGATGATGAAGAGCCCAGAATGCAGTTATCACTCTTGTAGAGTGAGCAGTGACAGGGAAAAGAGGTTTCCAACCCTTACTGGCATAGGCCTGAGCCACCATCTGGCAAATACAACTGGCAATGATGGACAGCAGGGTAGCCTGTTCCTTAATGGGACCAGGGGTGTATCTATGGAAAATAGCACTTATGGAAAACACTGAAATATTGCCTCTGTCCAAGTATATGACACTGTATTTAATAGGCTGAAGGACACTGACATCTGTACTGGACAGTAATGTCACTCTCTCCTTGATGTTGTCTCTCTTCACATTAGAATCTCTTTACATCACAGTCCCCTTTCACACCAGAATCCCCACTTGCACATCAGAGTTCGATATTTGCTTTTCAAGCCCCCATTCTCATCAGAGACCATCCTTTCAGATCAGAGTATTCTCTTCATATCAGTGTCCTCCTTTTCCCATCAGAATCCCATGTTCATATCAGAATTCTTTACTTTCACATAAGAGTCCTCTTCACATCAGAACTACTGTTTACAGCAGAGTCCCCACCTTTCATGTCAGGAGTCTCCCCTTTATATCAGGAGACCCCTCCACATCACAGAATCCCCTTTACATCAGAGTTCCCAGTTAATATCACATTTCCTTTTGAGCATCACAGTTAGAGTCACTCCTTCAAATCACAGTCCCCATGCAAAAAAAAGGCATGAGATCCCCACTCAAATCCCAGACCAGTAAAAAAATAGGATGAACAATACCAGGTCATATGGAGTGGGCAGAACTAAGTGTCAAGTTGAACAAGAAATAATGGTTCTAGGTTTGGTGTGAGCTGGGATACAGATTCTCCCTAGATCCATACAAAAAGTGTTAAATTGTTTACGGTTTACGGTTTGATGACCACACATGCAGACACAGCAGACACAGACAGCATTTTGATACCTTTGCAGTTTCAACCCCTCTGATCACCTGAAACATCACCTTCTGATCCCTCAAGTCATTCTTTTGGTTTACTATGACTAGCACAAGTATATTTTGTATTTGCTAGTATGATCATATTACAAAGCTCAATGTAAATGTAGGGAGCTGAAGAAGCTCATTCTTGGATTCAGGAACCTCTGTGTAGCAAAGAAGAATTGTGAGCAAGGTACTGTGTGATTGAATAAGCACTGTTTTAAATTGTAAAGAAACCTTCCTTAGAGTCATCATTAAAGGTCAGTAAAGCTAACAAAACAGCTCATTGCAATACTCCTCTCCAACTGTGTTCCTCGCATTACCTCTTTTCAGCCACAAGATGTCTTGATTCTTTCAGACTCAATGATGGTCAATGAAGTTGGGATTTTACTTACTTTTGCCTCTATCTGGGCTAGAGGTTCTGGGCTCCTACTTTATGTTTTTATATACAGTATATGTCTAAAGAAGCATTAAAACCATTGTGTGCCATTTTAAAATTCCTTCCACTGCCACCTACAGCGGTGACAGTTAATGCCCAGGAAACCACGCGCTGACAACATCTGGACGTTAGGAGACCAATGCATTGGGGCTGAACGGCAAGTCTGTATTTGTGTTCATGCGCCAAATGCATCCCTGAACCACCCATTGTAAGAAATTGAAAGAGATAAAATGATCTCTATGGCAGATTTTGTACTTCCTGAAGACTTTCCTTGATCGAAACGCATCGAAGTTCGATGATGCAACTTCCACTGACGTCACGTCCGCCCTTGGGAACGCACGCCGCCTGGAGGACTAACCACCATAGCAGTGGCCATTTTCTCACCACACAAGCAACAAGGCTGAATACACCAGGTACCAGGATATGGGCACTTCTTTTGTGAGTGTTATACTTACAGTTATGTCCCCATAATTAAAGTAAAAGCAGTTTTACACTATAAGATGTATATTTTTGTTTTTTTATACATGCTGACTCTTTGCCTATTTTGCCTGTGGAGGAAAGGAGAGAGTTGGTGTTGATACAGCACTTTTGGAGGAACAAGCAGTTACCATTAGCAACACTGTTTAACTAGGCTAGTCCCAAAAGCGCAAACGACCATCCTAGAGATAGGTGGTCACGGGATAACGGTGAGTGTCAGTCCATGTGGGGCACTATTCTGAGCACAGTGGAGCACCTGTTGTATCGTACAAGGAGTTCACAATCATGATTTATGGCACCTTGCACCCTATTTTCACTCATTGGGACTGAATAAGTAATATTGTTTTTAATTAACAATATTGCTTTTCACTTATTGATATATTTATTTTGCACTATTTATACGCGGTCCATATGGTATTTAATATATGTTCGTTGCATTGTGTACGTTTTTAAAAAGCTTTTAAATATTTTCATATTGTAATAAAGTTTTGTACTTTTTAAGATAATATTATTGTAAGAGTGTCTTGGCACCAGAAAAATCCACCTTTTTGCTTTCCTCATTTTCTATATATCTTTTGGATGCAGTGCCTTCAGCGACCCTTATATTTGTTATGTTGTGTAGATTTCATACTTATCTTATTTTGATTTAACTACGTCAATCCATATTTGTGTGGACCAACTCTGTTAAATGAGACTGCTCCAATTCGCTGACTAACTAGTATGTTCATTGTAGTTCCCCCTTTTTTCTTGCCTTCATATTGTGAGATTCCTAGGGACCTTCAATGTTAGAGTCAATCTCTTAGATTTCCACAGTTCTTGTGAAACTAAGCATCATATCTCCTGTTCTCTCTGAGTGTAACAATTATATTCCTATTTATCTCTTACAGTAAGCATTGGGTTGAGGGGGTGATATCTTCCATTTGTTCCCATTCTTGTGTTGTCCCACAGTGCTCTTCAACTTTTCTCCTGAACTGTAAGAAGCTGCAAATTGGACTATGCACAAACCAATCCTTCAGATCAAAGTCCCAAATCATCCCCTTTTCCTTTCTCTCTCCCTGAGAGGATTCTTTTTATGAATGTATCATCTTACCTTTTTCTCCTAGCTTATCATAACAGTCAGTTTTTCCAAGATGAAAGGATCTCTCTACTGGTCACTTTTTTAATTTGACATTCGTTGGACATTAGCTGATGATCACCAGATTTTAACCTCAAAAAATGATTTCAGGATTTTTACTGCCACTGACTAGATGACTGTTTCTTTTCTTCTAAATGTTGTAGAGTGCATGTTCATATCCAGATTGTTTATTTTCCACAGTCAAGTCTTTTTGCTTCCAGTTTCATTTGAAATTCCCAACTTTTATCAGTGGGGGTCATCTATGAGATATTTTCAGAAAGTATCTATCTTTTTTATGTTCTATACCTGCTTGTAAGGTCACCACACAGGACACTTTGCTACCTGACTGTAGATGCATTCTCAGTGGGATAGTGTAAGTCAGAAAGCCCTCATTAGTCCTAACTGATGACATATATCTCCTTCATATCCTCAATTTGACTTTATAGATCCTAGTACTAGTACTTGGATTGCCAATCCTAGCTCCTTTTATTGAGAAAGTTGCCATTTTCAGGGCTCACTTGATTGGTTGTTAGAATCGCATATACTTTATACAGTCATGGCCGAAATTGTTGGCACCCTTGATATTTTTCCTGAAAATCAAGTATTTCACACAAAAAAGGTATTGCATTAACACATGTTTTGCTATACACATGTTTATTCCCTTTGTATGTATTGGAACAAATATAAAACAGAGGCAGAAAAGCAAATATGACATAATGTCACACAAAACCCCAAAAATGGGCTGGACAAAAGTATTGGCACCCTTAACTTAATATTTGGTTGCACACCCTTTGGAAAACATAACTGAAATCAGTCGCTTCCTATAACCATCAATAAGCTTCTGACACCTCTCACCCGGAATTTTGGACCACTCTTCCTTTGCAAACAGCTCCAGGTCTCTCTTATTGGAAGGACACCTTTTCCCAACAGCAATTTTAAGATCTCTCCACAGGTGTTCAATGGGATTTAGATCTGGGCTCATTGCTGGCCACTTCAGAACTCTCCAGCGCTTCTTTGCCATCCATTTCTGAGTGCTTTTTGACGTATGTTTGGGGTCATTGTCCTGCTGGAAGACCCAGGATCTTGGACGCAAACCCAGCTTTCTGACACTGGGCCCTACAGTGCGACCCAAAATCCTTTGGTAATCCTCAGATTTCATGATGCCTTGCACACAGTCAAGGCACCCAGTGCCAGAGGCAGCAAAACAACCCCAAAACATCATTGAACCTCCACCATATTTTACCGTAGGTACTGTGTTTTGTTCTTTGTAGGCCTCATTCCGTTTTCGGTAAACAGTAGAATGATGTGCTTTACCGAAAAGCTCTATCTTGGTCTCATCTGTCCACAAGACGTTTTCCCAGAAGGCTTTTGGCTTACTCAAGTACATTTTGGCAAACTGTAGTCTTGCTTTTTTATGTCTCTGTGTCAGCAGTGGGGTCCTCCTGGGTCTCCTGCCATAGCGTTTCATTTCATTTAAATGTCGACGGATAGTTCGCGCTGACACTGATGCTCCCTGAGCCTGCAGGACAGCTTGAATGTCTTTGGAACATGTTTGGGGCTGCTTATCCACCATCCGGACTATTCTGCGTTGCAATCTTTCATCAATTTTCCTCATCCGTCCACGACCAGGGAGATTAGCTACAGTGCCATGGGTTGCAAACTTCTTGATAATGTTGCGCACTGTGGACAAAGACAAATCTAGTTCTCTGGAGATGGACTTGTAACCTTGAGATTGTTGATATTTTGCCACAATTTTGGTTCTCAGGTCCTCAGACAGTTCTCGTCTCCTCTTTCTGTTGTCCATGCTTAGTGTGGCACAGACAGACACACAATGCAAAGGTTAAGTGAACGTCTCTCCTTTTTATCTGCTTTCAGGTGTGATTTCTATATTGCCCACACCTGTTACTTGCCCCAGGTGAGTTTACAGGAGCATCACATGCTTGTAACATTCTTATTTATCCGCAGTTGTGAAAGGGTGCCAATACTTTTGTCCAGCCCATTTTTGGAGGTTTGTGTGACATTATGTCGAATTTGCTTTCTTTCCTCCCTTTTTTTGTTTTGTCCCAATACACACAAAGGGAATAAACATGTGTATAGCAAAACATGTGTTAATGCAATACGTTTCGTGAGAAATACATGATTTCCTGGAGAAATATCAAGGGTGCCAACAATTTCGGCCGTGACTGTATATGTAGTCACCACATCCCTGACACACCTTAGAGTGTGAGTTGGAAGGCCTTCTTTTTATCTTTTATCCCTAATATACTCCTAATATAATCTTAATGTATGCCTGTTTCAGTTACAATATACAGTATCTACCTCCAAGCCTATCATATAGATGTTGCAGATCACCTGATCTTTTCTTTTGAAGGGATTTATGACTATTACCTTTCCTTTCCCCAAGTTTATGATTTTCCCCTCTCCTTTATATTATGGACCCCCTATCTCTGAACTCAGGAATTAAGGGTGCCCACTTAGCTCTAAATGTTATCTTTCATTTTGTGGTTTAGACATTGTTATTTTAAGTTTTGGATTTTATCTCCTTAAACATCCTTTGTTGACAAATCAAACTATTGGTCTGGTTTTTTTGTCCTATTTTCCTTTGATCTATTATTAATTGCTCTCCACATTGTTGGTTGAGGTATGTCATTTCTTTAGGTTACAGTTGCCCTCTGTGGGTACTTTCCTATTCTAGTCTGGTTTATCCTCATCTTTTCCTGGTCATAGTGAGTGCCATATTTGCTTTCTCCTTTTGTTCATCTGGGACTTGGGCATTGAATATTCCACATATTCATTGTAGTAAGATTCCACATCTGTTGCATCGCTCAGTGGCTGATGCCTACCCCTCAGTTTGACAGCTTTTGGAAATCCCCATTGTATTGGCCTTGTGTGCTATTTGCCCACAAGATGGTTGGAGGCAGGAGTTATACGGGGCTAGATTTAGCATTTTCTGTTTTCCAGTTTCCATGCTCTAAAGACGACAGTATAACTCAGTTGTCTAAGGTTGATAATTCCTGTGTCCCTCAATGGACTTCAAGAAAAAACATGGTAGGTCCAAAAATCTTATTTTAGTATGCTTGTAATCACGTGTTACTGTATACAGTATTATTAAGCAAATAATTTTATACCAATGTGTTACTTACCTAAAGATCCTGCCAGTAGAAGGATGTTGTTGCATCTGTTGCATGCTGATAAGACTAAGACAAATAGTAGCATCATTATTAGCCTCCTATGCACTATCTTGTTTTGATGGCTGTCAGGCTGCTTATAAGGTCTATCAGATAGGCAGCCCAGCAGCCAACTGCATGGATGGTAGGCTGGCAATGCTTGCTATAAGGCAGTGTCTTGGCATTGTGAGCTTTCAACAGGAAGTACTGTTATTGGTAGATTCTGCAGGTGAGAAACTTTACAACTTTGAATAAAAAAATTATTTGCTTAAGAAAACTATTTACAGTAGGACATGATAACAAAGGTACCGAACAATAGACTTTGAGTTTATATGCATTTTAATTAACTATTTATACACATAATTACATATGAACAGACTAAAACATTCATTCTCTTTAGGACCAGCAGTATTCTACACTGTTAGGCAGAGCCAGCTTCTATGCAACTATAATGCAGTTGCTCTGGGAAAAGAAGCAGCATTTCTCCATACTATCGGCAAACAAATGCAAGAGAAAGGGCAAACATGATCTGAAGAGATGATTGTTTCCTTTGTAGGGGGATGAAGATACCTACTGAGAAAAGACGTGCATGCATTCTGA
The DNA here is from genome assembly GCF_062004578.1 of Staurois parvus. NCBI lineage: Eukaryota > Metazoa > Chordata > Amphibia > Anura > Ranidae > Staurois > Staurois parvus. Next base: position 1,772,241 of record NW_028318250.1, on the reverse strand, counting down.
TTTGCAATCATTTCCACTATTTATGAGGTCAGTGGGCTTCTCCCTGCTGTGCTCAATCTAGCAGAGTCTCTGGTGGGATCACCGGAGAGAGAACATTACAATCGCATTGACTTGGTGATGTCCCCAAAAGAAAAAAATATGAATCTTCTCACTCAAATATCTTATCAATACCCAGTTAGAAGGATCCATACTCATCATTTCGTGCCCACATGTGAGCAGAACAATTGAAATTGCCATTGACTGTATGAAAATGTCTTGTAAATGCAAGTTCTGAGATGAAAGTTTCTAATGTAGTATGCAATTTCTCTGCTTCAAACGCTAAGAGACTCTTCATAGTGCTGAATTAAGCAAATTCTGCCCGTTGATGGCTTGTGCACTTTGAACCTTGTTACTGTCATATTTTTGTTTGAAGCCAAGTCACTCTGATTTTTTTTTTTAATAACTTAATTTTGCAAGACATAGTCATACAAATATTATAGACATCGCAGAAAATATCACATGTATTCTGTTTCATGAAGTAAAGTGACCCTTGAATAGCACAGACAGTACCTGTTCATAGTTGGTGATGAAGTATGGCAGAGAACTACAGAGAGAATTGTTTTGGTTTAATTTTCTAAATAGGAAATAACAGGTAAGAAAAACTGCCAGAAAGACCATTAGATTGAATTATTTGGTCAGATATTAACTAGAAATTAATAGAGGTAGAGGGAGGCATAAGGAACTAGATAACTACTAAGGGCAATAGATATTTGGTACAAAAGGATGAATACATAGGTACATTATATAATTATCAGGCAGTAGAGCTGATAGAAAACAAAATCCAGAAAAGGGGAGAGATTAGAATGCGTGTACAGTAAATGTGAATTTCATAGTGAGGAACTGAAGGGTCAAAGAAAAGACCAGAAAATGGATAAATAAAGAAAAGTGGGAGGGGGAGGGATAGGAGTGGAAGGGGAAGGCTTTAGAAGGAAAGTGTGTATAGGGGGATAGGGATGGGTATAAACAGGTGAGGGATTGAAGACTCAGTCCAAGACTTGGGTGTAGGGCCTGCCTTTAGATCCTGTACTAAAAGAAATGGTTTACTTTAGTATAACTAATACAGGCAGTCCCCGAGTTAAGTACATTCGGCTTACGTAATACTCATACTTACGTACACTTCCCTCGGGACCGGAAGTCAAGCTGTCAGCATTCTTGTGCAGCAAGCTGATAAGAGACTAGCTGATAAGAGACATCAGAGAGACATAAGAGACAGAGACATCCATTGCTCGTTACTTGTGGGGCTAGCAGTGTCTGCCCACTATCTCCAAAGTGATTTAAGACTGTCTGTCTGCACCTCCGGGGAGAGGAAAGGAGAGGCTGTCAGGCTGCTCACTGAAGTGATCCTCCGTCTGTGCAGGGGGGAGGGGGCAGCGTGTGCTGTGTAAAGGAGAGCAGAGTTCTCTCATACAGTACATTACAGTACAGTGTATTTTTACCCTGCAATAATGCCTCCAACTCCACAAACCAAAAAGTTTTCTACAAAAGCGTTAGCTAATGCTTTTGATCTCATTGAAGCAGGAATGGCAAATTTAGAGGAGCAAGATCCTGATACAGAGAGGTTTGCAAAAGTTTATCGTGCAGTTACTGAAGGTCTGAAATGCTATAAGACTATTTATGAAGAGAAAAAGAAAAGCTCTGTACAAACCTCCCTTGATGCCTACTTTACAAAATTGACCCCAGCAGCAAAATCAAGCTCTGCATTACATTTGGATGTCGGAGACACTGTTGCTGCCCAATCCTCTCCAACATGCCATCCTCTGCCAAGATAGTTTAAAGTTGTACTCTACACTGTACAAGAGTTTACAGTATAATATTTGAATGTTGAATTTGATGTTTAAACATTTACATGCACATAAAAGTTAAATATGTTAAGGCAAACATGTGTCCAAGCTGCAGTTCTTATGCAAAACACCAGTTTAGAGCCTCTTGAGGTTTTACTGCTTTCTGTAACCTTATTACAAAAACGTAATCTAATATCCTGTCGTTTGGTTAGTAGTTAGTGCTTATAAAAGTGCCTGATTCAACTTATGAACAAATTCGACTTATGAACAAACCTACAGTCCCTATCTTGTACGTAACCCGGGGACTGCCTGTATCAAAACCTTTTTCTAGTTTTGGACAGAGTGGAAATTAATTAGAGTAGCCGTCAGTTTTTTTTGCCTCTGTCAGGTAAATTTGCCCTCTTATTTGTCCTATTTACAATTATCACTGACAGTAACAATAAAAGAAAATCCCAAAATTTGGGGTTCACCCCAAAACAGTAAAAGAGGGGACATTTTCCAATGGGAACACTAGTCCTGATGACTTGGAGGGGCCCCAAGAGATTCCATTAATTTGCAGGTAGTTTCTCTCACTGCTTGTTTTGGCAAAGGGGCAGGAAGTGAAGAGAAATCTCCCCAATAGGACATGGTATGGGTTGGCAAAAATCTGACAGGGGTATAACACTCCCTTACTTTATCCAAAATGGAAAAAAAGTTTTGCCTTTAGTTCTACTTTAAAGTGGTAGTAAACTCTCACCAATAATTTTTCCCCATTTAAATCATTAATAAGTACTGTACAAATTGCTGTGTGTGTATCGATTCTAATCTGCTTCATTTGCTTATAATCCGTCCTGTTCGTTTTCATGATGTCACTGGCGCATGCGCAAATTTCTCTCTATTCACAGCACATTCATTGTGTGGTCGGTCTATTCATTAATATGCATCTCCTCTCTGTGGCACAGCTCCAAGATCCCGCGAGGTTACAGTGTTCCTGAAAAACCCCATATGACTTTCAATGTCACAGGGGGTGTAAACGGCGACACACTACAAAGCACACAGGAGCAAGGAGATCAGCTGCATTATATAGCAGACTGAACAGTATCTTACAATGTAGAAAACACATTACATGATCAATAAATATGTGTTGAAATGCTTGCTCGCTGTCTATGCCATGATATGCAGGACATGGCTGCTACAGTAATCAGGAATGAAAACAAGGCTTGGCTACAACATTACTGAGCATGTGCGAGATTATAGCAGGGACAAACAGGAAGGGCGGAAGTAAATTTCACTGCAGACTCAGAAGACAATAGCTAAGATGGCACTGGCTGTTGCCAGGAAGCAAGAATTTATAATCAACTGGAAAAAAGAAAGAAACATCTGAAGGGGTGAAAGAATAATGCAGGATGTTATGGAAAGCTTTATCAGGCTAGATTTATTAAGACGGAGCATTTGAGGGGCTGAGTTTCCTACCGCTTTAAGAGATGAACTTTTGGTAGTGGATCCAGGATGACCAAGTGTCTATATCATGGTTTTCACAGCACTTTACAACAGAAAGGGAGATAGTGCAGTTACAATACTGGTCCTATTTATTAAGGTAGGTTGCTCTTGCTTCCTCCATTTTGACACCGAAGGGTCTGGGCATAAATTATGATGAACGGGTGCTGGGAAGCCGGCACATGCCAGCATCTTAATAATTAATTTATCCATTGCTATACATGCTAAAACATGGAGACTCTTAAATAGTAGAGTTAGGACCGCACTTTACAGAAGAGCCTTGATGAGGCAGTGTGGCTTCCATATACACTAAATTGCCAAAAGTATTGTGAAGCCTGCCTTTACATGCACATGAACTTTAATGGAATCCCAGTCTTAGTCTGTAGGGTTCAATATTGAGTTGGCCCACCCTTTGCAGCTATAACAGCATCAACTTTTCTGGGAAGGCTGCCCACAAGGTTTAGGAGTGTGTCGATGGGAATGTTTGACCATTCTTCCAGAAGCTCATTTGTGAGGTCAGGCACTGATGTCGGACGAGAAGGCCTGGCTTGCAGTCTCCGCTCTAATTCATACCAAAGGTAGTCTATCCAATTGAGGTCAGGACTCTATGCAGCCCAGTCAAGTTCCTCTACCTCAAACTCGCTCATCCATGTCTTTATGGACCTTGCTTAGTGCACTGGTGTGCAGTCATGTTGGAACAGGAAGGGGCCAACCCCAAACTGTTCTCACAAAGTTGGGAGCATGAAATTGTCCAAAGTGTCTTGGTATGCTGACACCTTAAGAGTTCCCTTCACTGAAACTAAGGGGCCAAGCCCAACCCTTGAAAAACAACCCCACACCATAATCTCCCCTCCACCAAACTATACACTTGACACAATGCAGGCAACTGCCAAACCTAGACGCATCCATCGGATTGCCAGACAGAGAAGTGTGATTCATCACTCCAGAGAAACACATCTCCATTGCTCTAGAGTCCAGTGGCGGCGTGCTTTACACCACTGCATCTGACGCTTTGCATTGCACTTGGTGACATAAGGCTTGGATACAGCTGCTTGGCCATGGAAACCCATTCCATGAAGCTCTCTATGCACTGTTGTGCTAATCTGAAGGCCGCACGAAGGCCACACAAAGTTTGAAGGTCTTTAGGTATAGACTTTGCAGACAGTTGGTGACACTGGGCACAATTCACTAAAGCTTATCGCATGAGTTAAGTCAGTCACATGACCACATATCGCATGCGATACTGAAAATGTTAATTCACTATTGCTAGTAAGCATTATTTACTGAAAATAGCAAAAACACTCCATAAATACCGCATAAAAAGACCTTAAAGTCAATCCACAAAAGGAAATAAATAATGCATGCGGTAATTAAGTAGTGGTCCAGGCATGCGGTATGTACTGGTATCTGTCAGAACTGTCATGGGTTGTTAAGGAATGGGTGGCCACCGAGTCCCTAACAACCTGTGAGTCATCAGCTGTCAGCGGGGTTCCCCACTGACAGCTGAATGTAAAAAAAATTGCAATTAAAAAATAATTAAAAACTATGTGAGTTCCTCCCTCCTTCCATGCCAAGCCTTTCAGGTCTGGTTTGGATTTTGAGCAGAACCCCCAAGCCAATTTTTTTTTTAAATGGCGTGGGGTCCATACCAGACCCTTATCCGAGCATGCAGCCCAGCAGGTCAGGAAAGGGGGGAATGAGAGAGCACCCCCCTCCTGAACCATACCAGGCCACATGCCCTCAACATGGAGGGGCGTAGGGACTCCCCCCCCCAAAGCACCTTGTTGATGGGGACAAGGGCCCCTTTCCCACAACCCTGGGCAGTGGTTGTGGGGGTCTACGGGTGGGGGGCTTAGCGGAATCTGGAAGCCCCCTTTAGCAAGGGGTACCACTACCCATTCACACAACATTCCTTTATTAAAAGAAGGAAAATAAAAGAATGCCCCCCGAAGTAGGTCTAACGTCAATCACGATGCCCGCCGCTGCCGCTACCTGAAAGAAGGGAAAAAAAGCCTCTGCTCCCGACGCTGGATCCTGGCCGTCTGACTGCTCCGCTGACTTGACAGTTCTTAAATATGTAAGGGACGGGGGCACCCGGTGACATCATGTATGTGATCCCGCCCTCGTGTGACATCATTGACCCAGCATGATGATGTCACACGCGGGTGGGGTCACACATGTGTTGTCACCGGGTGGCCCCGCCTCTTAAATATTTAAGAACTGTCAAGCCAGTGAGGCAGTCAGATGACTGGGAGCCAGCGTCAGGAGCTGAGCCTTTTTTTTCTTCTGTCTTTTTTCAGGTAGCTGCAGCGGGTATCGTGATTGACGTTGGATTTACTTCGGGGGACATTTTTTTATTTTCTTTGTTTTAATAAAGGACTTGTCAAAGACTGTCTACTGTCTTTTTTCAAACTACAGGTACCACGCTTGAATTCACTGAGCTCCTGAGAACGACTCATTCTTTCACAAATGTTTGTAGAAGCAGTCTGCATGCCTAGGTGCTTGATTTTATACACCTGTGGCCATGGAGGTGATTGGAACACCTGAATCCAATGATTTGAAGGGGTGTCCCAATACTTTTGGCAATATAGTGTATATTAGGAAATGTTGTGCAACTAAATCCTCTGCTTTTAATGCAAATTTGTTTTTGTTTTTTGGGGGTTTTTTTGCAGGTTAGCTGGTAAGGGTGCTGAAAAAAACTCTTGGGTGGCTGCCAATTTTGTTTAGCTTGCTGAAATTGGTGTGGTGCTTTGCTGGGTTCTGGAATGACCCTGCGCCTTTAAGGAGGAATGGGCAGCCTCCAGGCATACCTGCACTTAATTTAACCATTGCTATATATGCTCCAACATGGAGACTTTCAAAGATTAGAGTTAGGAGCACACTTTACAGAGAGGTCTTGACAAGGCATTACAGTTTCCACATATATTTGTAAATGACGTGCAACTAAAACCTCTGTTTTAAAACCTCTTCTTTTGTTTGTGCTGTGGAAAGTTCTTCCATGTGCACCTTGAATTAATGGGTAGTTGTTGCATGGAAAGGTTGCCGTTTCTTTTCTAGTTCATTAAGGGACACCAAGTTCAGTTATTCAGAGTTTGGTTATACTGCCACCTTCAGGAGGATTTGGACACTGGCAAACAAAAAGCCATTGGTCAGGCAGGTATACCCCTCCCACTCATAGAAAGATGGATGTCTTTTTTCTATTGAGAAAAATGTAACTGTTTTACTAACCATGTTTTCTTTTTTCCTTTTTTTTTAATTTCTTCATTCAAGATATTCTTTACATGCTACTGAACTGGGCTCTGTATGCAGCAACCTAGATCAACGTATCCTCAATAACAGATTTGGAGGTCATACCTGGACCCCATTGGACCCAAATTTTGTGGGCCTGCCTGAACTGTGACCTTCACTCTCTGGGCTCTGCTTGTGTAGTTTCCAGATTTTTGTGTACTCTATCAGAGCACCTTCCAGGCATAGAGATATGGTACAGACTCTAAGGTTACCCAGTCACTGAAGACTCTACTAAGTATACCATATGGACTGAGCATTGAGAACTACTGCATTTATTAGTAGCAATGAACATTAATATTATTATTATTATTATACAGGATTTATATAGCGCCAACAGTTTGCACAGTGCTTTACAATATAAGAGAGACAGTACAATTACAATACATTTCAGTACAGAAGGAATAGGAGGGCCCTGCTCGTGGAGCTTACAATCTAAAGGATCATCATTATTCCTTTTTTCTGTTGATTCCATGGAAAAAGGTCACTCTAAAATAAAATAATATTAAACTGTCAGCATTTTTTATGTTAATACAAACAACTCAACAACCAAAACATTCCCAGTAAACTATTTGTTAAAAGTTTTGCCCAAGCCACTGTTCTTTTGAATTTTCAATGCTGGTGACTTCTTCTGTCTCTCTTCTGCTTCCTCTAGTTTCTGATCTTCATAGTATTTCACAGGGAAGAGTTAACAGAGGTGTCTTGATCAGCTGTCAGTTTGTTATCTGTTGGATGGGGGAGGTTGTGCCTTGTATTTCTAGGCTATGGTGCTGTGTGTTTCTATTGACACATACAGCATAGGGAGACACATAGCCTGGCCGGGAGTGTGCATACAAGGGTGGTTCCCTGTGCACTGTGCCACCCTGAAACAGTAAACTTGGTGATCATGGCACCAGCTTAAAATGGAACACAGGCAAAGAATAAATGATAAAAAAGCTGCACACAAAGCACAACTTACTCTTATCCTGCTTAGTAATACTTGCTCCCTACATGCAAAATCAGGCCTCGCCTGCCACAACCCTGGCTGCTAGACACCACTAGAAGTCTCAAGAGACATAGCCGTGCTCTTGAGCGAGTGTGGCATAAAACTAAATCTCCCTTCTCAAAACAACTCCTGCCTCCATGTTGCTAAACAAACCTACTACATCACTCTCATTAAACTCTGTCATCCAGTCCAAAACAACTCTTTTTTTACCCTTACGTCTCTCCTTCTTTTCCTCTTCCTCTCCACTGCCTCCACCCACTGACTTACTGCCCAAGTGATCGCCAATCATTTCAAAATCAAGATCAGTTGAATTCATTATGAGATCTCCAGTGTCCAGCTTTCTCTTCCAACCAACATACAAGGTCAAATACCACTCTCAAAACTTTCCTCCTTTGACCCTATTACTACTGAGGAAGTTGTCAAACTCCTTCCTGAGGCCCACCTCATCAAGTTTCATAAGCAGGGCCCTCCTAATAATTCTGTATTAACCAATTCAATACCGGGCAATTTTACACCTTCCTGCCCAGGCCAGTTTTCAGGTTTCAGCGCTCTCACATTTTGAATGACAATTGCATGGTCATACAACATTGTACCCAAACTAAAATTTTATCATTTTCTTCACACAACTAGAGCTTTCTTTTGGTGGTATTTAATCACTACTGGGGTTTTTATTTTTTGCTAAATTAACAAAAAAAAGACCAAAAATTTAGAAAAAATGTTTTTTCTTTGTTTCTGTTATAAAAGTTTGCAAATAAATATTTGTTCTTCATAAATTTAAGCCAAGATGTATTCTGCTACATGTCTTTGGTGAAAATAACCCAAATTATGATGTATTTTTTAGTTTGTAGGAAAGTTATAGATTTCACAAACTATGGTATATATCTGAAAATTGATCAATCCTGAAGTACTGACAGCCAATCTAATTTCTTGAGGTCCAAGAATGTCAGAACAGTACAGATAGCCCCAAATGACCCCTTTTTGCAAAGTAGACAGTCCGACATACTTCATAAGAGGCATGGTGACTTTTTTGAAGTTGTATTTTTTTTGTCATAATTTTTCAGAAAATGAAAAAATTAAAAAAATTAGTTTCACTATTTTTTTTCTACATATTGTCACCAGTGCAGTACAGCATCATCATATAACTGGCAGGGCGGTGATCAGGGACACTGACTGGTGACAGTATGAAAAAAAAAATTATATATATTTTTTTTCTTTTTTTATTATTTTTTATTAAATTGTTTTTCTTTTTTTTAAGATTTGTTTTTCATATTTCACTATGACCAAAGTAGTACAATGTTACCATAGTAACATTGTACTACTTTGGGGAAGTGATCATTATTTTTTTATTTTTTTTTTACACAATTTGCTTATAGCAAAGAATTACTTTGCTATAAGCAAGCATTTACCTGAATGACATCGATTTATTCAGGGTTTTTTTTTTTTTTGTGCTTAGCTGTGATTTGGCCACAGCTAATCACATGACATGTGCATGTAATTAGCTGTGACCATTCACAGCTAGGCAGTAGTATACAATGGATGGCATGAATGAAGCCATCCATTGTATACAACTGTCAGGTGACCTGCTGTGATTGGTCACAGCAGGTCACATGGTACCGGCAATGGGGCCGATACTCAGATCTGTCATCGGCCATGTCCGAGGTACACGGCCGGTGACAGATCGCCCCGCTGCGCTGCTCTGCAAGCATTTACCTGAATGACATCGATTTATTCAGGGTTTTTTTTTTTTTGTGCTTAGCTGTGATTTGGCCACAGCTAATCACATGACATGTGCATTTAATTAGCTGTGACCATTCACAGCTAGGCAGTAGTATACAATGGATGGCATGAATGAAGCCATCCATTGTATACAACTGTCAGGTGACCTGCTGTGATTGGTCACAGCAGGTCACATGGTACCGGCAATGGGGCCGATACTCAGATCTGTCATCGGCCGTGTCCGAGGTACACGGCCGGTGACAGATCGCCCCGCTGCGCTGCTCTGCAGGAGCGCAATCTGCGCATGTGCGGGAGGACGCCATATGGCGTCCACCCGGAACGCTGTTGACATTTGCTGCCCACCATTCGGCCATAGGGCGGTCGGCAAATGGTTAAACTGCATTATTGTAGTTGTACTGTCTCCCTTTATTTTGTGAACCGCTGCACAAACTGTTGGCGCTATATACAGTAAATCTTGTATGATAAAACTAAATGAATGTTTTAAGAGGCTACTGAAAATACTTTAAAAATGTAATACGACTTTAAGTACTGCAGTACTAGCTTGAATGCCACGCATCACCTTCCACCAGGGGCGGACTGACAACTCTTGGGGCCCCCGGGCAATAGGGGATCATGGGGTCCCTGTGTCCTTGCCCAAACTCAAAAATGCCTATGAAAAAGGTATCAGGGGCATCTCATGGGGCCCCCTACTGACCCCGGGCCTTCGGGCAGTGCCCGAGTTTCCAAATGGTCAGTCCGCCCCTGCCTTCCACCCTCTATTCCATCCTTTTCAACATGAAATACATCTTTCTGCCATTACGTCTATTCTCAAAGGTTTGCAGATCTGGCTCAGTTAGTCCTTGATGCCGCTTAATGAGGGCCAAATTGCAACTATGATTGCAGTCACAGAATGCAGAGGCTGTACACATACCTTTTTGACTTTCCTTCTAGAACCTTTACTACTTCTTATCTAGAATCTGATCTTTCTTCTGCAGATCTCTGTCTGACAGTCTCACAAATCCTTGTAGAGAAATTTCAAAAGCCTGTGCGGCAGCACTCCCATGAAACATCCTACTTTATTGAAGCATAAAAATATCCAAGCACAGCACTAAGACACTGTGTGCACCTAGAGAAAAGGAGAAAAAAGGTCAATGCATTTCATGCTATGTATTCCCGACTTATGAGTCAGGAAGCTGCTGCACCTGCAGGGCCCTAATGAGGAAATTGCAGGGTCTGCATCCCTTCAGATGGGATTACAAAAATTAAATTTTTGTTGCAGGGGATGCCTGAAATCTAACTTGTATCTTACTGCAAACATCTGGGAATATCAGTGAGCCAATTAAACAAGCAGAAAATGATATTGCTGGGGGCATTCTGTACACATTCTGTGTACAGAACTCCACCAGGTAGCAATATTGCATTGCATTTTACAGAAAATGACAGCAGACAGCAGATTGAAAAGGAAAGGTAATTTTTAAAAACATTCAATTACAATATGACTTGTGTAGCAATTGTATATGCTATATTATTTTATTTTTTTTGCTATTTGTTCCCCATGAAATTGGAGTTACCCTTTAAAGATCCTATTTACAGACAATTGGAAACCCTTTTTAAGTCCTTTTTTGATTGCAGGCCCTGCTTTGCAACCAGCTATAGACATTGTGTTAGTCTGTCAAACCTTATGGGGATGGACTAGACTTATGTCCAATAATCCAGCTACTATTCTTCTAGACCTTTTTATGGTAGAGGACTTAGAGCTTATACCTTCAGCCCAATACTATTACATAGATATTTTCTTTTTTTGTTTTTTGTTTTTTGGGGTTTTTTTGCTGAATGAGTCTCCAGGCAAAATTTCTGTAAAACTATGTTATGTGGACAGGCCAGAACTTCAGGCCTCATGAACACATGAAGTCACCTAATCGTTAAATTCTCCTGGCAGCAGAAAAATGCTAAACACAGCCAAAAAGGACGTAAATGCAGTGCTGTGTTTATTCACGTTTAGCCGTGTTTAGCGCTTGGACGTTTATTCATTTGATTGGCCAGAGTATTTTCCATTGACATGGATAAACACCCAAGTGCTAAACGTGGCTATCCTTTAACTGCCTTTACACACATTTTTTGCAGCGTTTAGTTTATTTTTGCCAAAACATTCCTCTCATTATTCTTCATCCAGAAGAGGAACGTTTAATTGCCCCTGAACTCTGCTGCTTCTAAACTCTGGTAAAAGCCTATATGTACATGGACACATAGGCTGTTATTGAGTTGAGTTCAGGGACTTGCCTCACATGGAGTATCCAGATCTTATATTCTTTCTTTTCCTCCCCATGAAAAACGTTTACCTCTCTCCACTCCAATTTTATACAATTAGGCCCATTCCAATTAGGAACAGAGGCATAGAACAGCATATCCTGATATTTGTGTATTGAGAGGAAAGGAGAAGTCATTGTGTCCTGCTCTCAGTATATTAGAAAGAAAGGAGAGGTCAATAGTAAAAAGGATTTTAGCATTACAGAACACCACATTTCAGCCTGGCAGACATTGAAAATTGGCAGACAAACTAACTTTACTGCCAGCTTCTGGTTGAATGTGGACCTCCTGGCTTTCAGGTTCAACAACATACTAGACAGTATAGCATACAAGTATTGTTCACACTGTATTCAACTCTAGTGTGAAGTAAATGAAAGACAAGCTTCAGCTCAAAATCCCCTTCCATCAGTCATGCCCCTCTACAGGGCCATGGCTGATGGACAGGGATTTGAGCTGAAGCTTGTCTTACTTGTAATCTGTACTGTACCTTGGAGAAAGATATACTCTGCTAGCACCTGGACACAGAGTGCAAACCCAGAAGACTGATACTGCAGACTTGGAGCAGCGCCAGTCTGTTATGATATTACTGAACCGGCTTGCCTCCAAACACAGAGATCTTCTGGCTGAAGCAGTGGATGCTCTGTTAATTCTGTGGTATCAGTAAAGTCTGATCTATACCTCAAGAAAATAATCTATTGGCTGCTTACATTGTAGTAGGTGGATGTATAGGACTTGTTTGATTCCAGCTTTGGGTATAAGGTCCTTCAGACAGCTCTTTCAACTTCACTCTGATTATTGTTCCATTTTGTGGTCTTGTTAAAGTTTTGTAGCGTTGCCCACCAGGTCTGCTGTTCAACATTTCAATTTTCTTGGAATAACTAAATTCTGTGTCCCTTAATCACTTGCCTACCAGGCACTTCCACCCCCTTCCTGCCCAGGCCAATGAAGATTGTGCAGTCATGATACACTGTACCCATATGACAATTTTTATCATTTTTTTCACACAAATAGAGTTTTCTTTTGGTGTTATTTAACCGCCTCCCACCTGCCATATAAAGAAATGACGGACGCAAGGTGGTTCTCTCGTTCTGGGAGGACGTCATATGACATCCTCCCACTCTAACCTCACGTGCGCGGCTCTGGGGGCACGCAGCGCGGTGATTGGTGATGTGCTGTGTCCCCCAGACACAGCGAATCACCGATCAACGGAAAGAGCAGAAGACGTCGGCTCTGCCATGTGATCACCTGTGTCCAATCACAGCTGATCACATGCAAATAAGGAAATGCCGGTTATCAGCATTTCTCTCCTCACGAGCTGTCACTTTGACAGCTCGTGAGGAGAGGAGAGCCGGTAAACAGCATTCCTCAGAGGGGACAAATACACTGATCATCAGGGCACTGATGATTAGTGTGCCCTGATGATCAGTGTAGCCCCGGCAGTTCCACCTGTCAGTGTCCATCAATGCCAGATGTCAGTGCTCATCAATGCCACCTGCCAGTGCCCATCAGTGCCACATCAATCCCACATATCAGTGCCTACCACTGCACATCAATGCCACATATCAGTGCCCATCTGAGCTGCCTTTCAGTGCCACCTATCAGTGCCAGTCGGTGCCACCTATTAGTGCTGCCAATCAGTACCACCTATCAGTGCCAGTCAGTGCTGCCTATCAGTGTGCATCAGTGCCGCCTATCAGTGCTGCATATCAGTGCCACCTAACAATGCCAGTCAGTGCCACCTAACAGTGCCAGTCAGTGGCACATATCAGTGTCAGTCAGTGCCACCTATCAGTGCTGCCTATCAGTGCCATATATGAGTGCTGCCTTTCAGTGCCCATCAGTGATGCCTGTCAATGCCCATCAGTGCCTCCTCATCAGTGCCCATCAGTGCCGCCTATCAGTGCCCATCATTTCAGCCTCATTAGCGCACATCAGTGAAGGGGAAAAATCACTTATTTACAAAAGTATATAACAGAAACTAAGAAAAAAAGGTTTTTTTCAGTTGTTTTTGGTTTGTTTAGCAAAAAATAAAAAACTCAGAGGTAATTAAATACCACTAAAAGAAAGCTCCATCTGTCTCAAACAAATGATAAAAATGTCATATGGGTACAGTGTTGCATGACCACGCAATTGTCATTCAAAGTGTGACAGCACTGAAAGTTGAAAATTGGCCTGGGCAGGAAGAGGGTATAAGTGCCCTGTAGGCAAGTGGTTAATCACCTCTGGGTGTTTTATTTTTTGCTAAACAAACAAAAAAAAGACCAAACATTTTGAAAAAAAAAAAATTTTTTTGGTTTCTATTTTAAAATTTTACAAGCAGGTCATTTTTCTAATGCACTGTTGATGAGGCTGCACTAATAGGCACCACTGATGGGCACTGATGAGGAGGCACTGATAGGCAGCACTGATGGGCACTGATAGACTGCACTGATGATGTGGAACTGATGAGGCGTCACTGGTGGGCATTGATGGGGAGACAATGATGTATTAATATGTAGCACTGATAGGCGGCACTGATGGGCAAAGATAGGCAGCACTGATGGGCAACGATAGGCAGCACTGGAGGGTATTATTAGGTGGCACTGACTGGCAGCACTGACCAGCATAACTGATAGGTGACACTGACTAGTGACACTGACTGGTAGCACTATTGGGCACAGACTGGCAGCACTGACAGGCACAGATTGGCAGCACTGCTGGGCACTGATGGACAGCACTATTGGGCACTGATGGGCACTTTTGGGGCTGCACTGATAACCAGGGCACTGATAATCAGTGCCCTGATTATCAGCGTAGATAAATCCTTTTACAGTTGCCTGTTATTGGCAGTACTTTTCTCACATTGTGACAGCGGAAAGTACTGCCAAGTGTATTCATATGGTGATCGGCTGTAATTGGACACAGCTGATCAAGAGGTAAAAGGCTGCTGTGATTGGTCCTTTACCATGTCATGTGATCAGCTATGTCCACAGGATACAGTAATCACAGAGAGCGTTGAGTGTGCGCTGCCGGGGGCACGTGGGGGGGAGTGCGGTCTGGGAGGATATCATATGACTCCCTCCCAGAACTAGATGGTCGTACTGTAGCTGGCATTTGGCTATAGCGCAGTCAAGAAGCTGTTAATGAACAAGAAAGAAAACAGTATTTTTGTACTTACTTTGAAATCCATTTCTTGGAGTTCATTAAGGGATACTGGTCCCACCACTATGTGCTGGTGAGCTACTCCTAGTACTGTTTTTCGACTAAACTGAGGCCTGCTGGGAGTGAAAAGGGTTACACCTCTAGGAACAAATTTCAATCTAGGAGGGAAACCTACAAGTCAAACCTTGTGGTCACCTTCTGAATGTCTCTCAAGAAGGTGTAGGCTAATTTGATTGGGATCAGGGGCAGACTGACCATTTGGAAACTTGGACACTGCCTGAGGGCCCGGGGTCAGTAGGGGGCCCCATGAGATGCCCCTAGTACCTTTTTCATAGGCTTTTTTGAGTTTGGGCCCCATGATCCCCTATTGCCCGGGGGCCCCATGAGTTGTCAGTCCGCCCCTGATTGGGATGGTTTATATTTGGTGGAGCATGCGAGGTAAAACAATAATTTTAGATATTGCAGATCACCCAGAACATGAGAAGTTAGAAAGGTCCCATTTTTGGAGATTAGCTTTCACTTTCTGAAGCAAAGTTAAGAAATTTAATCTGAACAAATTTTTAGGATCAGCAGCAAAGTGGATTCCCAAGTCAGGATGTTGTGTGGTTCCCAACAAAAGGGCAAAACTTGGCTTAGTCATTGAATACGCAAGTGACCAGTGGAGTATTATGCTTAGAGCTGCCAATTTGACTATATTGATAGAGATATTGAGGGTCTAACTGAATTTGGCAAATTCCACCTTTAAGTGAAGGTTGAGAGAGAAAGAAGAGGAAGTCATACACAAATGCAGCTAGTAAATATTCTATAACTCCCACAGTAATCTATTTAATGGAGTTGTTTGTTTTGATTGTGCAAAGGAACGGCTCCAACGATAAGACTAAAATGATAAGGAAAACTGAGCAGCCCTTTCAGGTACCACTGGAAATCGAGAAGGAGGTGAACAGGATTCCAATTGTTTTTTACCTTTGCCAAGCTTCTTACAGTACAAGAATACGATTCACGTAATCATGAGGGATCAGCCAAATGAGTTTGGTGCAAGGCAGGTTTCAAAACATGACTAAAGTTCAGATGTCAACATCGATTCTCATTAAAGCCAATGGGAGCCAAGTGTTTAAAAACAGTAATGATCATTTTGTAGGCTAATAGGCAGAGGATTATAAAACAAATGGCATGGGGATTGGGCAATGCCCTAGGGAACATGTACTAAAGCAAAAACAAAATTAGACAAATCTGATTGGCGGGGAGCCAAGATCAGCATTAAAAATGCAAAATTCTCTTAAATACCATGCCTGGGGTGTGCAGACAGTGAAGTGGCTCATATGTACTATGCATACAGCAAAACTGACATTTACAAAGAAAAAAATGCAGTTTCAATTGCTGGCAAATAACAGCTCCATCCAGTTAATTTTGTAAACAAAGTAACCGGGGATTCCGCTCAGCTTTACCAGAACCTTATGCTAGATGAGAGACTGAAAAAAAAGCTTGGGGTTCACCCATCAGTACTATCCCCTTACCTGAGCATGGGGCCTGACAGACCAGGATGGGGGGATATGCCCCCCTCCCAAAAAACCATTCGAGGCCACATGCCCCTTTGCCAGGGGTTACTTTGCTCCCATTTTGATGAGGACAAGAGCCTTTTCCCCAGAAGCTTGGCTCTGTGCTTTTGGGGGTCTAAGGGCAGGAGGCTTATTGGAATCTAGAAACCCCCTACCGCTCCCCATGTATATGAGTAAAGGGTACTAAGTGGGTTAGGAGGGATGGGTTCTATCAGATGGGAGGTTCATAGTAATGAAGCTGTGATCTGAATATGTCTGTGGAGGGATAGTGGCATTAAGCAGGTTGGGAATGTCTTCCTGAGAGATGAAAAAGTAGTCAATTCTATTCAATTAGAGGTATCCAAAAAAGAATCCAAAGCCACAGTGACATTCTCTTCCAAAGGTATAGTGTCAGAGGCAAGAAATTTTAGTTCAGAGAAGATACTGAGTTAATTATATTTTCAGAAATATAAATTTGGCTAGCATGGTCTGTTTGTGGAAAACTGGAAAACATTTTCCAGGGGTCACTGGCATGAAAAGGCAGAAGAATCTATTACTTAGTCAAGGAAAAATGTTTCTTTAGAAGTGTGTCCCCTATGAGCTCTGTTTTTTGGCATGAGATAATGCCATTGATCTTTTCATTGGGATGTTTAGATATTTGGTATTTAGGGAGAGAAAATGGTAAGTTTACATTGGTGAAAGGTGACACGGTAAAAAGCACTGGGATTGACAGGATATTCTGTAAAGAAAATTCAAGAGTAGGTATGTTCTAGTAAAAAAAAAAAAAAGACCCAGGCAGATCAGCTTGGAATTTGAGAGATGGAGTGTAGTAGGGAGTAAGGGACAAGTAAAAAAGTAGGAAAGGGGGACAGTGAAAGAAATTTAAGGTATCATAACTATTACAATATTACTACTGAGAACAGAAAGGGTTTTCAGGAATGCGGCCCAAAAAAATGCAGCTAATGTGGGTATTGCTTAATGCCAGAGCTATGAAGACTGCTCAATAATGGCAACTACGTTGGAATAACATGTGTATGGCTCTTGGAGTCAGAACTGGCTGGTTGGGGTTGGTGGGAAATATAGAAATCTTTTGTCTTCCATAGAGGGACCTTTGCCTTTACCTTCTGGTATTTTGATCAAAGGTAATTAGAAGAAAGCTAAGCTGAACAAACTGTAAATACAAATGTTTGAAATAATAGAAAAAAAATATATATTTGGACAAAATTATATATCAGGAAGAGCTGGTCATATAAGCTAGGGTTTCTAGAGGGAAACTAGTAAGATACCCAGCATAACAATTAGGGAGATACAGTAGATAGGGATAATCAGGGGCGGACTGACCATTTGGAAACTCGGGCACTGCCCGAGGACCCGGGGTCAGTAGGGGGCCCCATGAGATGCCCCTGGTACCTTTTTCATAAGCTTTTTTGAGTTTGGGCAAGGACACAGGGGCCCCATGATCCCCTATTGCCCGGGGGCCCCATGAGTTGTCAGTCCGCCCCTGGGGATAGTACAAAATTGTGATTTCCAAGAGGTACTGAGGAGGTGCACGTCACAAAGGCATGCCAAAAGAATGTAAACAAACAAGAGACATATTAGGCAATGTCTGCAAGGTGTTTGATATATGATTATCTATATAAGACATCTTTGTTGGTAGTGTAGAAATTGAGAGATAACACTGGGTATCTGAGTGTGAATGGAGGGAACCCCCAGACCCTCTGTAATAAAGGCACAAAGACTGAGATCCAGAAAACACCGCCTAAAGTAATATGCATTTTGTTGTGCAAAAAATTCTTAAACATATAAGATGAAACATTTAGATTACCCCTACTACTTACTTACTTAATACTAGGCGGTCATGAATCAAGAGGTTAAACACACAGCACCCTGTAGTGGATTGAAAAGTATTTTGTAAAGCACTGCACAAACTGCTGGCGCTATATAAATCCTGTATAATAATGATGATAATAATAATAATATATTTACTTAAAATAGGATTAGGCTGCCCTAGCCAGAGCCAGCAAGCGTATTGCTTTCATAGTCTTCATAAGCAATAAGTGAAAATAATGGAAGTCAAAGTCAAGCTAAATTGATTTTACAGTATGCTGTATTGTTTTGATAATTTCACATTTAAAACTAAATAAACCACATTTTGATTTTAAAATAGAATCCAAAAAGTAAAATTTGCTACGTTTAGAAATGTTAATTGTGCCTAAGCAGTACATGTACCTTTGTCTTGTATTGTTCCTGAAAAATAACAGTGCAATTCTGGTGCCATGAGCCTCATAAGCTGTATATTGGTAGTGTGAGCTCATCTGCAGCACTGTACCTCTAAGTGCTAGTCTCACATAATTTGGAGAGAGGTGTTGCAAGTAGCCTACAGGCAATGTTGTTGAATAGTCCTTTGTTCTCTCTCTGCTTTTTGAGAACTGCTGTCACAGATTAGGCCCTCTTTAAGTATTTAGGAACATTTTTTTTTTCTGTGATTTCTTTTTCTTGCAAAATCATTATCATGTTGTTAAAGCTGAATTCCAGGTATGTATATTTTTGTAAAGTTACATCCATAACTGGCTGATCCCCATGGAAGCTACTACAATGATTGCTCCTAGCTTCCGGGTCCCATGCCAGACAGCTCTCTTGCTTCTTACTAAGCAGAGGACACTCACAAGGCCCAGTCATCATTCAAGGAGCACATTTTCACAATGATTGGATGAGGTTGGTTTCCACCTTGTTTGATCAGGAAACACTTTGTGTTGGAATACAGTGTATTTTGTGCGACAACTACATCAGTATTCAGTAGAGATAAATTATTCAACCAGTTAATGGCAGTGTTTATAAGTTTATAGCTGCATCTATGGTAAACTCTATATCTTTTCACTGAATAAAATATTCTGCTTCCTTGTTGCAGTGAAGCAGAAATGTACATGTGGACTGTGCACTGTCTATTGTGTAGGGCTATATACAGAATGTCTAACACTTTGAATTAATTGAGAAAATACAAAATGCTTTCTGAATGGTGCTCATGGTAATCAAGTGACTCCTATTTTTCCATAAGCAGCAAGGCAGCCACTCAGCACAAGACCCAGAAGCTAATGGAAATCACTGAAGTAGCAGTGCCTACTACAGTAATTTCCAGCTTCTACAGGGATCAAATTAATATTGATCATGCAGTATTACAGTATCATGGACCAAGCTGGACTAATGTAACTATGAAATAATATTCACACCTGGAATTCAGATTTAAAGGGGTCTGCCCCTGCATCTAAGCCAAAAGGCACTCCACTACAAGACAGTAATAACATGAACTGTGCTACCATGGTAAAATCCACCCACAGCAATATCTGTGAATTTAGAGGACACCATTTTGTTGCCTTTCGATTAAATTTCAAAACATCTGAAAGACCTCACACACACCCTCACTGTCAAGCCTAGGTTGGCGTTTGCAAGCACAGTATAGAAGAGATAATTTCTGACAACTTGCATTTGTCCAGCAAAGAAACATATATAATAACATATAATATAATGGTGTCACAGTAATGAATTATACCAATTATTATTATTAGTATACAGACTTTATATAGTGCTAACAGTTTGCGTATCACTTTAAAAGATGAGGGCAGACAGTACAGTTACCATACAATTCAATACAGGAGGAATCAGAGGGCCCTGCTTGTTAGAGCTTGCAATGTAGGAGGGACGGTAGATCATTGTATTTCTGGTCTTACTTAATCTAATGGACAATCTGAGAATGGATTTTAAGAGTCATTCAGCACAGATCTAGTGCTTCCCTATCTAAAGAATAAATTCTTTGCAAATTTTACACCAGTATAGCTACAGATGGAGTGAGGGAAGTGTTGAGAAATTTTCTACATACAAGAATGGATTTGTCCTTCTCAAATACCTGAAAAACAAACAAAACATCGCTAAAAACTACCAGAAAAATGAAATAAAAATTACAACTGTAGAAGAGAAAATCATATACAAACAATATAGTAAGAAAGTCAACAAAAGGTGAATGCAAATAGCAGCATAGATCACTGTCATCTCATATTGCACTGCCACTCTAGTAGGAACATTTCCTGGAAAACAGATATCATTTGAGAGCTTACATTGCTTCCATAAATGTGAATAAGGTATAGATCTATACCAGAAAAATCAATCCTTGAATAAAGTTTGAACCCAGCGTAGTTCTATCTCACCTTAAGATGCCACTTCCTGAGCCAGCCTTAAAAATCAAAAGCTTTGTCATCTTTGTAGTATAATCACAATGGAAGATCTGTCAAGAGACTCACTGGATATTAAGGCTATTACTTTGAACATGGTATATCAACTTATACTATATTGCCAAAAGTATTGGGTTCAGGTGTTCCAATCACCTCCATGGCTACAGGTGTAAAAAATCAAGCACCTAGGCATGCAGACTGCTTCTACAAACATTTGTGAAAGAATGGGTCACTTTCAGGAGCTCAGTGAATTCAAGCATGGTACCATGATAGGTTGCCAACTGTGCAATAAATCCATCCGGGAAATTTCCTTGCTACTAAATATTCCATGGTCAACTGTTAGTGGTATTATAACAAAGTGGAAGCAACTGGGAACAACAGCATCTCAGCCACGAAGTGGTAGGACAAAGAATGGGGTCAGCGCATGCTGAAGCATACAGTGCGCAGAAGTCGCCAACTATCTGCAGAGTCAATAGTTAAAGACCTCCAAACTTTGTGTGGCCTTCAGATTAGCACAACAACAGTGCATAGAGAGCTTCATGGAATGGGTTTCCATGGCCAAGCAGCCGCATCCAAGCCTACATCACCAAGTGCAATGCAAAGCATTGGATGCAGTGGTGTAAAGCACGCCGACACTGGACTCTAGAGCAGTGGAGACGTGTCCTCTGGGGTGACGAATCACACTTCTCTGTCTGGCAGTCCAATGGCCGTGTCTGGGTTTGGCGGTTTCCAGGAGACCAGTACTTGCCTGACCGCAATGTGCCAAGTGTAAAGTTTGATGGAGGGAGGATTATGGTGTGGGGTTGTTTTTCAGGGGTTGGGCTTGGCCCCTTAGTTCCAATGAAAGGAACTCTTAAGGCATCAGCAGACCAAGACATTTTGGATAATTTCATGCTCCCAACGTTGTGGGAACAGTTTGGGGATGGCCCCTGCCTGTTCCAACATGACTGCACAGTGCACAAAGCAAGGTCCATAAAACATGGCTGAGCGAGTTTGGGGTGGAGGAACTGGACTGGCCTGCACAGAGTCCTGACCTCAACCTAATAGAACACCTTTGGGATAAATTAGAGTGAAGACTGCGAGCCAGACCTTCTCGTCCAACATCAGGGCTGAGCTCACAAATGAGCTTCTGGAAGAGTGGTCAAACATTCCCATAGACACTCTTAAACCTTGTGGACAGCCTTCCCAGAAGAGGGGAAGCTGTTATAGCTGCTAAGGGTGGGCCAACTCAATATTAAACCCTATGGACTAAGACTGGGATGCCATTAACATTCATGTGCGTGTAAAGGTAGGCGTCCCAATACTTTTGGCAATGTGGTGTATATCATATTACTTTTTTTCTTTATTTAGGAAACAGAGATGTGCTATATTGGACGGCCACACTTAAGACCTGGGCAGCTCTAGTTCATACATAGCAACACTTTTGTTTGTTGTTAGAGGCTATTATTGTTCTCCATTTTGAATTATCTTCCATTCTATTTAACCTATGATTTCTTCAGCCTAATGTCTTCAGTATTGCATTATGACCTTGCCTTGGAATACTAGAATCTTGTATATGTAACCCATTGCAATGTTAATACTTGCAGTGCATTAAAATGGACATTAGATGGCGGTGGTCTGTCATTCAGGGTCACTCACATGGATAGAACAGCCCTCTGGAACTTATATGCTGTATAGCAGGACGCAGCTGGCGAGCAGGGTAGGCAGGGACTACATTTCCCAAGAGAGGGAGTGCATGGGCGGGGGCATATAAATATAAAAACCCAGGAGATTGGCATAGAGAGTGCTGGGAGAGACTGAAAGAGAAGGAGGTGTGCTGACAGCTGAAGTTCTGAACTAGGCTGTGGAAATGGAGTTGGAGAGAAAGGAAGAGCGGAAAGAGCTTGCTGACCACCGGTCTGCCACGCTGCCCAGCAGGCCAATCTGACAGCAGGAGACCAGACGTGACACCAAGTCTGAGTTAGAGAGTCCATGGACTGACCCCATTTGCAGGGAGAGACAGACCGCTACGATCTGCGGGACTACTTAATCGGGTGAGAGAGACCCATGCATCCAACCAATTGAATACTGACAGTTTGCCATCTCATCTATCTACCTACACATAGTTGTGAGCATTACATATAGTTGCTTCAGTCTGCGGTGTAGTTCTCACAGCTGCATCGTTGAGATACGTCTACATTGCAGTTTCTTGTACAAGCTGATCGCTGGACATACAGTTGCAGGCCAGGATACAGCAGTGTCCACTGACACAACAAGTTTTCCTCAACAAAGCAGGATTCCCATTACTGTTAACTTTTGCCTTTGATGTACAAAGGGAGCTGCCTTTGCCTATAGACATTATTGCCAATTGCTGCTATTCGTTACAAGTTTGCTCCATGTTTAGTGTTTTAAAGGGGACCCTGTCTTAATTCCCTACCACCAAGAGGAAAAGTGTTAATTCTCCCTTTGTTCCTTTGTGTCACCATCCCAAGGTACTATATTACACACCTCAACGCAAGGTCATACCAACTGGGCCCCAACAAGCACGTAGAAGATATTGTAGTGTTCTTAAAGGTACAGTGTTCAATTTTATATAAGAATTCTCTTTCTTTCACATCTAATCCTTGTCATCTACTTCTGAGGACCCACAGTGAGCTTACCTGTTTCTTGATAGTTGTTTTCTGCTCACTGAGGATTCAGCAGTCTCCACAGATTGGAGGCAGTGGACTATTTCTGAAAGTAGGGCTGCTAACAGTTATTGCTGCTTTATTGTGAATGTTGTTACTTTTGTTCACAATTACTAAGAGTGGTTATACGCTGCTCAAAAAAATTAAAGGAACACTTTGAAAACACATCAGATCTCAATGGGGAAAAATATCATGCTGGATATCTATACTGATATGGATTGGGTATTGTGTTAGGAACGTAAGGATGTCACATAGTTTGATGGAAATGAAAGTTATCAACCTACAGAGGACTGGATTCAAAGACACCCCGAAAATCAAAATGAAAAAATGATGCAGCAGGTTAGTCCATTGCACCAACTCAAAATAGTACTCTGCAGTTTGTATGGCCCCCGCGTGCTTGTATGCATGCCTGACAATGTCGGGGCATGCTCCTAATGAGACAACTGATGGCGTCCTGGAGTATTTCCTCCCAGATCTGGACCAGGGCATCACTGAGCTCCTGGACATTCTGAGGTGCAATCTGGCGGCATCAGATGGACCGAAACATGATATCCCAGAGGTGTGTTCTAATGGATTTAGGTAAGGTGAACGTGGGAGCTATTCAATGGTATGAACTCCTTCATCCTCCAGGAACTGCCTGCATATTCTAGCCACAGGCATTGTCATGCACCAGGAGGAACCCAGGACCCACTGCACCAGCATAGGGTCTGACAATAGGTCAAAGGATTTCATCCTGATACCTAATGGTAATCAGGGTACCATTGTCTAGCCTGTAGAGGTCTGTGTGTCCCTCCATGGATATACATCCCCAGACCATCATTGACCCACCACCAAACATGCTGAACGATGCTACAAGCAACATAACATTCTCCATGACTTTTCCAGACCTTTTCACGTCTGTCACATGTGCTCAGGGTGAGCCTGCTCTGATCTGTGAAAAGCACAGGGCGCCAGTGGCAGACCTACCAATTCTGGTGTTCAATGGCAAATGCCAATCAAGATCTATGGTGCTGGGCAGTGAGCACAGGACCCACTAGAGGATGTCGGGCCCTCAGGCCACCCCCATGAAGTCTGTTTCTGATTGTTTGGTCAGAGACATTCACACCAGTGGCCTGCTGGAGGTCATTTTGTTTGCTCTGGCAGTGCTCATTCTGTTCTTCCTTGCCCAAATGAGCAGATATCGGTCCGGCTTAAGGACCTTCTACTGCCCAGCTCTCCTAGAGTAACTGCATGTCTCCTGGAATCTCCTCCATGCTCTTGAGACTGTGCTGGGAGACACAGCAAACCTTCTGGCAATGGCACGTATTGATGTGCCATCCTGGAGGAGTTGGACTGCCTGTTCAACCTCTGTAGGGTTCAGGTATCGCCTCATGCTATCAGTAGTGACACTGACCCTAGACAAATGCAAAACTAGGAAAAAACAGAAAAGATGAGTAGGGTAAAAATGTAAGTGGCCTTCACCTGTAAAACTATTCCTGTTTTGGGGGGTCGTCTCATTGTTGTCCATCTAGTGTACCTGTTGTTAATTTCATTAACACCAAAGCAGTGAAACTGATAAACAACCCCATCTGTTACTTAACTGACCAGATCAATATCCAAGGAGTTTAATTGACTTGATGCTATACTCTGATTAAAAAGTGTACCGTTAATTTTTTTGAGCAGTGTATTTACTGGATATATCAAAGTCATTTTATTCTTTTTGACCAAGTTACCTTTGATTCCAATATAAACTTCATATTGGTTTACATTAATTTGTGTGTGAGTCCATTTTACAGTTGTGATTTTCTTTGGTCATGGGAGAAAGGTGGTGTCAGCAGAGGTTTGGCTTGCAACCAGAGGTTAAGATTGACAGAAAACCCAAAATAATTACTAAGCAACCCTTAAGTGGATAGTGATACATATATTTCTGTAACACCCTCCAGGTTAGCCAGATAGTTGTTTGTTGCATTCTTTTTAGGCAGAGGCTGAGTAGCAGCCTGGGATGAGTCAGCCTAAGAGTGAGGAAGGTGTTCCCCTCAGGACATGCTGGGAGGTTCAGGGATTATGGAGCCCTCCCACCCTTCCAGAAACTTAGAGAACTTTCTGTAAGGGGGGGAGGAAGGGAGGAGGCCCAGATCTGCATGTTTGAGGGACGCTGACCAATCCCCTAGAAGGAAGCAGAGCATGGTGTCCAGGGCAACCCTCAAAAGTGGCAGAGCCTGTGCAGCAGAGTGTCAGGTGGAATATGGAGTGAGGAGCTGGAGTATGGAGCTTGGAAAGGAGCCTACCTACGAGCAGTTTCTGGAGAAGAGGATCTGTTCCCCTTAGGGAGGACGTCCTGAGCAGCAGGGAAGAAGCCAGTGCAGTGAAAGTCCTGAAGGCAGCCACCAACTCATCAAGCTGCCAGGAAAGGACAGTGTGAGTACTCTTGCACCCCCTAGGCCGGATAACGGGAGAGGGC
This sequence comes from Staurois parvus, assembly GCF_062004578.1. NCBI lineage: Eukaryota > Metazoa > Chordata > Amphibia > Anura > Ranidae > Staurois > Staurois parvus. Next base: position 1,746,647 of record NW_028318250.1, on the reverse strand, counting down.
AGTCAGGTGGAAAACCCAACTAGCTTCTCATCTGGGACTACTGCATTAAATTGGCAGTTTTTGGGCCCCTATGCCCAGGGAATACCCTCAGGCAGCAGGGTCAAGAGGAGGATTTGTCTGGGGTCTGAGGAGGTACACCAAAGAGCTTTGGATGCTCTAAGAGGAGAGACTTTTTCTATCCACATTTTTGTACATAGATGGTCTAAGTTGTCCTCAAGTTTGCAGTTTCATTGGGCATCCCATACTGTATACCCCTCAATGCAATACAAGTTATCAAACCCCTTAATAAAATCACAAACCAAGCACAAAGACTGTTTACTGACTCCAGTGTGCAAAATATGGAAGAAACTGCGTGTTCCCTGGCTGTGCAGAGCTTTAGGGGGACCCAAAACTCAGTGACTCCTAAGGGAGTAGTGCTATATTTCCATCATCCCTGACAATGTTGTAGCAAGTTACTACAACATCGTGTATTACGGTGTAATATATATTGTCAGAGAATCGTGTGAGAACTTAAAAAAGACTTTTTACTAGAAGAAGGTTAACTTACTTACTAAAAGACGTTTTACTAGAAGCCCAGTATTTATACATGCTTTTCGCACCTATTCTGCAGGCATATATCACACCAAATTTGAGAACATAGAACCCTCTTTTATTTGTGGTAACACTTTTATTGGTCATAGACCAAGTCATTTTCACCATATTCCCAATGCCACTGACAAAATTACAAAAAAGAAGGTCATTGCAGGACGTAAAGCAATACCTGTATATGCATTCTTGCACATTTCTGCAGTCTCCTTTAAAGCAATAGCGATTACAAAGCAATGTGCAAATCATTTAACATCTGGCATTTATATATTGAGATATCCGAGTCTCTTTATAAGAAGAAGGAAAAATGCAGGGATGTGTGTCTTCCTGGAATCACCTGATCTACCAACATTCACTGACAGCATTCCCCTAATGTATAGCACAGAAAACTATTTTGCCACCAAGGCTGGACAATTTGGTCTAATATTAATGTGAGCTTGGTAGCATGGCAGGACTGCAGCAATTATCTAGTGAATATGCAAATATCTGGTAAATCTGGTGGTTTGTCTTTATACCCAAATGGACAAATGTCCTTTGGAAATATTACAGTTTTCCAGTCAGTGTTTGAAAATATAAATCTGTGAACCATGTAAAATGTGATTGCTTGGACAAGTTTATAAATAGTATAAAGAGCAACTTAGAAAATAAATGATGAACCAACAACTGGAAGGAATATGATCATTTGCCACGTTAAAATTAGGAGTACATTTGTGCTCAGAAGAGATTCTATGTTGATTGTACCAATCTATCACCAAAACAGGCCATCTGAAAGAACAGATGCGACTGTGAGCTTCTTGAGGTAACTTTATTTTGCTACTTTAAGAATAGCAGGCTATGAGAAGTGGAAAAAGGATGAAAGCCCATAGGATTTGACTTGACATATACAATGTGAGGCTACCAAAAGTCTCAAACTCATGAACCTTCATGGCAGATAAACAAACCAGGCTGCATCTTCTTGCAGGTAACAGTCCAGTAGAATAAGTTTGTAGTATGACTCACATAGGACCTTTTTAATCAACGAAGTCAACGAAGGCACTTGGTCCATTAGGACTTAGAAGTACATTGTTTTATTTGTCGCTTATTATAAACTAAAAGTCTAAAAATTATAGCAGATGTATTACTAAGCCATAATGCCAGACTCGTAACAGCAACATGACTTTGTAAGGGGTCAACAGGAATGAACATTCAGGCCAGACTGTCTGAATTAAGTGCCTTTATTGTTAATTCCACAACTTTACTGAAGCAGGGACTGGTTTTTAGTGGGTTTTTCACTTAACAAAAGTAAGAGATATTTGCCTTCAGAAACAGTCATTAGCTTACATATTCATTTACACTTCATAGTGTAGACGGCTATTGACAATTAGTTACAAAGAACTGTGTTACAGAAACACATGCTCTTATTCCTAATCATATTCAAATTATATTTATGTCTGTTGTCTTTCTGCAATGCTACTATTCCATAGAATGTTTAGCATAGAAAAACAATGTAAACCCATTTATTTAACAATTGATTTAACATATTTTATACAGCATAGACCTTCAGGAACATTTTCTGCAGATATAATTGTAGATCTTTTAGAAGAAATTATAGATCATATCCAATTCTTTTCTGCTAAGTTGGGTCAGATTTGATACACATTTTTTCTATTAAAACCATACTGTTGTTGATTTATCTTGCTTTTAGCATTGTTGTCTTGTTACAACAACCAAATTCTCTCAAATTTTTCGGTGACCAAATCTTGTAAATTTTCCTAATGCAATTTGAAATTCATAGAGCCCTTTATAAAAACAAGTTGTATAAGTAAAGGCCGGAAAGCAGTCAAAAATGATTATGCTTTAATTAGTTTCATGGTTGGTATTTTTTTTTGATGTTGGTGTGTAATAATTTTTTAATTAAAAGATAATGTTGTTTGTTTCTGCCAAAAATATTCACATTGTGTCTCATTCATTCACTTCTGGTTCAGTGGTTTTCTTATAGTGGATGTTATAGTTGGCGAACCCTACACATCCACAGAGCCAACCTCCCTCCAGAATGCAACCCCAGAGCATCAGGTTTTTAGACAGTCAACCAACAGAAAAACTGTTGTTTGCCAAGAGGCAGAAGCATACAGACAGGAGCATATATAAAGACAAGCGGCTGACAAAAGATTAGTCAAACAATCTACGAGTTAAGGTGGGCAGCAGACAGAAGCAAAAACCAAATAACAGAGCGAGGTCAGAATTCAGAAGGCAAGTGTAAATGGACAGAAAGTGTAAAATAAACTCTACTTTGACAGCGTTCAAATTTGCAAAATTCGTCCATCAACTGGCTGCATAATAAATAGAGTGAATGTTGGCATAACCTGTGTGAATCCTGTCAAATCTTTAAGGTAAATCCTTTCGGTGAATATTCATTTGGCAAATTGCCCAGTAAATTATTGATAAATGGACCCTTATATGTCTGTAACAGTAGTGTGCACTGGGGTATACTATCTGAAAGTAATAGAGAGTTGATTTTGTGTGTTTTCCTAGTCAATTAGGTCATTTAATTAATGTGACAGCACAATCACTATTTCTTAGTTTAACAGTAAACCACAATTTAGTACCAATTCTGTGTCTTCTGCAGTAAGCACAATGGAAGATCAAATGTATGTATGCATGATAGATAGATAGATAGATAGATAGATAGATAGATAGATAGATAGATAGATAGATAGATAGATACTATAATTTCATGCACACACAGGAATGAAACTTGCAATGAAATCCTTGCACCAGTAAAATCAGCATACTATCTCACTCCTCATTATCTATACTACTAGTGAGATCTGCATATGAACTCACAAGCTCACTCCTTTGAAGCTATGTCATCAACGATATCTGTTTTCCAGTAGAAACAGCTCCCTCACTAGCATTTATTCCTCTAATAAAATCTGCACTCTAACATAGAACCTTAGGGTGCCTTCAGGTTTCTTTAAGCCAGCAGGTGGATCAAGCCTGCCTTTTAGTTGCACAGAGCCACAGGTTTTCATTGTGCAGCATTACAACCTTCTAGCCACCAGCATCCTAGCAACCAGTGATTTTTGATTGAAAAGATACTTTTATTGCAGAAGCATCAAAAACAACATGTTACTTGTAATCGGGGTACATCTCACCCTGTACTGCGACGCAGCGCACCACATTGCAATACAGTTCCAAGCATACGATAAATACATTCAGAAATAAATACATTCGCTCAGCGGTATGATGCCTGACGTGATGTGCGCGGAGGATGAATCCCCCGGACCACCACGTCCTGCATGACGCCGCTTACCCCAAAAACTGTAGCATCCTAATACAATATACATTTCCTAGTCACTATGTCATGCAGAAAAACGATAAACTGAAAATCACGATTCACAATAGGCATCGGGTGTGCGGGGGGGGGAAGGGGAGGGGAGGGGGAAACACAGGCCCGAAGCTTTATTGAAAAGACAAAGACACGCAAGGGGGAGTAGGGGGAAGGGGGAAATCTTCAGACGTCCTCTTCCTCCTTAAAGTCCATCAAGGAATAGTCTCTGAGCAGACTGAGGATCAGTCTGCGGCAGTCCTCAATGGACATCCTCTCCCGCTGGTGGATGAGGCGCTTTCTGGCGCACCATAAAGCGTCCTTAAAACAGCACAGCACCCGCCAGGCGCCGTCAATGTCCTCCAGAGAAAAGGTTCCACAGAACAGTCCATTCAACACCCCGAAGTGAGTGATGGCTGTCTGTGGCACAAAGTCCTTGAGTTCAGGTTCCAGGGCCCCCAACAGGGCCTGAGCAAATGAGCACTCCCAGAAAACGTGGTAAGACGTTTCCTCATGGATGATGCAGAAGGGGCAGTGTCTGTATCTGCTCAGGTTCCTGGCATGCATAAATGTCCTGAGAGGCAACCCCCCTTGGATTGCCATCCATGCCAGATCTTTGTGCCTGTTGGTAAGAATGTTGGAAGAAACATTCCTCCAGACCACCTTGCAGGTGTCTGAAGGCAGGCCTGGAACCGACTCCAAAATGTCGCTGGCTCGGATGAGCTTGTAGATAGTCTTTGGCTTCCACAAGTCAGGCTTGACTCCCTGCAGCCCTTGCTCCCTGATGAACTTGAAAGTGTCCAAGTAGAACCAAGGAGTGTCCCAGTTGTAGGGGATGGAAATATCCCAAGTGTCCCACCCCAGGGACCTCCAGAGAGGCAACAGGAAGAAGCGAGACATTGCGTTCCCGCCAGAGTCCATAGTCCGTCTTGGCAAAGTTCTGCGGATGCAGTTGCAAGCAAAGAACACCCTCAGCTGGGTGGCGATGTCGGGCACGCCCTTACCGCCCTTGAGGGGTTCCTTGAACATGACTGCCCGCTTCACTCTGTCCATCTTGGAGCCCCAGATGAAGTGAAACACCGCCCTGGTGATGGCCTTGCAGGTGTTGACCCGAGGGGGCCAGGCCTGGGCGAGGTACTGCAACACAGGGAGAATCTCGCTGCGGAGTACCAGTGTCTTCCCTTCGATGGTGAGGTCTCTGAGGCTCCAGAGTCCAAACTTTTGGCGCATCTTGGCCAGTCTCTCCTCCCAAGACTTCAGGGCTGCGCCCTCGGCACCAAACCAAACTCCCAAAATCTTCATGAAGTCTGTCTTGATGCCAAAGGGCATGGATGCAGAAGAAGGCAGGAACCACTTTCCGAAGAGCATGACTTCCGACTTCCCGCAGTTGACCTTTGCCCCCGAAGCTTGGCCGAAGTCCTCGCAGGTCTGGACGAGCAGGTCGATGGAGCGCTGGTTGGCACAGAACACCGTCACGTCGTCCATGTAGAGCGAGCACTTCACTTCCCGTCTGTCTGGTCCCGGCGCGGTGATTCCCCCGATCTCTGGATTCCGTCTGATGCATTCGGCGAAGAGCTCTATACAGCAAACAAAAAGCAGAGGTGAGAGAGGACAGCCTTGTCTGACCCCGGAGAGGACCGGGAAGGGGTCAGTCTTCCAGCCGTTCACCTGCACGGAACTACAAATGTCATTATACATGATGTCAACATATGAACAAAACATTTCCCCGAGACCAAACCTGCGCAGGGCTCTGCACATAAACCCATGGGAGACACGGTCAAAGGCCTTTTCCTGATCAAGACTGACCAGGGCCGCGTGCACACGGCGGTCCTTGATGTATTGGACCGTGTCCCGGACAAGCGCTAGGCTGTCCGCAATCCTGCGGCCAGGAATGCCACAAGTCTGATCCGGGTTGATGATCTGTCCGATGACAGCCTTCAGCCTGTTCGCCATGACTTTGGCGAGGATCTTGTAGTCCACGTTCAGGAGAGAGATGGGACGCCAATTTTTCAAATCACATCTCTCCCCCTTACGCTTGTACAGGATCGTGATCATCCCCTCCCTCAACGAAGGAGGCATCTTGCCCTCCACCACCATCTCCTCGTACAGCTCGAGCAGGTCCGGGCCCACGAGGTCCCACAGCGCTACATAGAGCTCCGCTGGGAGACCGTCACAGCCCGGGGTCCTGCCTTGCCTAAAGGATTTAGCGGCAGAGTGCAGTTCCTCCAACGTCAAGGGGGCGTTGGTGGCCGACAAACCTGCAGGATCAATAGCGTTAGAGATACCTGACAAGAACCTGTCGGCCACTTCCGAGTTTGTTTCTTTGGGGGAGTAGAGGTCGGAGTAGTAGTCGCTGACCACTTCCATCACGGCCTCCTTCCCCTTCTGGAGCGTTCCAGTCTTGTCGCGCAGTTCCGACAGGGGTGTGTGTCCTGAGTGGAGTTTCCTGAAAAAGAAAGAGTTACACTTCTCACCTTTCTCGAGATGCTCCACCTTGGCACGGAAGACAATGTGCCTGGATTCTTCCTCAAAGTGCTTTTTCAAGCACTTCTTGGTGTCCTCCAGGTCTTGCCTCACGTCCCAGCCACAGTGATGAAGGTCCTGCAGGGACTGCAGCTGACGCTGCAGCCTCCTGAGTTCCTTCCTCCTGGCACACACTTGCTGGCGTCCCCTGGCCTGAAAGAAGCTGCGCAGCTTGACTTTCACGAACTCCCACCAGTCGCTTACCTTAGGAAAGAAAGACTTCTCCTCTCGCCAGGCACCGTAGGTTTCCCTGAGCTCCTCTAGCAGTTCCTCATCGTCCAGCAGGGTGCAATTCAGCTTCCAGGAGCCTGGGCCCGGGGCAAAGCCCTCTCCCAGATCACCTTGAAAGTGAATGGCCCTGTGGTCAGAGAAAAAGCAGGGAACCATGGAGAACCCGCGGTGCCTGACTGCCCTGGAGGTGAGCACAAAGTCAATCCTGGAGCGCACAGATCCATCGGGCGGCTCCATGAGTAGTTCACGGAACCGCGCCCCACGGATCCCACTGCGTCTCGCAGGGAAGCCTCCGCAATCATCTCCCGGAGCAGCTTCGAGGTGGCGTCGAGTTTTGCGTACATGCTGGAGCTGCGCCCATCCTCCTCTATCGGACAGGTAAAATCACCGCCGATTACTACTGTTCTCGTTGTGGCGAGTTGCGTCCGCAGGGTTTGGAAAAGTTCCAGCCGCGCGTTCTTTTCCGGGGGGGCGTACACGTTCATGAGCCTAACGGGCTCCCCCGCCCACGAACCGTCTATGACCAGAAGGCGGCCACAGACGAGCTCATGGACGGAGTCAACAGTGAAACGTCCTCCCCTGATAAGAACCGCAACCCCTGCGGACTTGCAATCGCCACCCCCAGACCAGTAGGAGGGACCGTGGGTCCACTGGGAGGACAAATGAGTGTACCTCCTCATAGGGGGAAGTGCGCACTCCTGAAGCATGTACACATCACTCTGCTGTGTGGAAAGAAAGGTCAGCACAGTCTGCCTCCTAGACACATCCTTGATGCTCCTCACATTAATGGAAAAGATAGATATCTCAGCCATCATGGGAAAGAGATGAAGGGGTTAGTCGGCAGGGGCTGTGCTTACCTCCCCTGGGGAGGGGGGGCGACCTCTGTGACTTCTGCAGCCTGACAAATGTCCTGGCCCAGACCAATCTGATTGAGGACCTCGTTGAGGACCTCATCGAAGTCGGTGGAGAGATCTGGGTCCGACTGGGTCAGAGCCATCTCTTCTTCCACCTCTTCTTCCTCCAGCGTGTCGAGGTCTTCCCCCACGGGGTCGGGACCTGCGACATTCTGGAGGACGGCAGGCCGCTTGGTGGCAGAGGAGGGGTCCTCCGCCGCCGGGCTGGCCTGCTCCTTCTTCCGCTTCCTGTACCCCGTCGCAGAGTTGCTGACAGGGGTGACAGGGGGAAGGGGCGGGAAGTCCTCGTGTGAGGACAGGTCAGGGGGGGGTGGAACTGGGCCCGGGGCAGGGGGACCAGGGGCAGGGGGTCCAGGGGCGAGGGGACCAGGGGCAGGGGGGTCAGGGGGACCCGGGGCAGGTGGGCCAGGGGTAGGGGCAGGGGGGCCAGGGGCAGGGGGACCAGGGGCAGGGGGGCCAGGGGCAGGGGGGCCAGGGGGGGCAGGGGGACCAGGGGCGGCAGGGGGACCAGGGGCAGGGGGGCCAGGGGGGGCAGGGGGACCAGGGGCGGGGGGGCCAGGGGCGGGGGGACCTGGGGCGGGGGGACCTGGGGCCTGGGGGGGGTTCCTCTTACCCGGGTCCTTTGGAGGTTTCTGTGGCGCTGGTTTGGTGGCAGGGCCCTTGCTCAGGGCCCCAGCGTACGTCCTGCTTCTTTCTGGGCAGTCTCTGTAGACGTGCTCTGACCGTCCACAGAGGTTGCAGGTTCTGGACCTCGGGCAATCCTTGGTCTCGTGACCTGCAGACCTACAGAACCTACAAGAAAGCACATTGCATTCCTTACCCTCATGCCCCGGCTGGCCGCACTTGCGGCATGACTGGGGTTGGTCCGGGTAGTGTAGGAGACCTGTTGACGATCCCAGGGAGAAGCACTGTTGCAGGTGTTGGAGATCTCCAGTGGGACGATCTCTTAGTAGCCTGCAAAACACAGCCCACTTACCTGTCCAGAAGCCGTTGGCGTCTAGTATCCGGACTGGGTCCTTCAACACGACGCAAAACCTTTGGAGGTAGGTGGCGATGTCTCTACCAGGGACGTGAGGGTTCCTCATGGACACCGTGATCCGCCTTTCGTCCCTTTGAATGGGAGAGTTCGCAGTGAACTTTCGGAAGAGGGAGTCGGGTCCAGAGGTCTTCACTGCCTCCCAGTACCTTCTGCATACCTGTAGGGAGACGAAAGTGACAAGGAACATACCTCTCACAAAGGACTGCACCGACAGGGTCTCTGCCTTGCTGAATCCTTGTTCAAGGATCATTTTCTTCCCAAAGACTTCCGGGGTCATGTCCGGGATTCTGCCTTCCACCTCTTTCAGCCGCAGCACGACTGTCTGCTTCATCCAGGGCTCCAGTGGAGGGAGACCGTCTGCAGGGCCGGGGCGATCTGAGGTGGAGGTGGAGGCGGAGGGGGCTTCTCCCGGGGTCTTGGCAGGGGCGGCGTTCTGTGGCTTCTTCGTAGTCTGCTTCTTCCCCATCTTGTCGCAGAGGAGTTCTCAGGAGGGCTTCCCAGAGATCTTGGTCGGATTCCTTCTCCTTCTTCTTCCTCGGCGGCTTCACTCTTGCTTAGCCTTTGAAAAGGCTATTGAGCGTCTACTGCCCGGAGGTAGTAACGCAGAGTGAACAAGGGGGGGAAAGATCACAAACTCGTTCTGTGTGGGGGCTAAGCCTCAAACCCAATAGCAGCAAGCAGGTGAAGCCGAATTTAATCGACGATCCTACAAGGCCGAGAAGAGGGTACCCCACACAGACCAAATGGCTGGGATAGATTCAAGTGGTTCTCAACGTCCTAGCTGGAAGCAGGGACACCCCTAAAGGCAAGGTCGATACTACACTTGATCTTAGCCAAAAGGCCGAGAAGCGATCGATTGCAACCAGTGATTGATTGATAAGAAGGATGCCAGGTGCTTGCATAGCATTCTTGTTTGCCTCTGCCCAGCTCCACTCTGTCAGCACTGGGGGTCACATTAGCTGAGTGAGGGAGAGAAACTGAGCAAGAAAAGAAACAATGGAATACTAGTCAGTACCAGTGTGCCAAGGTGTGTATTGCTTTGAAGAATAAATCACTTCTAACGTTAGGTATCCTACGTATGTGGATGTTGCTGCATTATATAAAACTATTAGTGCAGTTTTTACATTTTAGAATGGGGTGCCTTGAGAGTGTGCAGAATTTTAAAGGGTGCCTTGGCTGAAAAAAAGGTTGGGAAACACTGCTCTAACAGACGCATCAAACCTTCCCAGTAGCTGCTGTATGTCACCACTAAGATCTACATCCCAGCACATCCCCCCAAGAACTGTATCATCAATAAGATCTGCACTCTAGGACACACAGCTTGTAGGAGGGTGCTGCCGTGAATGAAGCAGGGATCTACAGGTTGCCAACCGACTTCCCAATTAGTACCAGAAGTAAACAAAACAATCATTATTGCTGCCTATGCTCGGTATTGGACTTCAGGCAGCCATCTTGGGGAAGCCAGTGTCTGATTAGACAGAGTTCTCCTGAGATTTGGACCCAGGGAGGATAGAACAAGTCCCTGCTGGGTCAGTCTGCCGGGGTGTATTTACCACAAGGAAAACAAGGCATTTGCCTAGAGTGGCATTTTTCAGGGGGGCAGCAGCATCTTTCAGGGGGGCAGCTGTGTTTTTTCAGGGGGGGCAGTGCCACCCCCCAAAGGAAGGGATGGAAGAAGGGACCAACGCAACATGGGGACCTGGTGGGATCTGAGAGAGGCTGCGGGCTGCTTGATGGTGTATGCAGAGCCTGATTCTTGTTCCTGGGGATGTCCGGAGCTGTGAAGGTGAGTGTCTTCTCTCTCGCCAGGGGGGAGGGAGAGAGAGCACACTGGCTAGAGAACGTTTGCAGAAGTGCAGGAAAAGGTTCTTAATGAAAAGAGACACCATAGCAATGATCCAGAATACCCCTGGAGACTGCTGCAAGTTAGGGGAATGGGCCCTCTTCTAGCCAGCATATGGTTTAGCGCATTCATGCATGCTGTATCGGCAACACAGCACCCCATCATTAAGCCACTGCTATGTTAGCCAAGGGGACCTGTTTAGGGAGCACTTCTTGAGCACAGTGCCACCTGTAAGTTCTTCATAGATTGCCTTGCTATTTAATTGTAAGTGCCTTATTGTGCATATGGATATATGATATTTCAACCTAGTCTTTATTAATTAGAAACAGAACATTTCCAGAGTACGATGTCTCACCTGTTTTACTTAAATTGCTAGCATTTTGTTAGCCCTGCTAATCAGACACAGCTCACTCCCCAGTAGCTATGTCACCAGTAAAATAGGCACTCCAACAAACACAGCTCACTTCCCCAATATCCATATCACCAATACGATCTGCACCCCAACAAACTCAATTCATTTTCCAGTGTTATCCATGTGACCAAATACTTTTCGCTTGGCAGGTTTAATAAAGTCTCGGTTTTCTTTTACAACATTAGGAAAAAACTATGTTTCATAATCAATCTCATCCTAGAAACAAATTCTCAAAACTTCGTGCTTGGTCGGTGACTCTCTGAACCCTTCAAGCACCAGCCAGTATCAGCATCTAATTCCTGGATTAAGGTATTGGCCCAGTGATGAAACAATCATGTAAATTAATGCCATTGTGGTAGCTCTGATGTTCCTGGTTGTGTGTACACAGGTCTCACACAGCTCAATCTCCTGCTGTTACTTATCACCTTGTGAGATGTCAGAAATTTACAATGTTTGAAAGTCCTTCTACAGCAGACACAGATGACATCATTCTCTCAGCATGGTTTTACATAAACAGAGCTTGAGAGACTTTACCAATGCACTGTTATTTCACTGGAGCTCATAGATTCTTCGTAATGTCAAAAGGTGTTTGAAAAAAAAAAAAAATATATATATATATATATATATATATACACACTGTATAGCACATGTATATGATATGTTAGCAATAAGGCACGTGTGTAAATACAGTGTGTGTGTGTTTATTTTTTACTGTATTTACAAACACTTTTATTCTAACATATCACATATATATATATATATATATATATATATATATATATATATATAGTGTTATGTCAGGAATTTATTTATGCACACTTACAGTACCTAATAAAGCTTCTGCTTTAAGCTTCCTCTAGGGCACATGTCAGCAGGTGACACTAGGTGGAGCTGGATCTCTAAATCACAGTAAATGTAATGGCAAGTGACGGCCAGTTTGTGACCTCACCTATATTTCAGATGTTATGTTCTCCAAAACGTTGGTATAGAGCAATATAAACTGACACTGGGGGTGTTGAAGTTTGCTATGCATCAGAAATTTGCAAGTTACATTTAAAGACATTAAAGATGATAAAAAAAAAAATAAATGGTGTTATATTATTTCAAGCATCAGAACTTTGAGTTATTATTCCATTAATAACGTTACATTATTCAGACGCCAAAGGCTGTCATTACTTTTTTTTAAACTAATGCCAGAGACTAGTGTATTGTACAATAAACATCAAATTTAAGTCCTATGTTTGATATATGCCCCTTTCAGGTAGAGTGCTTAGATAAGCTGTTAAAAGGAACTTTTCAGGATAAATATAAGAGAGTTTCCACTTTTGAGGCAATTGGAGGATTGGAGGTCTACTGAAAACTGACAGCTGCTGGCCAGTCACTTACTTGGCCTTACATAATGTTTCTTATCTTCTGATCGTGCATCCTGTGAGGTCAGGTAGTTGACATGTAACGGGTGCAGGGGCGGACTGACAACTCATGGGGCCCCCGGGCAATAGGGGATCATGATGCCCCTGTGTCCTTTCCCAAACTCAAAAAAGCCTATGAAAAAGGTACCAGGGCCATCTCATGGGGCCCCCAACTGACCCCGGGCCTCGGGCAGTGCCCGAGTTTCAAAATGATCAGTCCGCCCCTGAACGGGTGAGAGGTCCCTTTTATGTTTTCCCCACCCTTGTTTATTTCAGTTTGTGCTGGTTACACCTGCCAACTTGATGGGCTGATTTTTAAGGTGAGCAGGGTTAGCTAGGAGTGGCTGAGAGTTGATAATAGGATAGCAAATAAGATGTGAGGACTGTGGGTTCATGTTCTTCTCTGTACAAGCACCTCTTTACATGGGCCTAGTCATTCAGCTAATTCTGAGACGATAGAACAAAACAAGCACTTTATTATGGGACATGAGCAAGTACCTGACCAGTGGCAAGCAACCTATTCCAAATATATTTCTATCTATTCGAAGGACTTTGTAAAAATACTTTCATGCAAGTAAGATTTAAAAAAGTCAAGTTGATCCGACTAGATTTTTTTATCATTGCTATTCTTTCTATTAAAAAGAATGTATGATTTAATAATTAGAACCATTTATAAGCCCGGTTATAACTGGTTCTCTTTAATAATGGAATTACTTGGAATTCTCATTGTTTTTTAGCACAATGTTACATAAAGGAGCCTTTCAAGGTAAACCTACAGTCCCCAATTCTCCTGAATATAATCCTGGTGGTGTTCATTATGCAGATCATACAGTAAATATAGAATGGATGGATTGCATAGTTGGAAAAATCTAATAATTGTGATTTCCTAAAAAATAAAAAAAAACAATAGGACCTTCCTAAACAGGTGAGCAATATCAGGCATTGTTCCATAGGTGCATTGGGGGTGTGGGCAACCCTGTGGAAGGCATGGTGAGTTTCAGCAGGGTGCCAGTTACTGGAATGCCCTGAGTTTCCAGCCCCTGGCAATGCAGTTATTCTGTCACACACTATCAGGAAGATGATTATCCCACTCACAAAATCTATATGAAGAATGTATCATACTGACACCAATAATCAGTCTTATTGTACCCATACTGACACCAAAGATAGGGCATGTTTTGCTCACATGGCTGCCAAAAATATGGGGCTTATTTTTAACCCGGAAATCATCAGAGGAAGAGCAACAGTGTGGAAACATATTTTTAGGTAGATAGTCAATAAAAACCAAAGCTTAATCCAACTGACACCAATCATTTGAGTTTATTTGCTTCCAATGAAGTCAATCATATTGCTTCTATTTTATCCCACTGTCATCAAAAATATTGGCTTAGATCATAATGTCTTTTCACCTGCAAGAAATATCCCAAAAATATGTCTCTTTTAATTCTAACCTGAAAACTACACTAGAATTCACTTCTGAGTCTCCCTGGTTAGTTGATACTGTAAGATTCATGTTGGCGCAAAATATAGTAAATAGGTTCAGGTTTTGTGTAACCAGTCCTCTTTAGGCCATGTCAACTATTCAAACCAATGTGGCTTCACCACAGCTTGTTTCTCTCCTCTCCTAATTCTCTGGCGAAGCAATTCTTATTATGTATGTCGGCTTTTATTATAGGTTGGGATTCCGGATCCTTTTTCTACACAGGGTTTATTTGCATTGCTGGGAGGAATGTGGTTTTGGTGTTTGTCTCAGGCAGCAGAAGAGCTAGGTCCCCCCTGGATATAATTGATTCTTTGCACCCTGTAAACGGTGTCTAAATTATATAAATAGTGTAGATTAAACAATTCCATAAATAAATATAATACTTTAATATTCAGGATAACATAGACAAAAATGCACCAAATTGTAATTTAAGACATTGAGTGCATAACAATATTGCAATATACACATCACTCTAATTAACCACCCCTAGGAAAATATGATCCTATGATATAAATCGCTATGAAAACCTATGAAAAGACTGCAATCATAAATACTAAAGATAGATAGATAGATAGATAGATAGATAGATAGATAGATAGATAGATAGATAGATATTAGGTAATGCAAGCTGATATACACTAGCATTGTCCCAAATTCTGGAAAAAGTGAGGTTTTTGGAAGACATACCCTTTTTATAAAGAACATACATTTTCCTCTGTGTTTCCATTCATTATGCAAGTGCAAAAACTGCCAGCCAATTAATTCATTAAAAGCATGGAAACATAATGTGTTTGCCCCCATTAGATTTATGGAGACATTTGAAATTCATTTTGAAAGCTTTAGGTACTTAATCTAACTCTCTGAAACAAAGTGTATTATGTGAGGTGAGAAAAGCCATAAAATAGTTTCACTACTTTCTACAATCATGATACATGGAAAGAATATGAAATTTCCTTTTTATAAACTTCTAAAGCAAGGCTTGGCTTTCATTAGTATTCACATAATGGCACATGGTGCAGTTATTGGGATTCGTCATTACTACAAATGCATGGAATGTCCTGACATGGAAGTCAGTTCCCTACTATCTTCTCTTTTTTATGGGTTAACAGAGAGGCAGACAATATAGTGACAGCTTGGTAGGAACCACTTGGAAAAGTTCCAGAAAAGTCTGTAGTTAGTATTGTCATGATAAAATGCAATGGATCATGCATTTGGAATACACTGGGACTTTGTATCATACTGAGCTAGTACAATGTAAATAGACTTTTACAAATTCATTGCATATGGATGTCCTTGTGAAGTGCTCACAGGTTTATACAGAAGGATAGAAAAAGAGAAAAAAGTAAAGTTAAGGGGCGGAATGACAACTCATGGGGCCCCGGGCAATAGGGGATCATGGGGCCCCTGTGTCCTTGCCTAAACTCAAAAAAGCCTATGAAAAAGGTACCAGGGGCATCTCATGGGGCCCCCTACTGAACCTGGGCCCTCGGACAGTGGTCAGTCCGCCCCTGGTGAATACTAAAAAAAACAAAATTCAGTTAGTTTAGTTTTGGTATCATTGAAAGATAAATTGTATTTGCTTCCTTGGGTAAGTACACTTTGCATTCAAGCTAAAACCATGTTTATATGTGTGTAGTGTTACCCCCGTAGGAGCTGTTGGAGGGTCCTTGTCCTCTGGTGCTGCCTTGACTGTGTAAACTCTTCAACCCTTTTGACACTCTAGGGTTCTGATATAATGAGACCAGGAGGTATGTACCATCTTTTTTCAGGCATCATTCAGGGTCAGCATTTACTTCTTGAGGCAAGATGCTGATACAGGGATAATGCAATTCTAAAACATCATGTTGCTTGTGCTGTGGCCTTTATGTTCATTGCTATGTGCCAAAAATGTACTGCCATGGACTGATAGCTACCTGTCCAATGAAAGTGTTTTTTCTTCCAGAGGAATGCCAGTTGGCAAGGCATAAGCATGCAGTAAGGGAACATTAGACTCCATTAAAAAGAAAAAATTCTGAGATGGGCACAGAATTATCTTCTCTGTGTGTAAATGGAGCCAGAAAATCCACAAGGAAACCTAGGATAAATGTTATAGTATTACTGTATATATAAAGAATTGGGGTATTTGGACACCTGCCTTTACACGCACACGATTTGCCACTCCAGAGAACATGTCTCCACTGCTCTAGAGTCCAGTGGCGGGATGCTTTACACCACTATATCTGACGCTTTGCATTTCACTTGGTGATGTAAGGCTTGGATGCAGCTGCTCAGCCATGGAAACCCATTTAATGAAGCTCTCTACACACTGTTGTTGTGCTAATCCATGAAGTTTGCAGGTCTTTAGTTATTGACTCTGCAGACAGTTGGCAACGTCTGTGCACTGTGTGCTTCAACATGCACTGACCCCGCTCCGTCATTTTACGTGGTTTACCACTTCATGGCTGAGTTGCTGTTGTTCCCAGTTGCTTCCACTTTGTTATAAAACCACTAACAGTTGACTGTGGAATATTTAGTAACAAGGAAATTTCACGAATGGACTTATTGCACAGGTGGCAACCTATCACGGTACCACGCTTGAATTCACTGACCTCCTGAGAGTGAACCATTCTTTCACAAATGTTTGTAGAAGCAGCCTGCATGACTAGGTGCTTTTTTATTATTATTATTATTATTATACAGGATTTATTTAGCGCCAACAGTTTGCTTTACAATATAAATGGACAATACAGCAACAATATAGTTCAATACAAGAGGGTTAGGAGGGCTCTGCTCCTTGGAGCTTACAATCTAGGAGGGAGGTGGCTGGTGGTACAAAAGGTAATAACTGTGGGGGATGGACTGGTAGGAGGAATAGAAGATTTTGTTATTAGCTGAAGGCAGGATAGGCTTCCCTGAAGAGATAGGTTTTCAGAGCTAGCCTAAAAGTGGGCAGAGTAGGTAATAGTCTGATAGATTGGGGTAGAGAGTTCCAGAGGATGGGAGAGGCTCTAGAGAAGTCCTGAAGATGAGCATGGGGGGAGGAGACAAGGAAGCTAAAGAGCAGGAGGTAATGGGAGGAGCGGAGAGGACGGTTTGGGTGATATTTGGAGACAAGATTGGTGACGTAATTTGGGGAAGAGTTATAAATGGTTTTATATGTTATTGTTAATGCTTTGAATTGTATTAATTGGGAAATAGGAAGCCAGTGGAGGGATTGGCAGAGACAGGTGGCAGATACAGAACGGCTAGTAAGGTGGATGAGTCTGGCAGCAGCATTCATGATAGACTGAAGAGGGGATAGCCTGCGATGAGGTAGGCCAATGAAAAGGGAGTTACAACAGTCAAGGCGAGAGATAACCAGGGAGTGAATAAGTTGCTTAGTAGTTTCAGAGGTTAAGAACGGGCGTATCTTGGAGATGTTGCGGAGGTGAAGTCTACAAGATTGGACAGCGATTGGATTTGGGGCTGAAAGGACAGATGGGAGTCTAGGATTACACCTAGTACCCTGGCATGAGGAGAGAGACTGATGGTTGTATATTTTATACACCTGTGGCCATGGAGGTGATTGGAACACCTGAATCCAATGATTTGGAGGGGTATCCCAATACTTTTGACAATTTAGGCTGGCCATACATTATACAATTTTCTTTAGAAAATTGCTTTATATTTATCAGTAAACATAATATGAGGTCAAACCTAAATGATACTTTCAATTGTATCCAATTAGGCTGGCCCTTGCACTACATAGTTTAAGGTAAATCTAAATTGGACAGAAAATTGTAAGAAAATTGTATAATATATGGCCAGCCATAGTGTATTGTATTTGTATTGTTTTTGTCTAAGGCTGGCCATACACTATACAATTTTCTTACAATTTTCTGTCCAATTTCTGCCCAATTTCCTTTAGCTTTACCTTCAAATATGTAGTGCAAGGGCCTGCCTAATTGGATACAATTTAAAGTGTTGTTTAGGTTTGACCTCCTATTATATGGTTTTTGGTAAATCTAAAGCAAATTTCTCAAAAAAATTGTATAATGTATGGCCAGCCATAGTGTATTGTGTTTGTGTAAGGCTGGCCATACATTATACAATTTTTTGTTCAATTTCTGCCCAATTTCCTTTAGATTTACCTTCAACTATGTAGTGCAAGGGTCTGCCTAGTTGGATACAATTGCAAGTGTTGTTTAGGTTTGACCTCTTATTTATATGGTTTTTAGTAAATTAAAATTCTAACATTCGACTTTAAAATGAATGTATTTTCTGAACGATCACCACATACACTGGACAAAAATTTGTTTGATTGAGAGCCCCTTCGAATTTTTCCATCACTGCTGTTGAAAATGAACATCAATTTGACCCACTAATGATTAGAAAATAAAACAAATGTTCTTAAAAAGGAAATTCTTGAACATAAATCTATAAGTGTATGGCCAACTTTAGGACTATTAAAAAGTTCAAAATGAAGTACAGGTTCTCTTTAGGTTATAGTACATGGGCAGTATAAATACAAACCACTTTTACTTTAACCTTCCTGGCGGTATTCCTGAGTGTAGCTCGGGGTAAAGTTTCAGTACCAAAAGCGGTAACCCCAAGCTACAGTCGGGAATACCCTGCAGCGCTGCTCCGCGATCCCCCATCACTTACCTTGTCCTGCGCTCCCACGATGTCCCTCCTGCAGTGTCCCCGCAATGTAATCCGGCGGATGCCGGCATCTGTCTTCTGGGTTCCATCCCCTGCGAGCGTCGGGACATACGGGGGACGGAACGGCGGGAAATTAAAAAATGACAAAAAGTGACATTCACTAAAATCACATAGTAAAACATTACTGTATCAAAGCATTTCACATACATTTTGTCCCTACTGCTTTGTCCTGTACCCTGCCTGCATTTTTACTGTTCTTATTGCCTGGAAACTGAGAAAAGCGCCCCTTTAGGTCAAAATCGGTTTTAGACCAGCTAGAGAACAGTGATAGTAAATCAGAACCACTTGCAGAATTGAGTGATAATGATTCGTGGGGAAATTCGTCATCAGACACTGAAAACGATTTTGCGACTTTGCTCAGCGATGTGCGAACTTGGCGCTCTATTTCAAATTTAAGTCTTTTTGGTTTGATTATATTATTGAATTAAATGTATTATTATTATATTATTATTTTTTATTAAATTATAATTTATAATTTCGTGTTTCAAGTTTTATCATACCCGGGATATGTACTAGACTCTTGTTCGGACAGATTTCAGTGAGTTATTCCTAAAAATTACAGGCCTACAATAAAAAAAATACATATTTCCATGCAAAAAAATGTACCGCTTTGAGCACAGAAATATGGACATAATCAGACCGCTAGGGAGGTTAATGAGCTTCTGGGAAATTGTACAGATCAGAAACATAATCCCCTCCAGTTTACCTAACAAAATCTCTATTCCTTATCCCTTTTAATACCCTTAATGCTCACTGGAAAATTGTCACACATAAAAAAATGGCATACAAAGGTAATGGGCATTGAAATGGTTAATTTAATAATTCTTTTGTAAAAGAGCAAAGCTATTGTTCACATTGTTCCTTCAGTATGTCAGTGCTAAAATTTGTAGTTTGTATGAGGAACACACAGGGAAGAAAGAGAATTCCTGTACAGACAACAAGGTGTAGGGAAGTTATTTGTATGCACATGTCAAAACATGTCAGTTATGTTGAATAAATCAGATTTATTGCACCTATTTATAGCACTCCCCTAATGACTACAACCCAGGGTCTCTGAAATGGAATCTAAATAAGTACAGAAAATACTTTTACACTCTATGCACAATGAGTTTTTTAGGAAGTCATTACTTCTGGATGTTGGAAGTTTCCACTTATACATGTACAGTCCACATTTACTATAAACTGAGATACATGTAATGTGTGCACCTAGTAAAAGGAATAATGTATATCTATACTGCAACCAAGCTGCTTCTTCTACGTATGTCTACACATGAAACTCAACCGTACATGCTATATCCAGGCTGCCTGCAAGGAATCCACAAATATGTTTCTTTTATTCATCTTTCAGGCAAATAGAAACAACTAAACAGAAACATACACTAGAATGTGTGCAGTTTTTTTTTCTAAAAGTATTCACTCCAGGAATCTAAAGGAAAAGCATGTATCCCTATTGTTTGTCACAATTTGCCTGCATTGGAGTAAATATTAACCTTACGGCCCCTTTCACACGTCAGCGGATCCACTTGCTCAGCGAGGGATTTGCCCGCTGATCTCCACTGAGCAGGAGGATGACAGATCCATGTCTGCTCCGCTTATGCAGGACAGACACAGCCCACTGTCCTCTGTGGGCTGTCAGATGGAAATGGACCACCTATCCGATGCAATCAGCCAGATGGATGGGGAATGGATCACCATCAGTCTGTTTTTAGCGGACAGGATCAGATCGGATAGAGGCGGGTATAAATGGACACATGTCCGTTTACACCCGTCGCTCCATAGAGAGCAATGGAGCATCCGATCACGTCCGCATGAAACTCATCGAGGATGGAGCCGTGCGCAGTGACGTCATGCCGCCGCGACCATGTGGAGATCCGGCGGCCATCTTAGCATCTCACATGGTCAGTGTTTTATCTTGGTTGTATAGCTTGCATTCAATAAATATTGCTTGGGAATACTGCACTATGGGCTTTCTTCTTTTTGGTTCCTTGTGAGCACATACCTGTACAGAGCCCATTCCGGAGTGAGGCCTAAGGTGCTGCAAACTGCCCAGGGGAAGGGGATTCTTATCGGCTTGTGACCAGACCAGGTTGATCCGGTTCTGAAGGAGATCTTCAGCAGACATCTTTGAGATATACATATATACATATGCGCATAAAGGTTGCGCATCTGGTGAATGTGCATTCCTAACAATTTCAAGGCACATCACCAGGATGTTGTAAGAAGCACTTACCTGAGATCCCTTCAGATGGATCATCACTTCTAAGCACTTTACTGCTTTCAGTACTATGTATGGTTATTAACACTCAGCACATTGTCAGTGCTCACCAATATCACCTTTTAGCTTTACATTTGCACTTTTGTCACTTTATATCCACATCTGAGTGTAGTGCAATTTATGTGTGAATATACATTTGTACTTTGTTATTTGATATTCCAGCGCCATTTTCTTGATTATTCTGGAGGTTTTTTGGTTTGCCGTTTTGGTGCTTTGGCTGCTTGTGATTGTTTTAGCACTCACTTAATTTATTTCTAATGTCTTCACCAGCTGCTGTATCTTGTTGCTCTAGACAGGCTTTATGATGAGAACAAATTAGAAATATGTCTTATCCATGAGCAGAGTCTTTTCTATTGTAGTCAATGTCACAGGCTGGCAACACAGGGGAGCAATTGGCAGAGAAGGAATGTAGTTATCACCCAGTAGCAGAGAAATGCCTGATCAAGGACCTTCATGGCAGGATTACCAGGTACTATTTTAATGAGGGCTACAATTTTAAAATAAATTGGAAAGTGACTAAATTCATTTGATGGCTTCATTTCCTGTTCCTTGGACCATGTGTATGTGCCTGATGGTGGTGGTTTTTAAACATCTTCCGGGTTTACCAGTCTGTTATATCTTTTATGTATACTTTGTTTATCTTGTATGTAGAGTATTCCTTAGTACCTGTCTCTGGGGTTTGATGGTTATCTTACATTTTATATATTAGATAGTGGTTAAAGTGTTACTAAACCCACAACAGTAAAATCAGTCTGTATATGCAGTAAAGCATGCTTGTTATACCCACTGTGGAACCTAAGGGGTTAATCTTGTCTTAGGCTGTTTTATCCTGCTTCTCTGATCCTCCCCTTCTTTCACAGTCCCCAATCCATCTGCTGATAATACAGAGCTCTAGGAGGCACTTTGCACATGCTCAGTCTGGTGTGTATTGCTAGAGAGGGTTTTTTTTTTTTGGGGGGGGGAGGGTGCATGTGGTCTGCACAGGGCCAATCAGCACTGACCAGACAGAGGGTCAGTGGTAATAGAGTCTCATAGGACAGGCAGAGGAGAATGGAAACTCTTCCTACAAGTTTTAACTAGTGCTCAGTTGGACACTGATCGAAGTCACAAGACTGATATATACTGCTAATAAGAAAAAGTATTTAGCAGTTTATAAGTACTAAAACAATTGTATTTCTATGCTGTGTGTACCACACACGCTGTGTGTGAGAGACCAGATATAGTGAATGCAGGGTCCTGGGTTTATTAACACTTTATAAGCTATTAATGTATTGCTGGACTTTTTGTGTTATTGAGTTAAAATCATAGGCATTCCTATTGTGAGTTGTAGACAGATATTCCATTGCTTGTAATCAGGGCTTTTTTCAGTGGGAACGTGGGGGAACGTACTTCCAGCACTGAAAGTATATAATTGCAAGGGGTGCTGGGGTGTGCTGGAGGGTCTATTGATGCTGGCTGCTGGGGCTCTATTGTTGCTGGAGGGAATCTATTGTTGCTGGGGTTTATATTTTGCTAGTGGGGGATCTATTGTTACCGGGGGTCTTATGATTATGTGGGGGTCAATTGTTGTTGGGAGGGATCTATTTCTGAGGGAGGGGTCTATTATTACTGGCTTGAGATCTATCGTTGCTGAGGGACATGTTGCTGTTCCCCGGCTGCAGGGAATCTATTTTACTGTTTGTTTGTTTTTTTGTTATTATTAATAATTTCCATACAAATGACATGGCACCACAAAATGATAATGGTGTGACCCTCCTGCGCTCCAAAATGTGTGTTAAAACAAATTAAAATAATAAATGAACCCCAAACAGCTGCTAACATTAAATCATATACCAATGATCAAGTGAATATAAACCATAAAAATGCTGCGCTACATTCAAACTAATTAAAGTGAATGTGGAATTCAATATCTCAAATAAATAGCAATAATAAATATAATAAGAAATGTGCTTAGTGATAACACAAAAATGATGGCAAAACACAAACTTAAATCAATACGCATGTGCAAGAAAAATGCACATACATATATTACATCACACGTGCAAAAATGTGAAGTGAAGTTACATCTAAATAATACACACAAACTCAAAGTCCAATAATGGAATATTAAAGGTGAAAAAAAAAAAAAAAAAAAGTCCAATAATGGAATATTAAAGGTGAAAAAAATTTTTTGGTAAACTGTGTTTCCAATAGGCTGTAAAGTGACCACAGGTGAAACAAAAACGTGCAGGTATCTGGGTGTAGATAGCTTGTGAATCCAACCACCTTCTGGATTAGCCTCTCACCTCATCTCTTCGACCCTTGCGGGTCAAAGAGCAGTATGGATCCCTCTCACAGATCCTCCAGGCACCAAAGCAGTCCAAAACCACTTCTCAGGATATAATATTCCCACTCAGCTCTTCTCCAGGTATAGATGAAATATCACTTTCCCAGAACAAAACAAAAGGATCCTCCCATAATGTAGTATGTTTATTATACCATAGGAACATCAAATCTTTAATGAAAATACACTTACGTAGCAGCCAGTCCACATTAAACCCTCATGCTCTCAAATGAGGATATGTGTATGTAAGTTGGGTGTACAGCTGAGTCCACAGGTGTACCAAGATGGCCGCCACGCCGGAAATACGTCACCGCGCTACGCCGACGCGTTACGTCACAATATCACGTGACTTCATCAGGGCGTGGCGGCCATCTTGGTACACCTGTGGACTCAGCTGTACACCCAACTTACATACACATATCCTCATTTGAGAGCATGAGGGTTTAATGTGGACTGGCTGCTACGTAAGTGTATTTTCATTAAAGATTTGATGTTCCTATGGTATAATAAACATACTACATTATGGGAGGATCCTTTTGTTTTGTTCTGGGAAAGTGATATTTCATTTATACCTGGAGAAGAGCTGAGTGGGAATATTATATCCTGAGAAGTGGTTTTGGAGTGCTTTGGTGCCTGGAGGATCTGTGAGAGGGATCCATACTGCTCTTTGACCCGCAAGGGTCGAAGAGATGAGGTGAGAGGCTAATCCAGAAGGTGGTTGGATTCACAAGCTATCTACACCCAGATACCTGCACGTTTTTGTTTCACCTGTGGTCACTTTACAGCCTATTGGAAACACAGTTTACCAAAAAAATTTTTTCACCTTTAATATTCCATTATTGGACTTTTTTTTTTTTTTTTTTCACCTTTAATATTCCATTATTGGACTTTGAGTTTGTGTGTATTATTTAGATGTAACTTCACTTCACATTTTTGCACGTGTGATGTAATATATGTATGTGCATTTTTCTTGCACATGCGTATTGATTTAAGTTTGTGTTTTGCCATCATTTTTGTGTTATCACTAAGCACATTTCTTATTATATTTATTATTGCTATTTATTTGAGATATTGAATTCCACATTCACTTTAATTAGTTTGAATGTACCACAAAATGATACTTGGTTCTGTATTATATAAAGGGGATGATACTGGGTGGTGGGTAGAGTGTGGAACCAAGGGACGGTGCTCAGAGGTGGGTAGGGGCTGGAGACAAGGGTGACTTGAAGAAGAGAGTTCCTGCAGCTATTCTCTGACAAAAAAGCCCAGCTTGTAATTTATTATAGACAATGTATATGGTTTGTTGCTAACAGTCAGCAATGGCATTTGGATAGTTTTAAGGGGATATTACTAGTGTATTTGGTGTATATATTGTTAGTAATTATTAACTCCAGAGACTGGGTGTAAGTAGTATTACATAACATTTGTGTTATAATTAGGGATGTACACATCACAGTATTTTTCTGGATATTATATATTTATACCACCATGTAGGGTACTCTGCAAATGTTGAAAGGTTGATGAGGTGATGGACCAGTCTGTCCTAGTATGCTCTAGTGGTCCCACTTTGGGGATGGCACATGGTTCTAGGCGTGTCTCCCCCCACTAGGGGATCTTGGGCTGATGGTTACGCTTGGATAGCAACATGTACCTTGGGTAAAAAAATGAAGTTGGAAAGAAAAAATGTGATGTGTTTTTGTATTTACATTGTTATACCCTGTCATTGTATACACTTACTGTTTTTTGCTTTATAGATTGAAATATAGATTCTGATCTGTACATCTCCTGATGAAATGACTTGGACTGTGAAACACATTGAGCTCATCGGTGACTCTCTTTTCCTCCCTCTTTGTATAGAATTTATTTATTTATAGTACTGTGCGTGGTCCCTTTTTGGACAGAGCATTTGGCTATCTTGACTCACAATTGTAAGTAGAGGGCTTGTAAGCTTGTAGAGGGCTGTATATTTGTTTTGGGCACACCTATATTAATGATTCAGAATCTTTTCCCCTACTTTTTAAATGTTTTTATGTATAATCTTTTTTACTGTGTAAAAATAAAATTATGAATGTTGATATAAGGTTGTCATGTTTGATCCCTGGTGCCCTAAAAACCCAAGTGCTTTAATATTTTGTGATTGTATCTAGAAGGCTGCACTATTAAAAGAAATTGGAAAGTGACTCCATTCATTTGAGAATAAAGAAGACTTTAGTGCTTAGGTTTAGATCTATGGATCACTCATAAATCTCACTGTTCCAAAAGCCAAAGCTGTGGTCTTTCATTGTGTGCTTCCTGGGTGCTGGTGGCTGTAGCCTTTTCCCACTCTGTGCACATGCTCTATAGAGGAAGGTTGCACTCCCATGATATCACATCTTCCAACAACTTTACTAACAGTCCATGCCAAAGAGACCCGCCCCTCTAACACATTTTACCCATCTAAGCTTAATTATAGAGATGGGGCAACCCGGGGGAGTTGTTTAAATGTAATCCCCAATTGGTCACTCTCTGAAAGTGACACCTAAGCACATACATATACGGTATCTCACAGAAGTGAGTACACCCCTCACATTTTTGTAAATATTCTATTATATCTTTTCATGTGACATCACTGAAGAAATTACACTTTGCTACAATGTAAAGTAGTGAGTGTACAGCTTGTATAACAGTGTAAATTTACTGTCCCCTCAAAATAACTCAACACACAGCCATTAATGTCTAAACCGCTGGCAACAAAAGTAGTACACCCCTAAGTAAAAAGGTCCAAATTGGGCCCAATTAGCCATTTTCTCTCCCCGGCTCATGTGACTAGTTAGTGTTACAAGGTCTCAGGTGTGAATGGGGAGCAGGTGTGTTAAATGTGGTGTTATCACTCTCACTCTCTTATACTAGTCAATGGAAGTTCAACATGACACATCATGGCAAAGAACTCTCTGAGGATCTGAAAAAAACAATTGTTGCTCTACATAAGGATGGCCTAGGCTATAAGAAGATTGTCAAGACTCTGAAACTGAGCTGGTGGCAATGACCATACAGTAGTTTAACAGGACAGGTTCCACTCAGAACAGGCCTCGCCATGGTCGACCAAAGAAGAGAGCACATGCTCATCGTCATATCCAGAGGTTGTCTTTGAGAAATAGCCATCTGAGTGTTGCCAGTTTGCTGCAGAGGTTGAGGGGTGGGGGGTCAGCCTGTCAGCGCTCAGACCGTACGCCACACACTGCATCAAATTGGTCTACATGGCTGTCATCCCAGAAAAAAGCCTCTTCTAAAGATGATGTACAAGAAAGCCCGCAAACAGTTTGCTGAAGACAGGCAGACTAAGGACATGGATTACTGGAACCATGTCCTGTAGTCTGATGAAACCAAGATAAACTTATTTGGTTTAGATGGTGTCAAGTGTGTGTGGCGGCAAACCAGGTGAGGAGTACAAAGACAAGTATGTCTTGCGTACAGTCAAGCATGGTGGTGGGAGTGTCATGGTCTGTGACTGCATGAGTGCTGCCGGCACTGGGGAGCTACAGTTCATTGAGGGAACCACGAATGCCAACATGTACTGTGACATACTGAAATATTCCAACATGATAACAACCACAAACACACCTCCAAGAAGACCACTGCCTTGCTAAAGAAGCTGAGGGTAAAGGTGATGGACTGGCCAAGCATGTCTGCAGACCTAAACCCTATTAAGCATCTGTGGGGCATCCTCAAATGGAAGGTGGAGGAGTGCAAGGTCTCTAACATCCACCAGCTACATGTTGTCATCATGGAGGAGTGGAAGAGGACTCCAGTGGCAACCTGTGAAGCTCTGGTGAACTCCATGCCCAAGAGGGTAGGGCAGTGCTGGAAATAAATGGTGCCATACAAAATATTGACACTTTGGGCCCAATTTGGACATATTCACTTAGGGGTGTCACTTTTGTTGCCAGCAGTTTAGACATTAATGGCTGGGTGTTGAGTTATTTTGAAGGGACAGCAAATTTACACTGTTATACAAGCTGTACACTCACTAATTTACATTGTAGCAAAGTGTTGTTTCTTCAGTGTTGTCACATGAAAATATATAATAATATAATATAATAATATAATAAAATATTTACAAAAATGTAAGGGGTGATACTGTATGAAACAATAATCCCAGAACTAGAGGAAGAAGCCTAACATTCAATTACCTTACATCTTTGAACAGAACTCTTGATATTTTAAAAACACCCATTTGTCATGAACATTTATATATACTAAAACATTATTTGAAAGCCAAATATATTTGGATGTGCATTGTGCACAGTTGTTAAAAGATGTGAATACAACATAACTGGATACTAACATTTAAAGTTAATAAAAACAGGGATTATTGATCCAGGGAATATCAAATTCCCTTCTGTGGAATCAGTAAGGAATTTGTTTTCCCCAACTGGAGCAAACTGGATCATGCTCTATAATTTTTTTTGTCTTCCTCTGGATCAACTGTCAGCATAAGATCATGTAATATGGAAGTTTTCTATTTCTTTAATTTTCCTATTGGTTGAACTAGATGAGCTTGTGTCTTTTTTGAAGCTGACTATGTGACATTATGGGAGTGAAACCTACCTCTGTACAGCATAGGTTTAGATCTACTTACCTTAATCTTGTACCAGTATCCAATTTTAATTTCTAGTATAAATGCCTGTAATCCCGATTCATACAATAGTGCAATACTCAAACCCAATATAATTCTGCACTTAGATTAAATCCTATAATAAAAGCAGCTAGAACAGGTGAAAGATACACAACCTGAAATATCATAACTCAAAAAGCGCAGCGCTAAAAAAATTAAATAATCTGAAATAATGAAATTCTACCAAAGAAAGTCCATGCTCAAATAAATGTCCACAATAATAAATGTGTTTCCAACCATCAAAGGAGAGAAGAAAGGATCCACTTTTCCAATGAGGCCAAAGAGAGAGAGTGACACTCCAAGAATCTTGTGGCAAGCACGAGTAGGAGCCCGTACTGGAGCAGTTGGGCTTTCAATCTAATGAAAAGCCAAGTGTACTTTAGGGGTCAACCCCAAACATGTCCATGTAGGGTTGTCACCTCATCTGTCAGTGATCGAGAGGATCGCCATGGTGCATGAATCTGAGCATGCACAGGATCCCGAAGCGAACAGGCTTACGGGCGCTAGGACATAGGCGCTCTCAGCGGCACTCGCGGCCGCACATGCACACTCGCGCACGCGGGTGCGCACCTGTCACCAATGACGGCGCAGAGCGGGCTATTTAAACTGGCCACCGCATATCCAAGTTGCCGTATGGTCTTTATCCCTTGCTTGTGTTTCTGATCCTGTGTGATTCTTGTTGCTGACCCAGCCTGCTCCTGATTACTGCTGACCATCTTCTGCCCTGACCCCTGGCTTGCCTCTGGACTATTCTTCTGCCTGCTCCTGATCATTTGACCTCCTGTTGCTGAACTTGGCCTGTGTGTCAGGAATGGACTCAGCACTGGTGGTGGGACTCACCTGCCGTGTGGGCTGCAGTACCAGGGCTGACCAGCGGGTGCTCTCAGCAGCCAGAAGCTCACTCCTGCAGTCAGCCAACACCTGAAGCTGATTGCAGGAAGTGTATTTAAGGAATGACCAGGCCTGTGATCAGGGCCTTGGTGTATGTTTCCCAAGTGCCCTGTTCCCTGTATCCTGTCTCTTACCTGCTCTGTTCCTGATATTGTTCCTGTGTTCATTCCATTGCCAACCTCTGCTTGTTCCTGATCCTGCTATTCTCCTGATTAACCCCTGGCTTGCCCGACTACTCTTTGCTTGATCCCTGGTACCGCGCTGCCCGCAACCTGCTGAACCTGGCTTGTGACCATTCTCTGCTCGCTCCTCTTGTATCTTGCTGCCCGCACGATACCGGCCTGCCTGACTACGCTTACTTCACCCGACGATCCATCCATCCATCCTGCACGGATCACTTCAGTAAGTCTGCCTGCCTCTTCCCATCAGACTCCGTTCCCGCACTCCCCTGCCAGTACTCTCTACCACAGCCGGATGCACTCAGGGGTCCAGTCTGCACCAAGTCCATCCCCACCATCAGGGGCCCTGGTGAATAGCAGGTTGGGACTTAGACCCCGCGCCCTGAGGAAATCCGTGCTGTGGGCTGCTAGAGACACTGCCAGGCGGCACCTGACAATAGCTTACGGCCTGCCTGACCATTCCACCTCTCCAGCCCTGACTGCACTGGTACCTATTAGTTTAAGGTTTATTGCACCTGGTTGTACATATTTATGTAAGTGTTGAGTGTGGTTGTTTGCACTGTGTTTGTTTGTGTTGCCTTTAATAAATTATATTGTGTTACACACTATACCTGAAGTCTGTGTTTCCCTGTGTCGGTCCACCCACCTCTGGTCATACCTGGAGCCCTGACACTGTGACCCGACTATCCTTTGCCTGCCGTTCTGATCTGCTCTGCCTCCTCGGTTACTAACCCGGCCAGTCTGACTTCGCTACTTGCTTCACGGTGCGCCCGCATCCATCCAACCTGCACGGATCCATCCGCATTCCACTCTGGTCTGCCTTGCCTCTTCACGTCAGGCTCTTTACTAAGCTACGTTACACTAGCGGTCTTCTCTACCACAGCTGGGCGTACCCAGGGGCCGCGACCAGGTCTCAGCTTGCTCCAAGTCCATCCCCACCATCAGGGGCTCTGGTGAACAAGCAGACTATGGCTTAGACTCCGCGCCCTGGGGAGACTCAGACTGTGGACCTATAGAGCTACCGCTAGGGAGTTCGTGATATCATCCTTTTAAAACCAAACATGACAGAATATAATTCTGCACTTAGATTAAATCCTATAATAAAAGCAGCTAGCACAGGTCAAAGATATACAACCTCACATAATACAAAAAGGGCAGTGCTAAAAAAATTAAATAATCTGAAACATTTACACTCCACCAAAGAAAGTCTGTGCTCAAATAAATGTCCACAATAATAAATATGTTTGCAACCAACAAAGGAAAGAAGAAAGGATCCACTTTTACAATGAGGCCAAAGAGAGAATGACACTCCAAGAATCTAGTGGTAAGCACAAGTAGGAACCCGTACTGGAGCTGTTGGGCTTTCAATCTAATGAAAAGCCAAGCGTACTTTAGGGGTCAACCCCAAACATGTCCACGTAGGGTTGTCACCTCATCCCTTTAAAACCAAACACAACAAAATATAATTCTGCACTTAGATTAAATCCGATAATAAAAGCAGTTAGCACAGGTGAAAGATACACAACCTCAAATATCATAATACAAAAAGGCCAGCGCTAAAAAAAAATTTAAAATCTGAAACAACGAAACTCCACCAAAGAAAGTCTGTGCTTAAATAAAATGTCCACAATAATAATATGTTTGCAACTAACAAAGGAAAGAAGAAATGATCTGCTTTTCCAATGAGGCCAAAGAGAGATAGTGACACTCCAAGAATCTAGTGGTAAGCACAGGTGAGCAGGAGCCCTTACTGGAGCTGTTGGGCTTTAAATCTAATGAAAAACCAAGCGTGCTTTAGGGGTCAACCTAATACCTTTAAAATCACACACACATTAATTACACAGATTCTGTGGCTAATTAAGGTGGTTTCTAAACTCACTTAGTGCCTTATCTTCATTAAATTAGCTTCAGAACCTGTGTAATATAATGTGTTCAGTTTTAAAGGGATGAGATGGCAACCCTATGTCTACGGCAGATGACGATACTCCAATCCTGCAGTTCTACTTTGAACTCCACACTCCACCAACACAGCAGATGCCATATTCCACAAACCCGTAAAATTACGTCATCCAGTTCAATATTTATAATAATAATGCAGTACTATAACAGGAATATTAGGAAACACTCACTTAGGCATTGTATGAAATGTCATGGAATGTTCCTGATATTTAATTGGAAGCATGGCAGCCAATTAAAGCTCAAGAATCAAGTAGCAATAAAATTCTTCCCTTATCTCTAGTGTCCATCAAAATCACCCCAGGATGTGTTATAGTTTGTCCCAACCCTTGTCCCTTTTGCTACACAGCTTGGACTGCACATAAAGGTAGAGAGATGATAAATAAAAGCACATGATCCTGATGAAGTCACGCGAACGGTGACGTAACGCGTAGATACGCAAGGACGCAGTATCCAGATAGCGATGATGCACTTCTGGTTCATCCGCCATCTTGGTCTACCCAGGAAATAGGCACTTTCACCCATGCAGTACACCCATGCTTGTGGGGAGAACTGAGGAATACAACATTTGTAATGTAAGTGCCAGTTTTTGCTATTATTAAAAGCACCTTTACTTCGGTATACTACACTATCAGAGTGTCCTCTTATATTTACTATATCTGGACGAGTGGTATACTCAGTAGAGATCAGGAGCCAGGACATCTGGTGTTTCATCCCCATATGATGAGAGATCTGGAGGAGCTGATCTGACAGTATTGGAGTAAGATCCTGAGTGATCTTGAAGGCGTGTTGGCCCAGTGGGCCGCGGAGTGGAGGTGAGGAGGCAATTCAGCTATAGAAGGAGTGTCACTCACCAATACTGGAAGTTTTTTTGTGTGATCACGCACAACGCATGAATTTGAACACCATGACTTATTATCCATGAACTGTACATACCCACCTGAATGATTTCACTCACTGATCACGATATTGAGTGGGAGTGAGGGGGGCATGTTTACTGTTAACAGTCACCTATATATATATATTTATTATTAGTATCCTGGCTACAGTTGGTCCAGTCGCGTGTCACGTCTGTTTGATTTGTAAGCATTTTATTTCACTTGTTTATATTTGATATTAGTCTGCAATTGAGCGCTGCACTACTTTTTTGTGTTTTGTCCCAACTCTTGTCCCTTTTGCTACACAGCTTGGACTGCACATAAAGGTAGAGAGATGATAAATAAAAGCACATGAGCAAAAAGAAGCATTATCTTAGATTGTAAGCTCTAATGAGCAGGGCCCTCTGTTTCCTCTTGTACCAAATTGTATTGTAACTGTACTGTCTACCTTCATTTTGTAAAGCGCGGCGCAATCTGTTGGCACTATATAAATCCTGTACAATAATAATAATAATTCATATATGGAACACTATCATTACAGGTGTTAACTGCATACAACGATTACAATGCAATCGTTTTCACCATAGCAGTCCTTTAAGGCAAGTTCAAGCGATCATGAAGAAATATCTTCTAGTCTTATGAAATACAACTTAAAATGAGCAGAAGAGAGACATGACCACCTTTATTAGTAGGACCCAGCAAGCTAGGACACTCCCTAGATAAATACACAATGACAAGATTACAAGGTGACTTTTGCTTGCAAAGTTCAGACAGTTTGTTTTTTTATTCTCTTTCATAAACTTTATTATTAAAACATATGCATGCACACACATTGGTCATATACAGTATACAGTCCCATCTGTGTGTATAAATCACTGAACCTTAGAAAGAGATGTCACCGACACATTAATGCTGAGCACAGCTGTGACCACAGCAACGGACACTAACCGCTAGAAATCAAATCTGCTTTCACTGAGGTATTGGTACCTTTCAATTAGGCTTTTATAAGAGGAAAATACAGTGTACACTGATACTAAAAGCTTCAAGAATCACCCTTTACTAAGGAGCCAGGTGGAAGAAAAATGTGTCTATATAAACAGACCAGTAATTTGGTTTAGCCCCAAATATAAAATATCTCGAGTCAAGGTGTCTGCAATTATTATCTATTGTGATGTTTCTGACA
This sequence comes from Staurois parvus, assembly GCF_062004578.1. NCBI lineage: Eukaryota > Metazoa > Chordata > Amphibia > Anura > Ranidae > Staurois > Staurois parvus. The sequence goes on along the minus strand of NW_028318250.1, from coordinate 1,713,882 downwards.
CTGATATACAGAGTTTTATGGCTCCCACCAATGAAGATTAAAAAAAAAATGCTGCAAACTCCCACTTGGTATATTCGTAATACTCCTTAATATTTTCATTTTGATGTAATTTGCGGCCCTGGCTTTTTAAATATCCGCTGTGTAATAATGTTTAATTTCAGGGGTCACTCCGCCAAGGAGTATATTAAAGCTTATAAAACTCATTTCCAGAGCTCAAATATCACGCTGTGATCAGGTTAGTAGGGCAGGATCTGGGAATATTTCATCTTTTATCATGCTGATAATAAGGAGATGACAGAGGCACATTATTACAATGAGAGAATTGCTCATTTCAGGCCTGGCTGCTGGAAGCTAAGGTCTGCAGTGTGTGTTACTCAATAAAAGCAATTCTGATATGAAAAGCAAGTCTACTGAGCCTCCACTGTGTCTTATTTGATTGCGATGAATAATATATGGCGGGGAGAGTGTGTGGCAGGTGGAGGAGAGAGAGAGGGAGGAGAGGGGATGGAAGAAGGGGGGGGGAGGCTTAAGTTGAGAGGGGCACTTGAGTAGAGACAGCAAAATAATTTATCAAGAGCTGTATGTTATTGTCTGAACATAAAGTGAAGGAATCCAAGCCCTGTTAGAAATGATTACCTGAAGGAAAGGAATGCATTCAAGAATACAGGAATTCTGCATTATTATAGGCATATATGCTTGGAGGACAAAAATAATGACAGTGTTGAGGAAACTTACACATACATGAGTACATATTATGACTGTTTGTGCACCTACCATGGGGGTGTATGTTTTTCTGTTTGCTTTATTTTGTTTTGCTTTGTTTTTTACTGCCTCCGGTTGGCAACGTAGCTATCTTTTATTTACTTTAAATATCTAGATAAAGTCGGGAAAAGATTCATAATTTTTTATACCTCTAAAGCTGAACAAATGTTAAAATCTATGTATTGAGGCTTTTAGATTTACCAACAGTTATATAATGAAGGGCCAACCTAAAAACCGTCTGAAAAAAAAAAATACACTGTATAAACCAGTCTGAAGAAGAGAAAAAACACGTACCAGTCTGTCAGTTACTGATTTGAATATTTGTCCTTTTGAAATGATACACTGGCATAAAAATCTTCAGCAACCGACACAGTACCAGGTGTATTACATGCCTGGCACTGTTCAACAGAGCATGAATAAAGATTTTCTAGTCTCATGAAATACAACTTAAAATGAGCAGAAGAGAGTGGTTATACCCACTGGACTTCCCCAATCCTTATGAGTATGGCTTGGTGAAACACATCAAGGAAGTTTGGTTCTCTAGTGAAGACATTGTTATATGCAGTCAACTTACTATTTAACCACTTGACCTCCAGAAGGTTTTGCCCCCTTCATGACCAGATCATTTTTTGCTATTCAGCGCTGTGCTGCTTTAGCTGGCAATTGCATGCTCATGCAACACTGTACACAAATTAAATTTATATTAGTGGTTCACCACTGGGCTTTTTATTTTTATTATATAAACAAAAAAGACAGAAAATGCTGAAAAAACTCTATAATTCCTACTTTCTGCTATAAAACATATCCAATTTAAAAAATGAATTTCTTCATAAATTTAGGCCAAAATGTATTCTGCTACATGTCTGGTAAAAAAAAGAACATAGTTTTTTGCGAAAGTTATAGCATCTACAAACTATGATATATATATATATATATATATATATATATATATATATACATACACACACACAACACACTGGAATTTACGGTGATCAATGACTTATAGTGAGACTGATTGTGTTGCGGATAATATGGTGCTAGCTGACGCTGGCCTGGGAGGTACATGAACTGACTAACTGACACTGACATCAATAGTGACACTAGACAGGGGCGGACTAACAACTCATGGGGTCCCCGGGTAATAGGGGATCATGGGGCCCCTGTGTCCTTGCCTAAACTCAAAAAAGCCTATGAAAAAGGTACCAGGGGCATCTCATGGGGCCCCCTACTAACCCCGGGCCATCGGGCAGTGCCCGAGTTTCCAAATGGTCAGTCCGCCTCTGACACTATAATACAGTGCACTGTCATTGTACTAGTCACACTGGCTGGGAAGGGCTTAAAGTGATACTAAAGTCTTTTTTTTTTAGATAACAAACATGTCATACTTACCTGCTCTGTACAGTGGTTTTGCACAGAGCAGCCTGCCCTCCTGTTGGGTGCCCCCCATAGCAAGCTATTTGCTGTGGGGGGCACCCAGACAGACTCACTCCTGAGCCGCGGCTCGGCCCCAACCCCTTCCCTCAGCTCCCGCTGCTGCCTCAGCCAATCAGGATTGAGGCTCTCGTGGACACTTCTGGATCAGGATGTGGCTCAGGTAAATGTTAGGTGGGGCTGGAGGGGAGCTGCTACAGGTTTTTATAGAATGCATAAAGGTAAAAAACCAGGAGCCTTTAGAACCACTTTAACGTCTAGTGGCCATCAAGGAGTTAGTTGTGTGTCTAACAATGTGTAATGCACGTAATGTGTGCTGCTTTTAAAATTATTATATGTCTGTTTTTTTCTCCATGCTTTGCAGGGAGAAAAAACAGTCAGACAGCTGTTCCCTGTACACAGTGTTCTGTGTTTTGTAAACACAAAACTCTGTGATTGGACACAGCCGATTAACTGATTTCAGCCAAAATCACTACCTGGAATTAACTGTCAACATCGTGCCTCATGTCCAGTCACAGCATGGGTCGGCAGGGGATGCATATGTGAGCACCCGCAGATCCAGAAACAGGTAGTCACACACACATATATATATACAGTTGTGTTCAAAATAATAGCAGTCAGACATCACTAACCTGATCAATCACTGTTTTTGGTAGAAATGATATTTCTACATGGCAAATAGTTTACTAGCAGGTGTAGTAGAGTAATAGAAATCCAACAGACCCGACAGTCATGACATGCATGCTGCTGATTCTGTGTAATTGAATCACTAATTGAAAGGGGCATGTTCAAAATAATAGCAGTGTGGAGTTCCATTAGTGAGGTCATTCATTGAAAAACAGGTGGCAATTATTGCCCTTATTTAAGGAAGGAAGGCAGAAAATGTTGTACATGCTGGTTACAGTGCATTTCTCTCTGAAATTCTGAGGAAGATGGGTCGTTCCAGACATTGTTCAGAAGAACAGCGTACCTTGATTAAAAAGTTGATTGGAGAGGGGAAAACATATAAAGAAGTGCAGAAAATGATAGGCTGCTCAGCTAAAATGATCGCAAATGCTTTAAAATGGCAACCAAAACCTGAAAGACGTGGAAGAAAGCGAAAAACTACCATTCGAATGGATAGAAGAATAGCCAAAATGGCAAGGACTCAGCCAACAATCAAGCCACAGTACACTGTGAAGACAGTGAAGCATGGTTGCGCAAGCATCATGATATGGGGATGTTTCTCATACTACGGTGTTGGGCCTATTTATCGCATACCAGATCATTTTAGCTGAGCAGCCTATCATTTTCTGCATGGATCAGTTTGAATACATCAGAATACTTGAAGAGGTCATGCTGCCTTATGCTGAAGAGGAAATGCCCTTGAAATGGGTGTTCCAACAAGACATCGACCCCAAACACCTCAGTAAACGTGCAACATCTTTGTTCCAGACCAACAAGATTGATGTTATGGAGTGGCCAGCCCAATCCCCGGATCTTAATCCAATAGAAAACTTGTGGGGTGACATCAAAAATGCAGTTTCTGAGGCAAAACTAAGAAATAGAGAAGAACTGTGGAATGTAGTCCAATCATCCTGGGCTGGAATACCTGTTCACAGGTGCCAGAAGTTGGTTGACTCCATGCAACACAGATGTACAGCAGTTCTCAGAAACAGTGCTTATACAACTAAATATTCATTAAGTGATTCAAAGGAAAGAAAAATCTTCAAACATTGTTCAGTTTATATAGTGAATGTTTGAGTTTGTAAAGAAGAATACAAACACTGCTATTTTTTTTGAACAGTCTAATATTCACTTATCTTCAATTTTTTTAGAGGAACAACACAAATTTGATCTATTTTTCCTCATGTATTGATTTGGAATAGAATGTGTAGTGCTCCCAATGCATTTGTGTGTATGGAAATAAAAGCTATTAGAAGGATTTTGAGCTTTATTCACTTTTTTCAACACACTGCTATTATTTTGAACACAACTATATATATATATATATATATATATATATATATATATATATACATGACTGTGCCACCCCGCCGCAGTAAATGTACTATGGAGATGTGGCAAGTGTTTAATACTGTAAGAGAAGCTAAGCAGGGTGTAGCTGATGGTAATTCATATTTTTAATTGACAGTGGTGGCCAGCATCAAGACTATCAATGTATGAGAGAGGCGGGTCTTGAGCGGAGCTATACATTTGTGTATGGATCTTGCACCATTAGGTTCTTCCTGCAAAACTACAGCCACATACGATCTGGCGGGTAGAACCACCATATGCAGCAGTGGACACCGGCATCCAACACACCCAGAAATGTTCCAGATGCTGGAGATTCCTAGGCGTAGCTTTCAAAAGAGCAAGGATCATCAGTGGCAAGACTGGTAAGTATTTTCACTATCTTACAATAATTTTTTAAATCCTTTTTTTTTTTGATGATGATGATGGATTCACTTTAACAGTCCTTTTAATTAATATCAATCAGGTAAGCCCTGGCATTGTATAGCCGACTGTGACTCTAAAAGAGATTTTAAAATCAGATTGTAATTTATGTGACCAACTAAATTGGTGTTGTTAACAAACCTATTTTTTGTGCAACAGTAATAATCTCAAGAAAATGAAACCATGAATCATCAAAACAAAGCAAATATCAAAGGAGTTTGAAAATTCAGTGTTGTGTAGGTGTTCTAGCAAAGATGTAACAGATCATTTTAAAATTCTAAACTGTTATGATAGAGGCTAGAAAAATTCTACTGAAGCAACTGTCACTTTCAATTTCAGCTAAAGCCATCGTTAAAGAGAACAATTGGCCTTGTGAATGAATATGAACATTTAGTCTTGAATAATTATAATACAGGTCTATTTAGGAAAGCTTTATGTGTGCCCCTTTTTTACTTTTACTTACTCTCTCTGAAATTAATAACGAAAATGTATGTAAATGTAAACCTAAAAACAAGTTTTGCTAAAATGTCATATATGCACCATCCTGAGGGGTGGTGGCTGTACTAGTTTTTATTTTTAGGCTTCTTCTTTTTATCTTCAGCTGGTATCCTACCAGCAGGGGCGGACTGACCATTTGGAAGCTCGGGCACTGCCCGAGGGCCCGGGGTCATTAGGGGGCCCCATGAGCTACCCCTGGTACCTTTTTCATAGGCTTTTTGAGTTTGGGCAAGGACACAGGGGCCCCATGATCCCCTATTGCTCGGGGGCCCCATGAATTGTCAGTCTGCCCCTGCCTACCAGTAACACACATCTTATACTTTCTCAATGCTCTCTCATTGTACTGTATCTATGGAGAAGGATAGAGAAGCATACTGTACAAATAATGTACCTCACCCTATGTCAGAGTCCTCAGAGATAGCTGGAAACAATGCTAACTGATAACAGTGCAGGACAGGGAGTTAGCGGCTCACAGCATTTCTGACAGGATCACACATACTGTATATATTTTTTTTGCACTTTTGGAACAGATATAACAAAACACTTTCAATGCTATGTTTAACAGACCAACAAGGAGCAAAAACAAGGAAAGTTCATTATTAGTGTTACACTTTAAAACATACAGTATATAAACCTAAAGAAAAATTTAATCTGCAGCTTACATGTCAGAGCTGCATTTGTTTTCTGTTTCTAGTTTTTTTTTCACTTTATTTTCACCTGATGATCCATCCAGTAACACACTTCCTGTCTTAGGCTATCTATTGGTGAGCAATGGAGACACCTTTGGATAGCTGAAGAAGGTAGTGTTAGATGGACTAGTAGACTTAGATGGACGAAGTAATGGCCATGTGTACCTGGGCATACAAATGGCTATGTGTGTAGCAGTCATTTTGTTCACATCACACGTCTCCTATGCCATTTCAACATACGAAGGCATACCACAGTGACCTTTTCCTCTCTCCCTCTTCCTCCTCCTTTCAGCTCAAACAATCCACAAATGCTTAGCTGCTACAGACAATCCTTATCAGTCTTGTAATAGGACTTGCACGATATACACCAATATAGATCGCAGGGCCCATAAAAGTGTCTGACTTTGCTGCTTCAGTGACCAGAAAGTTACCAGACATTGGGACATAAATATCTTAGTTGGAAGTCAGTAGAATGCACATCCCTGATAGACTGGTTATCAGCAAGACTCTAAAACATCAGCATATTTCATAACGCATGACATAATTATAGCACGGAGTGAAGTCATATTCACCTTCATCAGTTATTGTTTAGCATTTTGAACCCAAACACCCCGATGCTAGGAGGTACCAGAGTGGATTAGGCCTCTACACCCCTCCTATGAGAAGTAAATATCTAAAACCTATCATATCTATATCCATTGTGAAGCTAATTTCATGCTGGACAGTAATATGCAGGGTAGCCGACTGTACCATGCAGACATTCAAAGTTTTTAAAACTCATAGAAAACTGTCTGGGACTTAGTCATAAATGAGTGACCTCTCAGCCTCTCAGCAACTACCCCTTAAACTGGATGATTGGTCAGATGGTCTCTGTCAACACTCCTTTGCTACCACAGAAAAAGGGTATGCCAAGACACTGGCAACTCTTGTGTGCCATCAACCAAGGAACATCTGACAAGTTATTAGAGCAGATAACACCCTGCTCACCCTTGACTGAACTGTGCTAAAACCAAAGTCTTTGCAAGTATTTAACTTTTTTTCACCTCTTTGTCTTGCTGTGGCTTGTTCTCATTGTTGCTCTGTAATATCTTTGTATTTGTAAATATTTTATTTGTACCATTTTGACTTTTTCATTATTAAGCCCTGTTTTGAAAAGTGTTGAAGTTGTCTCTAAATGCACTCATGCAAACTAAAAGAATCCTTGTCCCTTGAAAATGAAAACTTGTGTTGATAATCACAAGAACCATAAATATACCAGCTATTACGTTGTTTAATTCTAGCAATAGAAAATGGAACACCTGAAAGTTAGAAAAGGTAAAAAACTTCTTGGTTTCTATGGGCAGCAACAACATTTATCCTTGCTCTAAAAATGTATGAATTTTTCCAGTATGTCAATTAACAGACATCACATCTTCCAATATTTTCTGCTTGAATGCATGGAATGCCTTTGGATCTCTTGTAAAGTTAAACTGATGAGTAATCACTTTCATTGTACAGGAAAAACCTTTATAACTATTAGTTTGATCGGCTGTGATTTTTTTTTCATAGAATCGAAATCCTAAAGCATAAATACCTGTATTCCAAGATCTGACCGAAATAAGTTTTGTGGCCAACCCATTCACTGTGAAGATGTTTGAATGTTTTGCACTTCTCGCATTTAACACGCTGCCAATCTGTTATTTCTACAGAAATGAATATTTTAAGAAGAGTTCCAGGCATGGCATTTTTTACAAAGTTAGTATTAATTTAGCTTAGACCAATGTAACTTTGCAGATACCATAACTGTGCGGTCCCTCTAGAAGCTGGAAACTGTTCATTGTAGTAGATGCCTCTATTACAGTAATCTCTGCTATCTTTTCAGGTCCTGTGCTGAATAGCTGCCCTGCTGATTTTGAAACACAGGAGGTTGGCAGGTTGGCATGGGTGCCATTCAGAGAATGCTTTTGTATTTTCTTAGTGAATGCAATGCATTCTCTGATTGGGCAAGGTGGAAAGGATGGGAGGTGAAGTCACACTCTCCACCTCATCCAATCAGAGGATGCTTTGCATTGATTGAGAAATGCAAAGTATTCTCTAAATGGCATCCGTACTGAGAAGCCAACTTCACAATGCAGCATGGAAGTCACTCAGCACATGGCCTAAAAGCTAGTGGAGATCAATGGAGAAGCTGTGTCTACTACAGTGATTTCCAGCTTTTAGGGGGATCCCACAGGTATGGTGTATGCATATTTACTGTACATTTGTCCAAGATGGACCAAGGTAACTATGTAAAAAATACCACACCTGCAATTCTTCTTTAATTATATAGGCAAAGTAAAATTTCCTATATGTATTGATCAGTTACAATCAATTAAAATGCAACCTTTAGGAGCTGAGAGCAATGAGACCCTCTGTAATATAAACAATACTTGCTTTCTATACATTATTAAAAGGGTTGAAACTTCTTGTTTTCATTGAAGGAATCAGCCCCAATGTAAAACTACATTCTGATTCTTGCTAGTGCCCAGTAAAGGTCCAGGCTGAAGTGATCAGCCTTGACATGAGTCTAAAAACCTGATGATCTGTATACAGCACATGTGAATCTGAAGCACCTCTAGTGTGTTTAAAAAAAGAAATAACTTTCACCCAGTTTATCCACCTCTTCTTACCCCCCCCTTTTTTTTCTCTTCTTTCATTCTTTTCCCTCCCCTTTCCACTCTCATTTCTCCAGTTTGGCTTCTCATCACGTTGTATGCAACATCTTGCCTATTGACCCTCTGATGGGCTTTTCATGGGCTGCTTCTAGCTGCTGCATTGTCATTACTTTTTGCCCCATTGTCTCTGGCAATCTGTAGTTCCACTTATACTATTTAACTAGAATACCATTATACTTTGCTCTTCTATCACATGGTCATTTACCACTCCACTTTCTTCTGTCATGGTCAACTTCCACTCTGCACTTGCACACTTGTCGATGGCCAGTTTCTGTTCCGCCTTCTGTATCCCCTCTCCCTTTCCCAAAACAATGCTCAGCTGTCATTCTCTCTTTTTCTGACATCACTGTCCATCCAACCACTATCAGCTCCCACTCCTTTATACTCCCTATGATCAGTTTTAGCTCTCCACTCTCCAGAAAATCAGTTTATGTGATATGATACACCAGACCAAAAACATGACTTTCACTAAAATAATGTATAATAGGGCAGTGATGAGCATCAATGTATTCTGTATCACTAAGAGGCCAAAAACTTTTCAGTCTAAATGAAATAGACACACATGTTCTAATTTACTAACTGATAAGCTAAAAAACCTCACACAACAGCATTAAGAGCAAAATGAATGTAAAGATTTTAATACTGGTCACTTTTTTGGAGTTTAGCCTATATTAAAATTCAGTATTCAGAACTAGAATCCCTTCAAATTGATAATGTACAAAACTCTCCTTGTCTAAATGACCATTAAAACATTTTCTTTGTCTAAATTTACCATTAAAGCACCATTTCTAGTTTGTTTAATCCAGCGTTTCTCAACTAGGGTTCCCCAGGGGTCCCGCCGTGCAACAACATTATTGCGGATGTATACTGCCTAATGTTGTTTCCAGTGTTGTTCGCAGTGCATTCTAACAGTCAGTAATGTCTGTGGTCATTGATACCCAATGCCTTCTCTATAGTTCTGGCCCCTATAAAGTCAGAGGGCGGGAGCTGAAGAAGGAGGTGGCAGCTTTCTGTGATAGCGCAGAGCACAGAGTGGGAGCATGTGGCTTCCTTTGGGAGGTGAGATCCTACAGCTACAGAGACACAGAGTTCAAGGGATGGTGGAGGGAGGAGAGCAGAGAGCTGCTAGCCACTGGAGCACATGGCTGGATCAGGAGGCAAGATCCTGTTACAGCCATGGCATTACAGAGTGTGGGGAGGAGGAAGCAGAGAGCCACCAGAGCATGTGGCTGTATGGGAGGTGAGAGCGCTGGAAGAGGGGCAGAAAGGAGGCAGGAGGTGACATCCAGTGTATGACAGTAGTGATGCAGACTGCAGAGAGCTGGAGCACATAGTTGGATCACACTGAATATAGCAGGATGTGAGATGATACAAGCTTTTTGTTATTATGCCACAAATGTACTGTACATAAAGCTATTATGATCTCACCTCCTGCTACATTCAATATCATCCAGCCTCAAGCTCCCACTCTCTGCTCCCCCTCTCTGCATTCAGTGCTGCCATACACTGAATACCACCTCCTCATCCAGCCATGTGCTTCATCTACAGCTTGATGATCGAATTCAAAATTCCATGAGCTGTAGACCTGAACATTTTTTTTCAGGGGTTCCCCGAGATCTCAAACATTTTGCAGAGGGTTCCTCGAAGGTAAAAAGGTTGAGAAACACTGGTTTAACCTATTAAAAAATGTCACTGTTTCAGTCCCATTTAGGAAATTTGAATATACTGTACAGGTTTGTGAGTCAATGAATTCCAACTTGAAGACTCTAGTGATCAAAGAGAAATCAAGAAGGGTTAATACTAAATGCCTGAAGATTCACTTTATACATGTAGCATGTTTTTTCCACGGGAATCATACAGACTATACTATATGCAAAATACCAGAAGTTCCATAATTGTGTTTGGTTGTCATCTGATTGAGTGCCTTATCTGACCTTGGGTGCAGACAATCAACTTGCAAAGAGGCTGATAGAGGAGAAATACAGTACTGTGCAAACATTTTAGGCAGGTGTGAAGAAATGATGTAAGTTAAGAATGCTGTCAAAAATATATATTTTTAATTGTTTGTTTTTATCAATTTACAAAATGCAAAGAGTGCAAACAGAAGAAAAATCTAAATCAAATCAGTATTTAGAGTGACTACCCTTCATCTTCAAAACAGCATCAATTCTTACACTTGCCCAAAGTCAGGGATTTTGTAGGATTAGAGTGAGGCGTATGTTTAATCAATTATACCAAGCAGGTGCAAATGATCATCAAGTTAATATGTAGGCTGAAACACAGTCATTAACTGAAACAGAAACAGCTGCGTGGGTGAGAAACAGCCAAACTCTGCTACTAAGGTGAGGTTGTGGTAGACAGTTTTATGTCGCAGGTCATACAGCATGGCAAGACTGAGAACAGCGACAAGACACAAGGTAGTTATACTACATAAGCAAGATCTGTCACAGGCAAAGATTTCAAAGCAGACTAGGGTTTCAACATATGCTATTCAAGTGCTTTTGAAGTAGCACAAAGAAATGGGCAATGCTGCGACCGTAGACACAGTGGTCAGACAAAGAAACTTAATGCAGCAGATGAATAACACAACTAACTGTCCAGTAGTGCCATCAACACAAAACCCAAGTGCACACATCTATTGTCTGGAGAAGTCTATCCAGAAGTGGTCTTCATGGAAGAACTTTAGCCAAAAATACATATCTCCGACATAGAAACAAGGCAAAGCGACTCAACTATGCATGAAAACATAGGAACTGGGGTGCAGAAAAACTGCAGCAGGTGCTCTGGACTGATGAGTCAAAATTTTAAATATTTGGCTGTAGCAGGAAGCAGTTTGTTTGCCAAAGAGCTGAAGAGCTGTACAATAATGAGTGTCTGCTGGCAACACTGAAGCATGGTGGAGGCTCCTTGCAAGTTTGGGGCTGATTTTCTGCAAATGGAATTGGTAATTTGGCCAGGATCAATGGTGTCCTCAATGTTGAGAAATATAGGCAGATACTGTACTTATCCATCATGCCATACAATTAGGGAGATGTGTGATTGGCCCCAAATTTATTCAGCAGCAGGACAACGACCCCAAACATACAGTCAATGTCATTTAGAACTATTTTCAGAGTATAGAAGAACAAGGAATTTAGAAAGTGATGGTTTGGCCTCAACAGAGCCTGGATTTCAATATCATCCAGTCTGTCTGGGATTACATGAAGAGGCAGAGGGATCTGAGGCAGCTTACATCCACAAAGATCTGTGGCTGGTTCTACAAGATGTTTGGAACAACCTACCTACAGAGTTCCTTCAAAAACTGTGTGCAAGTGTTGGAGCTGGAGATTTGGTCAGGATCAATGGTGTCCTCAATGCAGAGAAATATAGGCAGATACTTATCCATCATACCAAAACATCAGGGAGGTGTGTGATTGGCCCCACATTTATTCACCAGCTGGACAACAACCCCAAACATACAGTCAATGTCATTAAGAACTAACTTCAAGGTAAAGAGGAACACGGAGTTCAGGAAGTGATGGTTTGGCCCCCACAGAGCCCTGATCTCAACATAATTAAGTCTATCTGGGATTACATGAAGAGACAGAAGGAACTGAGGCAACCTACATCCACAGAAGATCTGTGACTGGTTCTGCAAGATGTTTGGAACAACCTACCTAAAGAGTTCCTTCAAAATTGTGTGCAAGTGTACCTAAAATTGATGTTGTTTTGAAAGCAAAGAGTGGTCTCACCAAATATTGATTTCTTTTGGATTTCTCTTCTGTTCATTTACTTTTCATTTTGTTAATAGATAAAAATAAACTATTATCACTTCTATTCTGAAATCATTCTTAATTTACAGCATTTTTTCACACCGACCTAAAACTCTTGTACAAAAGTGTATGTTGAGATGATTTTGATTTCCACAGTAGCCAATCAGCTTCCAACTTCCATTTCAACAGATTGTGTTTAAAAATGAATCAGTGTATCTAACTGGTTGCTATGGGCAATAGTTAATTTAATCTTTAGTACACTTTACATACATCAGCTCTACAATGGCAAGAAAGAAAGGCATTCTCTCAAGAATTTTGTTAAAGGGAGCTCCTACCACAAAACTGCCACTTAAAGACAGAGGAGATTTGGGTACATTATGGAATGAATCAAATGACATTTTCAATAGTGTAACATAAATCTTTCAGTTCCATAGAACAGGCTTTGCCCTGCAATTTATGCCTAAAATCACATTGCAGGAGCTTAATCTCAAACCGCCATCACTGGAGACTGCTCATAATCACTGTACAATCTGAATGGATTTTTTGTTCCTCAGCAAGGTTTATACTACAACATAGTACAATAAATCTTCTTTTTATATTGAATTAAACCTGCAGGAGGCCAGGCTGTATTTTCTTTGAATCCATAGTCATGTTCTGAAACATGCAGTATGCTAAACATGACATAATTTACATAGGTCTGATGGAATGAGAAATGCTAGCTATAAAAACATTGCAGAGTTACTCTCAGGGTTTTTCATATGTAAAAACTGCACAATAGTTAAAGTAGAGAAAATATGTTGGTATTTTTACATGCCATTAAGAGGTTCATATACTTTACTCAAATATGCCCTGAATTTGTCAATGTTGTTCTGTGTTTTGCTAAAATATGAATGGTCTATTTTGTGAGAATAATGCATTTTTATACAATAAATGACATAAACATTTCAATATGCAATCATTAGCTAGCCCCTGTCCAGCAAATCTGTTGTCTTACAAAAGTTCAAGCTCTCCAGCAGAATGTATTAGTTTACAGGGATGAGACAATCTATTTACCACTGGCAGGGATAGGTAGAATGATCAGCTTTTATTTATTCATGTACAACCTTTATCCTAAAAGGAAAAAATAACTGCTTGCTGTAAGTGATTATAATGTGGGAGCTGGAGTTTGGCTTTGATTTACTAGTGTATCTAAATCTGCTCTACCCTCCCCCCAGACTGACAATGCTAATGTCTGCTGTGCCTTCTGTGCTCAGTCATCCAGAGCCAGGTCTCACTAATATGAGGTGTGTTACTGGCCAGATCACCAGGTGAAAAGAGAGGGGAAAATGCCAAAGAAAATAAAACTTATTCAGCCACCACATCTAATAATTAGTAAGCTGCAATAAATTCCATTTTTGGTTTTGGGTTGAACCATGGCATAGTTGCATGCAGGAACTGCCACGTTTATCCACAACACTAAACCTCCCTGCAAAAAGGTATCCTGTTGGACTACTTTTACAGGTAAATCTGCACACTAAAGGATTTTGAAAAAGGGAACCGGGGAAAGGGAGAATCAGCAGAGAAGAGTTGTGTGACATTTGCTCTCCAAAGACTTGCATACTGAGGGGAGCACATTGTCCCAGGTGGATTCACCTATTCTTGAGGCCCTCCCTTTATTTTTTGCTTCCTACCAATGATGACATTCCATATGCCATTGCAACCCCATCTCCTATCTTTTTCTGCTTAAACCCAGCAACCCCCAACCAAAACCATGTTCCAAAGGTACACTGGCTCCAGTCATGTTTCTTTCTTTGTCTAGGACACAAGGCACTGCTTAAGCAGAAGCACCCACATCCTGCCAGCCTGTCGATGGACTTCCTATTTATAACCATGCTTCTGATAGATGGAATCCTAGGATTATTTAAAAGATAGTTATATACAAGTATGATCAAGCTGCACTTTCAGCAACAGTCAGAGGCATCTAACAAGATGAGTGCTGGAATTTTAACAGTTGATAGATTCTTGTAAAGGAGTGACTCTGTTTTGTTTAGTGAGGATACTGGTGCTGCCCTGATGTGTGAAAAAAGTTTTTTTGAAGGGTGGGGTCCTGATAGCATTTATTTAATTAACATTTATTACAAAAAATAACATTCCCTGTTCAGTGAGTGGCTGCAGACAGCAGAGAACTGTTTTGTTTCCACATGGACGGCACAATCATGGAGCTTCCTTCTGTACTACAAAGAAATGTCATAAGGTGTACATAGTTTAACTGAAACTGTGTTCAGTTAGAAAAACTCCTTGGTGCCTGTGCCTCCTTGCCCATTAAGGGGTTTCAGATGCCAGGAAGTGGCAGGGTTTCTGATCATGTGACCACCATGATTGGCTGTCACAGCGGTCACATGATCAGAAAGCTTCCAATTACAAGTAGAGGTTGGGAGCTTTCCATTGAAGGCGTGGACTCTCGGCACAGGTCTGTTTATCCTTAGGTATGCATATATGCAGCCTCTTGGCATTAAGGTCTTCCCACTGAGAGGTCACATATATGTGTACGGCCAGAGCCAAGGAGTGAAAGAATTGGTACCTACATTAGTTACTACTGAGCATTGTAACGTGGATTTGTGTTGGCCTGCTGAATGTTATTGCAGCATTATGTAGAGATAAGAGAAACTGTCATTTTCTAGAAATTTGCTGACAGCTAACCATGGAAGCTAAGTTCTGTACAATATGTGTTAATTTGTAAGACACTTTTTCCTAGTTGACATATACAGTATACTGTAGATGTGTGTATTGGCTTAGGAGTAAAAGTAATGCAGCACCCAATGGCTTTAGGTGTGTGAGCAAGAAGTGATATAGTAATACCAGTGAATGATGGAACTGAGTCTTCCAATATTCCAACATGTACAGTTATACCCTACAAAACAGAGAAGACCCACACAGCTATGACCCTCTCAGCTGTGCCCTATGACACCATTGGAAAGTGAAACTGTAATCTCCCATGCTCATTGGTCAGAACCATGATAGGGATTACAGCCAGTGCTCCCATAACTGGGTCATGGTCTCATTGGATTAGCAGCCTGTCTTGTGCAGGGGAAAGTTTCCTGGTTACAAGGGACGGTAGCCTGGTTACAGAGATGCAAATTTCCAGGAGATGGATGGTAGTGGGCGGTGCTAGATTGTATCTGTCCAATGGGAGCCTGTAATGGCCAATAGAGATACCAGAGGTGCCCCTCCAACTAATGACAGTGTGGAGGACATGGCCAAGCTGTGGGGAACAGGTAGAGGAGATGAGGAGTGACAAGTATTATTGTGCAGGAAGAGGGCAAAAGGGCAGTGGAGGATTGGTGCCAGGGGTACAGCAGGTTGTACAAGGGTGCTGCCTGTAATGACAGGTCCTCATTGCTGGGTTGGCAATGTTATAAAAGAGTTGACTGTTTTCTGATATCTTTAATGCAGATGTGTGTGTGCGTGTGCGTGTGTGTGTACTTCGGACCTCTATATTCTGTTACATGCTACTGACCCCTGCACTTTATGTTACTCCTGATCTCTGCACTGTGAGTTGCATATGCCTGACCTCTGCACTGTGAATTGCTTACTACTGACCTCAGAACTCTGTTACTTCTTACTAACCTGTGTTACTCCTGACCCCTGCACACTTTGGGTTACCCACTTAGACATAAAACAACATTTTATTGCTACATAAAAGATAAAAAAACTCATAACAAAAACAGATGATTTATTAAAAGTAAGGGTTCATGCACACTGGGCACTCCCTAGACGCCTCTCTCCTGGCAGCAGAAAGATGCTGGATGCTGTTAAATGCGTGTACCACGCTCAGCTGTGTTTAGCCCCATTTACCCGCATTTACCCACATTTAGCAGCATCAAGCAATTGAGTGTTAATTCATTTAATTGGCCAGAATAATAATTTATTTTGGCAATTTAAATGAATTAACGCTCAAGCACAAAGCATGCCTAGCTTTAACAAGCGTTTTGATGTGTTTACATGTGTTTTTGCTATGTCAAGCATTTTTCTGCCAAAACGTACTGCTTCTAAATTCAGGTAAAAGCCTTTGTGTGGACACATGACTTTATCGAGTTGAGTTCAAGGGTTGTTTTCAGGGGCTTTGGTAAAAAAACACCAAAAGCTCCAAAACATGAGTTTAGGAACAGCAGGCCTTAAAAACATATTAAAGTATATTCCCATATGTTGGCCCTCTCAAAGCAACCCTCACAATAAAAAAACCCGTAAAAATAGCCTGGGGAACGTCAAAAATATATAAGGAAACCTAGAAAGAAAAAATATATAATTTGCCATAAATAAGCTAATATTTGATTGATTTAAACTTCACCACACACCTATAACAGTGTACGCTGAAACAAAGTACACACCATGATATCCACAGCCAGAGGATCCCTGGCCCACAGATGCATGCAATATGGTGGCGTTGCACACATACATTTTGCACATGACATCATCACACTGCTACGTGTGATGATGAGGTTTTGTATGGTGAGCCTATTCTTGAGCCACTCTACCAACATAACCATCCCATAACTATGTTTCTTTCTACTTCTACATCAACTTTGAAATACATTTGGATATTCAACCAAAATGATGGAACACTGTTCAGAATATTTGTCTTGTCTTAATGATAAAAACTAACCTCACTTAGTCATGCTTACATTTAAGCTTCTTTGATAATCCATGTGGTTTTCAGTTCCTTCATTTCTGCCCAGGATTGTTTTTTTTCCCATATCAACATTTCCATTATTGTGATGGCTTTCATTAAGTGTTCTTGCATGGCAAGACCACTTACTGTTATCTCACATATATATTCTTATTATTATAGCCAAATTTACCACCCTAACTCCTCCCACAGTTTTTACACTACAGAGACAGTAATATACCGAAACATGTGGATTGTTCCCGATTGGTGTGCTATTACTTTGTGGAACGTTTCGCTGAATGGTTCACAAAATATTGGCGTTTTTGTGGTGAAATTGGTCCCATAGCAATGAATGGCGGAATGTTCAAAATTAGAGTGGGAGCTGACAAAAGCTAGAGTGTGAGCTGAAAAATCAGGACATGATTTCTTAACTGCCATCACTCCCTCATTTTCAAGCCCACCTACACAAATCTTATATGAAAACTTTCAGCTATCCCTGCTGCCACTAAAAAAGTTCACGGCTAAGCCATAGTCCTGATAGTTTTCACAATATGACCAGTTGTTTGCAACTCACACTGCCCATTGACATTCATTGAAACTCCACTCTAGCCACCTCAGATTTGAAGGGCAATATCTAAACTGCTACTGTGCCTCCATTTTTAATATTTCAGAGACATACTATGCATCAAAATGTAGGTCTGGGTCTTGTGATTCTCACAATATAAAGCTCTTCAGTGTAGGATTTATAATTTGTAAACTACAACCGTTTGAAGATGGCAACCGCCAGTGAAGTGAGCAAGTTGGAGCAGTTTGTTTTTAACCGCTCTTCTCTGCCCTTGCTGTAGAGTGAGTTGCCATAGGAACCCAGGTGTGTGAGCAGGCAGCAGAGTGAAAAAATACTGTATAATAATAATAAAAAGCTAGAGTGTGAGCTATCAAGCTTGCCATGTGCACTTTTTAAATTTGATCAATCAATTGGTCAGTGTAATGTTTACTATCTTTACTCACTCCAAACACTACACACAGTTACTCTGCCCACTCCATAAAGTTACTCTGCCCAGTCCAACCTTTTCATAGTTACTCCAACCACACAACAGTTACTCAAGCCACTCCACCCAGTTACTCTGTCCACTCCATAAAGTTACTCTGCCCAGTCCAACCTTTTCACAGTTACTCCAGCCACTCCAACCACACAACAGTTACTCAAGCCACTCCACCCACTTACTCCGCCCACTCCAGTTGTAGACTACTGGTGGAGGCAAGAACACTTCACACAATTTCCCCAGAAATTGTAGCTTTTCTGGTTACTAGTGCTGTCTCAATGTAACCACTGCTGCCCCCCTAAGGGGATACACCAAGAAGTTTTGTCTGCTGACACGCACTGATGTCACAGAGAGGCTGGAGTTGAACGGGACCTGGGATCTGACCATCTGCTATGAGTTACAATTTGGCACATCAGTGAGTTACTGTATATCAGAGAAGTGTGATAATTTGAGGGCTGAGAAACCAGCAGAAGCGTTTGTACTTCAGGTATAGCCATGCTGACGGTAGATATAGGGAATGATTTGCTAAAGGCAATTAGACTGTGCACCATACAAGGTGCAGTTGCTCCAGAGCTTTGTAAGTGGGATAAAGATTCACATTGCAAATAATACCCAATCAGGTGCAAGGAAAATTGAAAAAAAACACTTTTGCTTGCACAGGATTGAATGGTGGAAGTTATTGGAGCTTCTGCTTATTTATCAAGTTCTGGAGCAACGGCTCTTGCAGAGTGCAACTGCGCTTTGCAAAGTGCACAGTCTATTTTCCTTTAGTAAATCAACCCCATAGTCCTGTTGGTGAACATGGAGAAGAGACCAGGTGCGCGTTCCCTCACCAGAAGATAGAGAAAGTGCTGCACCCAGAAAATGGAGATGTGTTAACAAAGGCAATTAAAACCTTAATAAAAAGAGTATAAAAAAATAATGGTATTATTAATAATATTAATTACATGTAAATACAGGACTTGCCTACTACTTTAACCACCTAAAAACTGTCTATTTCAAACTACTCACATTTAACCATTATTTGATCCCTTTATATGATTACAAAATCATTTTTAGGGTAATCTTATGATAAATTAAAACAAGTTTAATTAAAATTGTAGCCTATATGAATCTGATTCATATTGTGACTGTATTCCAGTTACTTTGTTTATCAATTTTGACAGCAAAGGACAATACACTAAATTGCTTGCAAAAGAGAAAGTATATCATGGTATAGAATAGTTGGAGTTTATTTGATATAAGTAGGGAGCTTGTTATGTGCTGCTTCTATAGTTCCATGATTAAAAGCATAACACATATGCATACATTTGAGGTCTCTGTTCACACATAAGTGTGATGTGTCACTGGGTGAATGTAACAGGTACTGTATATTTAAAAGGACTAATATACATAAGTTGAGCAGGAACATGTAGAGCTTTAGCAATATCTTTCCTAGCTATGTTATAAAGTGCAGGGATCTAAGCCAACAGGATATTGAGATGGCAGGTATCAGAGCTGGGAAGCAGAAGAGTATATTTTTGGAATATGAGCTGCGGGCAGCAGAAGTGTCATGAGCAGTGATGAGGCAAACATACCTGGGTTATTGTTCGAGCAGGGTCCAAGGAACATGACTAAAGTTCAGGTGCCAAATCCAAACCCCAGTAAAGTCAATGGGAGCCGAATGTTAAAAAAAAATCTGGGCCCTGGTCTTACTAGGGTTAAAAGCTTGAGTCATGGCTCCAAGTCTGTTGGGGCTGCTGACATCACATTCAAAATGGGGGTGCAGCAGTCTCAGGACTTTTGGAGGTCTACACAAGCAAATAAATTTCCTAAAAAATATTAAATGTTCATATGGGAGAATTGTTCTTGAAATGAATAGTCTGGTGATAGGGTCTCTTTAAGGATATCAGTAGATAAGAGAATGTCATCATAGGCTCAAGATGTGGTGGCACATTCATTTTATTCCTTCATTTTACTGTACGAAAGAATTTACTTTGTCACCTCAATGATGGTTTCCAAAAATTCCCTCTTCAGACAACTTTATATGGCCTCTTAAAAGGTCTAATCAGCTATTTAAACACATCCACTTCATTTTATTCTCCATGATAGGATCTAAAATGCCCTCGTGGAAAGGCCTTCTTTTTCTTAATGGACCAAACCACACTTTTAGTGAGAACATAACCTTAGATGCTTGCTATAAAGTGCTATTTTGCCTGTTAATAAAAAGGATTAGTCTAGTCTGTAGCTTTTAAAGGGTTTGGTGATGGCTTAATGACTCTTCACACTATCAAAATTAAGGTTTTGCTAATAAATTTTACTTTTATGAACATAAATCAATACATCTGCTTATTCAGCTGTTAACACTTACTTATGAGTGGATTGCGCTACTATGATTAAAAGGTATCTCTATTCGCCGGTCGTAATAGTCTTGTTAATGGAATATTAACTATGAGAATCTTATGCTCGTGGCAAATTTTCAATTACTATAGAAGAATGTCTCTCATTGTTGCTTAATTCTAAGGTAAAAAGTGTCATTATTCAAAAGTGTGGTGCTTCCTGAGCACACACACGGTAAACTATATAACATCGTATTCATAGAAGATCTAGTAATTCAGATGAAAGGCAATCCAGCCAATATGTTGTTAACTGTTGCTTAATTTGCAACAGATATAAAACAATTTTCTTTGAATTGTGACAGCCATGTCATAAGTATAGGAAGATATCTGTATGTTTACGCATGTATAGTATATACAGTTTATAGTATATGGACAAATTGTTCTATCTTGTATGCAACAGTAATAAATTAGTTAAAAATCTGTTTGGTGTGATATTGATTTTCAGAACATTCAGTAATTAAATTAATACTTTTATTACAATTATTACCATTTCACTACCTTATCATGTGAGATAATATCTGTATGTATTATGTAATGATATGACTCTCTTTTTTTGCACTATGCCTAATTATACTGTCTTTTGATTACATCTAATATTTTATACACAGCATTCTGTCCAGAGGGAGCAGAGTTGGCCATGAAACGCATTGACATGTAATATGGAAAAGATGCCCTCATGGTTATCTCTACAACAGCAAAGAGAAGTACATTATTTATTATGGAGGTGTTATTTCCTTATATTTGGGACGGTGTTGTTGCTATGTGCTTTTAAACAATATTCTGTGTATTGTGGGCCCTTTCTAGGGCACCATATTGTGTATTTCTTTTAGCACTATGGAAATAAACTGTATGTTTTTTTATGTAATTCAAGTGTGGCCTCATACTGTATCTTTAAAATTTGATATTGTAGAGCAACAGTCTTTCTCTGACTTGGGGATTGCTTTCCTCAACTGCATCACCAATATAACTACTGCATGTCTGCCTTCACCAGACAGGAAATGAGAGAAATCTGCAACAGGGAATCAACAGCAATAGAAAATGTATGGGGGTTCTAGCCTTCCCCTACTCTACTAATAGCATTGTTATTTGTGTCTGTGAAGCGGTTGAACATTTTTCATGATTTTGTGTTTGTTGAAACCATTGTAACTCTGATGATCAGCGAGGGTAAATCTCCATAATGGAACTCCGAATACCAAGGAAACCTACATGTGTTGTTGCCCCTCCCCTCCATATCCCAAAAAAATAAAATTTTGGCTGGACAGGGCAAAATACAGTATCAAATACCTTTTTACATTTACACAACTCTAAAAAAGCACACAGGAGGACACAAATGCCTACTGTAGTGCATTACTAAGGATTTATTGTATTTAAAATAATAGCAAAATGGATACTCACAAAGATAGATAGGATATATAAGCATAGTATAGTATCTCACACAGTCCAGTGCGGGAATCACATAGCCTGACATACAGTACCAACACACTGCTGAACAGACGCGTTTTGGTGGATGTATCCCCTTCCTCAGAGTTCTGCACTGTGCTTGGTGTTATACTACACTTATACTGTATATCCTTTGCTTTTCTGAGTATCTGCCACAAGTTAGTCTGTAGTTTCTTGTTTGTGTATTTGCAGTGCTGTTCCTGATTCCTTTCACATGTGTGGTTTGTCTGTGCTCACCTATGGGCATTGTATGCTATTCTCTGGGTTTTATTTCCTTCCCTTCCATCACTTCCTGGCCCACCTCCTAGTTTGCCTGCCTATATAAGACATGCTCAGTCTAGCCCACTTTGCTTGAGCAACAGCTTAGTTCTCTGAGCTCCTGGCTGTTGCTACGCTTATATCCTGTATTTGACTACCTGTGCACCGACCGTGGCTTTGTTGTCTGACTGTGCTTGTTTTCCGCCTGCCCTGACCTTGGCTTGTCTATTAGCTTCCCTGTTGTCTCCTGGATTACACTCTGCTCACGCGATTGGTCTTCGCATCCTCAGCTGGGCGTACCTGGTTCCAGCTTGTTGCAAGTCCATTCCCACCATCAGGGGCTCTAGTGAAGAAGAAGGCTGGGGCTTAGACTCCGCGCACTAGGGAACCCCGAGATGGTGATCTACAAGGGCTCACTACCACAGGTTTGTGACAGTATCCATTTTGCTATTATTTTAAACACCATAAATCTTTGGTAATGCACTAGGCATTTGCGCCCTCCTGTATGCTTTTTTACATTTATTTATTAGATTCCCCCATCTGAGGAGGGAAGCACCGGCAGAGTGTATCAGAAAGGGGGTTCACTTTATTGACACTGATGGTCTGCCTCACGCTGAGACTTTATGGATGAACTCTAAGCGATGGAAGTGATTGTGTTTTGTGCTTTATACACAACTCTACACTTCGAAGAAGAGAATGAGGAGGAGTTTTGATCACAGAATAGTCTTCTTTCTTTGTTGGCATTCCAGTGCCCTAAAGCTGTGGCCTCAGGTCACATGACCTGGAGCCAAAGCACACCTTAATCTCTTAGAGCTAGTCATGCACATAAGATGATTGTTATGAGATCAAAAATGACTGCAAAGTTTATGTGCACCATCAAACGTATTTACCCTCACCTCTCACCATCCCTACCCAGATCATATTATATTTTCGCACACAATATGAGATGAAGCACTAAGTGCTGACATAGTACGCATATATGTACTCCCATCGTACAACATTGAGTGCTAGGACACTGATTCATAGTCAAACTGGTTCCCAGTGTCCGACCATCATTACGTGCTTATGACCAGTTTTAATATGTCTTCTTTGATGGCTCACCACTGTGTGATGCTCCTTTGTTTCTGGAATCAGCATGAACTGAAGCCTTGCTATTAAAATCCTTGATATTTATAATTTCTGAACTGTGAGCATTTTATCATAATGCAGTATCTGTGGCTATGCTCTTCTAGCAAAGTTTATAGGAAGGGGCATGAGATGAATGAGTGCGGTCTGAAGTAAACTTGAACTGTATGTAAACACTAACAACATGCTATTTGATGACACTGTGCACACTTCTTGTGTTGTCTAAGGGAATTTAAAGCGGAGCTCTGGGTTCCCTTCAAAAAATTAAGTCAGCAACTACAAATACTGTAGCTGCTGACTTTTACTATGAGGGCACTTACCTGTCCCTGGGATCTAGCAATGTCCTCACCCAAGCCGATTCTTCAATCAGCTTCGGGTGCTGGTGTCTGCATCTTCAGTAAGGGAAACCGGAAGTGAAGCCTTAGGGCTTAACAGCCAGTTTCCTTCTGTGCATGCGTTAAGCACGCTGCGCTTTGTGAATGTGCCATTGTCATCTGGGACATGTGAAGTGTCCCAAATGGCTGTGGGGGTTAGGAGGAGGGCTGAACTTCCGGCTCAGATCATCATGGTGATTCTGACCAAGAAGTGGGAGTGGGTACCTGTCAAAACCAAAAAGTGCCAAATGTGGTAGTGGAGGAGGGAGGGGGCAGACAAGCTCAACATCCCCTTTTGGGTGGAGTTTGACTTTAATCAATCCTGTTAGTTCTTACCTTGTCCTACAGAATAATTAGTGACTATGTTGTAGAGCTAGGAGAGTAGGAGCTTTTCAGTAGCTTAGCAAAAGACAGCTGGACAGGACTGACACAACTCAGTCTACAAAAATGCTGTGTGTTGTCAGCCTGCAACAGAAATTAAGAGGCAAAAACATTTCTGACAGATCAGTAGGTATTTTTCTGTAATCAAAGGGTCTTAAGTGGATAAAACATAGGGAAATGTGCATGTTCAGAGATGTTCTGCATGTTTTTTCCCTTGCTTTAGAAGTGGAAATTTGTACAGCTGCCAAGTAAGTGAACACTGTTACAAACCCTGATTGTGTGTGTACTCCGTACAGAGAGATAATATACAATCTGTATATACATTTTTAGGCAAGTATTTTATATGCTAGGGTAGTGCTTTCCTCACAGCAGCTGCTGGTAATTGGGCCTATTTTCCCCTCTCACTGCATGCACAGCCAGGCACACAACATTTTCAACATTTCTCCTCTGCCTCAAGAATTAGTCTAGGGCAGGGGCGAACTCATGGGGCCCCGGGCAATAGGGGATCATGGAGCCCCTGTGTCCTTGCCCAAACTCAAAAAAGCCTATGAAAAAGGTACCAGGGGCATCTCATGGGGCCCCCTACTGACCCAGGGCCCTCGGGCAGTGCCCGAGCTTTCAAATGGTCAGTTCGCCCCTGGTCTAGGGTTTATTTTTAGGATTTTTATTGAACTTGAATTTGGACAGGGATGGGGAGCATCGGATACCCCAAACTGTAGAACTGTAGAATGTGAGAACCGTAAGCTTCTGGCTACTCTGTACAAAATGCTTGCTGCATTGCACAAACTTAAAGGATAAGTTCTCCTTTGGGAACATATTTCATATTCCACCTGTTTTTAGGGTGAAACATGTAACATGTTCCCAATGCTGCCTGATCCCCCCCTCTCTTTGACAGAAGTACAGGGAGAAGTTCCCCGTACTAGCTGTCATTTTTTAAAAACAGTGTAGCCATGCGGGGTTCCGTCTACACGGCCAAATCACTCATTCACAGTGTTCTGTAAATGAATGAACTACAAGTCTCTACAGGCTTAGCTGATGTCATCTTGTAGCTCTCAATGAACTACATCAGACCTGTGGAGCACTGTGGTCATTCATTGATTCTTCCTGTCAGTATATCTGCTTGCCTGTAAATTCAGTACGGGCCAGTAGATATACTGACAATCTGCAGGAGACCTGAATAGCACCAGAGATCTGCTGGTCACTGGTGCAATGCTTTACAGGTTCCTGCAACCAAAAAAAATAATATATGCACATTTTTTTACCTGTGCATTTATTATTTTTGGTCAAAAGGTAAATGTATCCTTTAAGCTGCACTGTACTGCCTCTTGGCTGAACTTGTACAATTCCTGGCTGTATTGCACAGCTCCTGGCGGCACTATTACATTGAGCATCATCTGAGGTACTCAGTATGCTCCTTTTCTCCTGAAGGCCATCAAATCATCTTTCCCTCTAGTTCCCAAAACCTGATTTTTCAAGTGTTGGGAACTAGACGGAAAGATCCATTTTGCAAGTACAGTTGCACCCACAGTTTAGTGAATGTGTTAAAGCTCTGCTGATTTCCATAATCTAATCATGTGCAAGGCAAAAAAATGCTGTTCTTTTATTTACCTTGTACCTGTTTGAATATTCTTTACAAAGTGAAGTTTCACCACATTAACTGAGCTCTGGGGAAAATGAGTGCAACTGCCCTTGCAAAGTGTACAGTTTATGTGTTTTTAGTAAATCCACCCCAATGTTATTTGTTTAGTCCAGATAAAATCTGCCTGCTTTCTCCCTCTGACATTACATATTAGCAAAAATAGAAGTGCTTACTGTTCAGCAAATCAGTTAAAATTTCTGCCTAGTGGCTCTGATAAAGCATGCTCTAATTTTTATTTCATGCTAAATCTGCTTTCCAATGGGAAAAATGCTTACATAGTGTGCAGCATGTCTGCAAACTATTTTCTGGCTCTTGATTGTGACTTAATAAACTGATTTTTTTTCACAATAAAATATGCCTCATCTCTTCCTCTAACACAGTGGCCAAATCAAAATGCTTGCATGTGTAGCAAGTCTATACAATATTTATGGCTGTTGTCTATGAAATATCATATTCTGTTATTTCTTTAGAGAAAATTACTTATCTCTCCCTTTTACATTGCTACCATGAGCCTCAATCAAACAGCTTACATACTCTCCAGCTACTGCGCCATTTGTTTGGCTGTTGTTTCTGACACATGGCACTGTAATTTTTTTAGTTGGCCTCATCTCTGGATTGTTTATTTGTGGCTTGAGGTTTTTTGCTACTGAAGTATTTTTCAACAAAATGTTGACATTTTGTTGAACATTATAGTGTGGTACTGAAAATGTATCACGTGATATGCTATGCAAATTGTTTTGACACTGTTTGGCAGTTTGTATTAAGTCACAACCCACACTAGCTGGTTCCCCCCTTCCCCATGACAATGGGGCTTCCTCTCCACAGGAATCTGTGAATGAATGAATGCATTACAAGTCCTGTCTGCCACCTTGGTAGCTGGCTTGTAGTTCTCAATGAACCGTGATGACAATTGAGAGCATGCTCCTCATTCATTGATAATATAATAAATGTGCATTTTTTTTACCTGCAAAACTATGTGCAGTTGTTTTTTTTTAAAGTGAACTTATTCTTTACATTTTTCCAACTATATAATTTGCAATAGTTTATAGCTATTTAATATTATACCTAACTCCAGAGCTCAATTATGATCTATCACTGATACTCAAAAAAATTATTGTCTTTAAGAGAACTACCTAATAAAGATTTTGTTTGAGTGTAAAAAAAATCATATTGTTTTGTTGCTGTCATATGTTAGACAATAATGTACAAGCAAACTAAATTATTACACATGCAGTTTATTTGATGCCACTTTCTGGTGTCATCCCATATAGTACACCCTGAAGTGACAGTGGAGACGCTTGGGCAGGAGCAGGAATTGACCAGTTGGATGCGGAGCATGAAAAAGGCATTCAAAACTGCTACTGTATAGCAAGAGCATATACCTTAGCAACGTGAGTAGCACTCTTGAGTTTTTATGAGCAATACACTTTTAAGGTTTTACACCATGGCAATCTTCCTTTATTCCCTCCTCATATGAGTTTATCTGACCTGATACAAGCAAAGGGACAATGAAGAGGTTGACCCAGGAGGAAAGTGGATGGTGTTTGTTACCAGTAACATAAGCACAATATGACTTACCTGTAGTTCTCTGTGTTGGTGCTGGTGGAGCACTGGATTACAGTATCAAGAGCACATTGGTTTTGTTTGATGACTGTGCACAGAATTATTTTCATGAAAACAACTGCATGGACACTTTATTTAAGCACTTTATTTAGATGTGGACATTTTAATATATGGACATTGAAGACACACATGAAAAAACTTATACACTTACCAGGCCCCCCAAGTAGTGCCAAGAAAATATCCCCCACACCATTACACCACCACCCCTAGCCTGAATCGTTGATACAAGGCAGGATGGAGCCATGCTGCCATGTTGTTTACACCATATTTTGACCCTACCATCTGAATGTTGCAGCAACCGGTCTGCCCATTCTCCTGTGACATCAACAAGGCATTTTTGTACACACACACCTAGTGCATTATCCAAGGTTTATTGTAAGGAGTGAAAGAATAATAAAAACATACTCACAGATGAAGCATGTATCTAAAAAGCATAGAAAAATGACAATGGCCACAACGGCAGGCAAGGTGTTCTCACTGTCAGTGCGGTCAAATGTCTGACGCGTTTCGGGGACGAATCCCTTTCCTCAGTGCTGATGACCAGCCTCTGATGCAGATGTGTGATGAATGGAAAGTGGGAGCCTTGCTGTTGATGTTGATTGTTGTGAGGCATCAACAGCAAGGCTCCCACTTTCCATTCATCATACATCTGCATCAGAGGCTGGTCATCAGCTCTGAGGAAAGGGATTCGTCCCCAAAACACGTCAGCCATTTGACCGCACTGACAGTGAGAACACCTTGCCTGCCGTTGTGGCCATTGTCATTTTTCTATGCTTTTTAGATATATGCTTCATCTGTGAGTATGTTTTTATTATTCTTTCACTCCTTACAATAAACCTTGGAAAATGCACTAGGTGTGTGTGCCACCTGTTTTCTCTTAATCCAGTGGCTGATTTCCCCATCTGAGGAGGGCTGCACCCCTGAAGCATTTCCTTTGGTTGTCGCTGTCCTGGTACCCCTGGCTTCCCTTTTGGCTTTGTATATCCTGAGGCGCTGGAGAGTACATACGATATCCGATTTTTGTACACACAACTGCCATCTGCCACACTCCTGGCAGACTGTAAAACTCTATGAAAGGCAGACAGCAGCTAAATGTTGAAGTCTCATGCACCAGGAATAAATGTCCAGTGCTCATGAGGCCTACACCACTTGAAATTACCTTCTTCCTGCTAAACCACAACTTTTAAAATTTGTTTTTGATTGGTATATGTTCCCCTTAGTAATGCTCAGATGCCCATGGCCTTTGTTAAACAATCTCTGGTCAATTAGTCCAGAAAATTGCCATGACTATTTTCTAAGATTCAGCTCAGATTTACTGCAATGGTGTTCAGATAAGGCATCACAAACGTACCCCATATCCAAACCCTGTCCATCATCTCATAATTGTTAGCCATCTTCTTTTGATTTCTTGGAGATTAGAAATTAAAGATCATTTTAATGTGGTATAAATGGATGTTTTTTTTAATATGTGCCTAAAGTTCTTTAAATAATTTTTTTTTTTTTTTTTTACTTCTGTTCCATTATACTGAATGCAGGCATTGTTTATGGCTTTGTGCTTTTCACCTGCCCTCTTATTTGTGCATAAGAAAGGTTATGTGAAGACCGTGTAGGACAAGAATATGAAAAGCTCACCAGGTAATCCAGTTATAGGGCCCACTGCTGAGGTGAAATTAATAATTTATATTTATCAAATTTTATACCATAAATACCTAATAATATACCATATCTGTACAAAAGAGAGTTATGAATTGATAAAATGAAAAACATGTACGTGTATACTGTGTGTGTGTGTATGTATATATATATATATATATATATATATATATATATATATTGACACACAGCCCTTTTGGATCCAGGGCAGAGTTGTGGATGGGGTTTACCTACTGCCTAGACTGTTACATAGTTAGTCTGGCTGAAAAAAGACAAAAGTCCATCTAGTTCAGCCAAAAATAAAAAAAGTTATAATCCTATACACACAGTTGATCCAGAGGAAGGCACAAAACCCAGCAAAGCATGATCCAATTTGCTCATGCAGGGGAAAAAAATCTTTCCTGATCCCCCAAGAGGCAGTCAGATATTCCCTGGATCAACTGGCAATTTCTAAAATTGGTTGGTGGTAGTGGTAGGTTTGTTTGTCTTGCAGTATGCAGGGGGTTAAGCCTTGTCACACATGGAGCGTATTTTACGTTTACCCTGGGATGAGCGGTGTGTGATGTATTACTGAGAGAGAGAGAGCAGTCTGGTTGGGTCTGCCTGTCCATTTTTCAGTCAGACCAGACTGGACCTTTTATTCTCCTCTATAGGCAGTCAGATGTATACATACTGTACTTGTGTCTGTTTACACCCAGCTATCTCCGATCTGGCAAAAACAAACAGAAGGGGGATCTGTTCTCCTCTGACTGGATTGGATCAGAGGGCAATCAGGTGTAAACAGACCATCTGTTTCCATCCAACTGTTCATAGAGGAGAGAAGGCTTTGTCTGTGTCCACTCTGCATAAGCAGAGCGGACACGTAACTGTCATCCGTCAGCTCCACTCAGCTCAGCAAGGGATCAGTGGACAGATACCCTGCTGAGCAAAACCAGAGTCGGCCCATATCATATGAAAGCGGCCTAAAGCTCACCCAAAATATCTCAGAACTAGCCAGGAGTAGGGATGAGCTCAATAGTGTTCAGATCCTATCCCACCAGCAACTGTCACTGCGCCCCACCAATCAAAAGCAGTAGAGGCATTCCCCG
Source organism: Staurois parvus (assembly GCF_062004578.1). NCBI lineage: Eukaryota > Metazoa > Chordata > Amphibia > Anura > Ranidae > Staurois > Staurois parvus. The sequence continues at coordinate 1,683,974 of NW_028318250.1, read as the reverse complement.
CCCTCAGCTGCTTGTATAAACACCACGACCACTTATGATTGGCAGTCCGCAGTGACAGGTTTCTGGCAGAATAGCTCAGTCAGCTTCTGACTATGATAAGAACATGCCTGAGCTCATCCTTATAAACGGCCTCCCCGCACCCTGCTTGTGCGCACTCCCTAGGAGCGCGCAGCACCGCGATCCGATGCCCGCTGTGTCCTCCGGACACAGTGAAACACCGATCGTCGGACGGGACCTCTGAACGAGGTCCCAATCATGTGATCACTGATTGGTCAATCAGTGATCACAAGCAAAGTAGTAAGCAATGATGTCACTTGTGACATCATTGCTTACTACGTGTGAAATCTGTGAATGATCACAGAGGTCACATGGTACAAGGCTATTCACAACAGCCTTGTACCATGTGACAAGCTGTGACCAATCACAGCTCACTCAGTACTTCTCAATGAGTGCAAGAATGCAGATAGAGAGAAAGAGAAATGATTGCTTTTACATCCTATATGGGTGTAAAAGCAATCAGTGTAAAAAAAAAAAAAAAAAATCTTCATCACCCCCTAAAACAGCGGTTCTCAACCTGGGGGTCGCGACCCCTTTGGGGGTCGAACGACCATTTCCCAGGGGTCGCCTAAGACCATCGGAAAACACATATTTCCGATGGTCTTAGGAACCGAGACACCGCTGCAGTCTCCGGCGATGTGTGGGCGGGATGATACGCTGCTGTCACCCGGCCACACCTCCAAGATCGCTCAGCAGCTCCGCCTCCTCGCCGCTGATTGGCCACCGGAACTGTAGCTCAGGAGAGGCACACAGGCGGCCAATCACCGGCGAGGAGGTGGAGCTTGGAGAGGAGGAGCCAAGCGGCAGCGCGCGGACATCAAAGAAGACCGAGGGAGCGAGTGAAGAGGAGAGCGGCCAGAGAAGGAAGACAGCTGACAGGTAAGTGAGAGAGCGAGCCCAGGCTAGAGCAGGGGTCAGCAAAGTAAGTATCATTGGTGTCAGTGGGAGGAATAGTGCCCCATCATTTGTGTCACTATTACCAACGATGGGGCACTATTCCTCCCCCCACTGACACCAACGATGGGGCACTACTCCTCCCCCCACTGACACCAATGATGGGGCACTATTCCTCCCCCCACTGACACCAACGATGGGGCACTATTCCTCCCCCCACTGACACCAACGATGGGGCACTATTCCTCCCCCCACTGACACCAACGATGGGGCACTATTCCTCCCCCCACTGACACCAACGATGTGGCACTATTCCTCCCCCCACTGACACCAACGATGTGGCACTATTCCTCCCCCCCACTGACACCAACGATGGGGCACTATTCCTCCCCCCACTGACACCAACGATGGGGCACTATTCCTCCCCCCACTGACACCAACGATGGGGCACTATTCCTCCCCCCACTGACACCAACGATGGGGCACTATTCCTCCCCCCACTGACACCAACGATGGGGCAGTATTCCTCCCCCCACTGACACCAACGATGGGGCAGTATTCCTCCCCCCACTGACACCAACGATGGGGCAGTATTCCTCCCCCCACTGACACCAACGATGGGGCAGTATTCCTCCCCCCACTGACACCAACGATGGGGCAGTATTCCTCCCCCCACTGACACCAACGATGGGGCAGTATTCCTCCCCCCACTGACACCAACGATGGGGCAGTATTCCTCCCCCCACTGACACCAACGATGGGGCAGTATTCCTCCCCCCACTGACACCAACGATGGGGCACTATTCTTCCCCCCACTGACACCAACGATGGGGCACTATTTCCCCCCCCCCCTGACCCCAATGATGGGGCACTATTCTCCCCTCCACCACACTGACATCAATGATGGGGCACTATTCCTCCCACTGACACCAATGATGGGGCACTATTCCTCCCCCCACTGACACCAACGATGGGACACTATTTCCCCCCCCCCCTGACCCCAATGATGGGGCACTATTCTCCCCTCCACCACACTGACACCAATGATGGGGCACTATTCCTCCCACTGACACCAATGATGGGGCACTATTCCTCCCACTGACACCAATGATGTGGCACTATTCCTCCCACTGACACCAGTGATGGGGCACTACTCCCACTGACACCAGTGATGGGGCACTACTCCCCCCACTGACACCAGTGATGGGGCACTACTCCTCCCACTGACACCAATGATGGGGCACTACTCCCCCCACTGACACCAATGATGGGGCACTACTCCCCCCACTGACACCAATGATGGGGCACTACTCCCCCCACTGACACCAATGATGGGGCACTATTCCTCCCACTGACACCAATGATGTGGCACTATTCCTCCCACTGACACCAGTGATGGAGCACTACTCCTCCCACTGACACCAGTGATGGGGCACTACTCCCCCCACTGACACCAGTGATGGAGCACTACTCCCCCCACTGACACCAATGATGGGGCACTACTCCCCCCACTGACACCAATGATGGGGCACTACTCCTCCCACTGACACCAATGATGGGGCACTACTCCTCCCACTGACACCAATGATGGGGCACTACTCCTCCCACTGACACCATTGATGTGGCACTACTCCTCCCACTGACACCAGTGATGGAGCACTACTCCTCCCACTGACACCAGTGATGGGGCACTACTCCCCCCACTGACACCAGTGATGGAGCACTACTCCCCCCACTGACACCAACGATGGGGCACTACTCCCCCCACTGACACCAACGATGGGGCACTACTCCTCCCACTGACACCAACGATGGGGCACTACTCCTCCCACTGACACCAACGATGGGGCACTACTCCTCCCACTGACACCAACGATGGGGCACTACTCCTCCCACTGACACCAACGATGGGGCACTACTCCTCCCACTGACACCAACGATGGGGCACTACTCCTCCCACTGACACCAACGATGGGGCACTACTCCTCCCACTGACACCAACGATGGGGCACTACTCCTCCCACTGACACCAACGATGGGGCACTACTCCTCCCACTGACACCAACGATGGGGCACTACTCCTCCCACTGACACCAACGATGGGGCACTACTCCTCCCACTGACACCAACGATGGGGCACTACTCCTCCCACTGACACCAACGATGGGGCACTACTCCTCCCACTGACACCAACGATGGGGCACTACTCCTCCCACTGACACCAACGATGGGGCACTACTCCTCCCACTGACACCAACGATGGGGCACTACTGCTCCCACTGACACCAACGATGGGGCACTACTCCTCCCACTGACACCAACGATGGGGCACTACTCCTCCCACTGACACCAACGATGGGGCACTACTCCTCCCACTGACACCAACGATGGGGCACTACTCCTCCCACTGACACCAACGATGGGGCACTACTCCTCCCACTGACACCAACGATGGGGCACTACTCCTCCCACTGACACCAACGATGGGGCACTACTCCTCCCACTGACACCAACGATGGGGCACTACTCCTCCCACTGACACCAACGATGGGGCACTACTCCTCCCACTGACACCAACGATGGGGCACTACTCCTCCCACTGACACCAACGATGGGGCACTACTCCTCCCACTGACACCAACGATGGGGCACTACTCCTCCCACTGACACCAACGATGGGGCACTACTCCTCCCACTGACACCAACGATGGGGCACTACTCCTCCCACTGACACCAACGATGGGGCACTACTCCTCCCACTGACACCAACGATGGGGCACTACTCCTCCCACTGACACCAACGATGGGGCACTACTCCTCCCACTGACACCAACGATGGGGCACTACTCCTCCCACTGACACCAACGATGGGGCACTACTCCTCCCACTGACACCAACGATGGGGCACTATTCCTCCCACTGACACCAACGATGGGGCACTATTCCTCCCACTGACACCAACGATGGGGCACTATTCATCCCACTGACATCAGTGACGGGTCACTATTCCTCCCACTGATACCAACAATGGGGCACTATTCATCCCACTGACATCAGTGATGGGGCACTACTCCTTCCACTGACACCAATGACATGGCACTACTCCTCCCACTGCAAAATTACAGTTATGAAGTAGCAATGAAAATAATTTTATGGTTGGGGGTCACCACAACATGAGGAACTGTATTAAGGGGTCGCGGCATTAGAAAGGTTGAGAACCACTGCCCTAAAAGTAGTACAGTGTCACCATGGTGACACTGTACTGCTAGGGTGATAGTATGGAAAAAAAAAATATATATATAAAATAATAATATAAAAAAATAAAATAAAAATGTTAAAAAAAATGTTTAAAAATTATAATTTTTGCTTATAAACTAATTTGGATTTTTTTTTTTACTAAAAAGATAACGGAATAAATTTTGGCAAAGATTTATGATGAAATATTATTTATTTGCAAAATTTTATAAAAAAAACACTTTTTTTCAAAATTTTTGGACATTTTCATTTACATAGCAAAAAAAATAAAAATCCCAGCGGTGAGTTAATACCACCAAAATAAAGCTTTATCTGTGTCGAAAAAATGGTAAAAAATTAATTTGGGTACAGTATTGCATGACCGCGCAATTGTCATTCAAAGTGTGAGCGCTGAAAGCTGAAAATTGCCCTGGACAGGAAGGGGGTAAAAGTGTCCGGTCTGGAAGTGGTTAATGTACTATACTCAGGGGCGGACTGACCATTCGAGCACTCGGGCACTGCCTGAGGGCACAGGGTCAGTGGGGGGCCCCATAATTCCCCTGGTACCTTTTATAGGCTTTTTTTGATGTGCATTGAGTGTGGGCAAGGACACAGGGGCCTGTATTGCCCGGGGGCCCCATGAGTTGTCAGTCCACCCCTGATTATACTGCATTTTGCTGTGACAGAAGTCTGTGACTGAAAACTATTTTGCTTTGTGTGTGGTGCCGGAGTGGAAAATAAATATGGTCAGGATCTCTTAAATGCACTTTGGTGTCTGGACTACGTCTCTGCAAGCTCTATGTTTGAGGATGATCTCTACAATTGGTGTACGTATGCAAAAGGCAAAAGTGGAAGTCGCTCTATTGATCCTTACTGAAAAGCAAGGTTTCTTGTGAACGGTAAAAGAACCCTTAATCCAAGAACTGTGAAGTGTATCTTGGAGAAAACAACTCAGTAGCCATCTTGATCCTGCCAACAGAAGACTATATTGTTAAAGGTGTGGGACATCCCACATGGAAGAAAAATATATTTGACATGTATTTAAAAAATATTCTTCCCAAATATATTTACATAAAAAAAACAGGTGGAACGTGTAACGTGTTCCAAAGGTGAACTTATCCTTTAATGTAGAACTAAAGGCAATTTTTTTCAGATTTTACAGAGCAAGAGGGGTTATAAGCCCTGTCTGTTTCTTTAAAAATTATATAATAAACAGCGCAAAACAATACCCAACAAATTTCACATAATAAAGGAATAAAGTGAAAAACTCATATTTTGATTTAAAGTGTCCAAAATTAATGTGTCCCAAAAATATATATATAAAAAATAAAATAAATATATATATATATCTATAAAAATAAAAAATATATAAAAAGCTTTTCTCCAACTTCAGAGTGCTTCACCAAACACGAATAAATATGTATTGTGGTTATCCTTCTGTGATAAGTGCTTCCACCAGTGAAAACACCAACATGAATCGCACTCACCAGATAATGGCGAATAGTACGCCTTTTAGGACTTTTAGGGATCCTACACCCCCTCTTATAGCCTCCAAACCTCCATTCCACCACACCAGACTAGGATGATTCTTCCACCTCCTTTCTCCAAAACCGCTCCACCATTGTGCCAAAGAAGAAAATATAGTGTGATATTGCTAATGACCTCCTCTTACATCTATAGTAATAATGCCAGGTCCCTCATGGTTCACAAAATCATTAAAGGCCAAACACAGTCAAATACCATCGAGGATCAATTGCAGAAATGCCACAACTTGCTGTGCAGAGGATGTATGTGTGACAGACAGATAAAAAAAATAAAAAATAAATGAATAAAAAAAAAAAAAAAAATTAAAATTAAAAAAATAAAATAAAAAAAATTTAAAAAAATAAAATAAAACAATAAAAAATAACTAAATTAAAAAAATAATTAAAAATAAATAAATAAATAAAAAATAAAAAAAACAATTAAAAAAATAAAAAAATAAATAAAAAATAAATAAATAAATTAAAAAAAATAAAAAAATAAAACATAAATAAATAAAAAATTAAAAAAAATACATAAATAAATAAATTTATTTTTTTTAAAAAAAATAAATAAATAAAAATAAATAAATAAATAAAAAAAATAAAAAAAATGAAAAAAATTAAAAATTAAAAAATTGAAAAAAAAATTTAAAAAAAATGAAAAAATAAAAAAATAATGAATTTTTTTTTATTAATTTTTTTTTTCATTTTAATTTTAATTTATTTTTATTTATTTTTTATTTTTATTTTTTATTATAAGTTTTTATTAAAATAATTTTGTACTATTAGTAATAATCAATATTTTTATTGTAATATTTTTATTGATATATTCATTAAAGTTTAAAAAAGGTATAAGAGTTTATTATTTGTTTTGTATTGGTCTATTAACAATGATTATTATGCAGAAATCATATAAATATTATATTGTGAAGACCATTCAAAGATGTGGCTGTATGAATTGTTTAGGTATTACACATGTAAAGAAATCCCAGGGCATGAGATAGAGGATGACAGGGGGGTTTTCACATTTGGTAAGAGAATCGACCTATTGTAAATAAGGGGAGGGTTCTTGAATTGCTATTTAAGTAGTTGGAGACTGGAGGTGTGAGTCTTGAGAACGCCCAGTGGGAGGGGCGAAACGCGTTGACGCACTTCCGGTCCATTGTTTGAACGTCATACGTCACTTCCGGTGAGTGGAACGCACGCCGAGCGGTGCGTTCCAGCGGCCATTTTTGGCATCTGACTGTCACACATACTGTCATCCTCTGCACAGCAAGTTGTGGGATTTCTGCAATTGATCCTGGATGGTACTTGACTGTGTTTGGCCGATGGAGGCTATATAATAAAAATCCTTTAATGATTTTGTGAACCATGAGGGACCTGGCATTATTACTATAGATGTAAGAGGAGGTCATTAGCAATATCACACTATATTTTCTTCTTTGGCACAACGGTGGAGCGGTTTTGGAGAAAGGAGGTGGAAGAATCATCCTAGTCTGGTGTGGTGGAATGGAGGTTTGGAGGCTATAAGAGGGGGTGTAGGATCCCTAAAAGTCCTAAAAGGCATACTATTCGCCATTATCTGGTGAGTGCAATTCATGTTGGTTTTTTCACTGGTGGAAGCACTTACCACAGAAGGATAACCACAATACATATTTATTTGTGTTTGGTGAAGCACTCTGAAGTTGGAGAAAAGCTTTTTATATATTTTTTATTTTTTATAGATATATATATATTTATTATATTTTTTATATGTATTTTTTTTGGACACATTCATTTTGGACACTTTAAATCAACATATAAATTTTTCACTTTATTCCTTTATTATGTGAAATTTGTTGGGTATTGTTTTGCGCTGTTTATCATATAATTTTAATGATTTGGTGTTTACACTAGTGCACAGCAGCATTTCAAATTTTAGGGGTGGGGATTGTTCTGTGGCGCAGGAGTATATATTTATATACTGTTAAACTGTTTCTTTATTTGCCATCTGGGGAATTTTATCTTCACTTTTTGTCCCATAGCAAAACAGGAAGTGGATGGAAATTCCTCCAAAGTGAGAGAATCCTTGGTTGTCACCAGAACCAACATGCCTACTGAAAGATTTCCCCTCTACTTCTGTTGTCTGTCAAATAAATAGGATGAATCTCCTTACAGGGACAGACAGCAAAAAAAAAAACAATGACAGGTGTTCTAATGCCTCTCCACTCTATCCAAAACGAAAAAAAAAAAAAAAGGTTTGGCATTTAGTTATTCTTCAAAGTTAAACTCGGAATTCTACTTTAACAGAAGGAGTGCAGCGCACTGAGGCTCAAGTGACTGTCTTAGCCCAAGCCCACTGAGGCTCAGGTAACTGCTTTGGTCCAGGCACCAAAAAGAGGCTGACAGACCTTAACACATGATGCTGCAGCTGCCAGGCCAGACTTCAGTTGTTTCTGCAAAGGATGACAACCTAAGATCCTGCAGAAGCCTTCTTATGTATTTATTTTTGAGAGGACTGCAGGAGGGCAGATACAGCCGTTATAATACCAGAGCATGCTTTTAGAAATATTGCTTTTGTTCTGTAATACTTCTGTAATCCAACTTCCTGGAAAATCACTGTGAGTGTGAAGGTGCATGCATGGACGTGCTTGCTATAGGTCATATTTTTTTTTTTTTTTTTAATGGATGTCCCTATACTATAAAAAAAACCTGGATCCCCACATGTCCCCATCCTGCCTGAGAGTGTGCTTGAAGCAATCACATCACTTGCTAAAAATGTTAAAGAATATGTAAACCCTCATCTCGTAAAACAACCTATTCAGTTTAAAATGAAACGGAAGGCAAAACATTTGTACATACATATTATAAATAGCTTTTTTTTCCATTACTCAGAAGTGATTGAAAACCCTCTAATCTCAGCTTTATAAGAGCTTGGAGAGGAGAAACAGCAGCACAATGATCTTCCCAATGAATGGCTGTGTGTGTGTGTGGGGGGGGGGGGGTAAGGACAAGTCTGATAATTGTAGGCAAGCAGGCTGAGTCCTCAGCACAGCTAGAGAACTAACCATGGTGTGTTCTCCTGTGTGGTCAGTTTTTAAGAAGAAAGCAAAGGGACTGGAAGGAATTTTACACAGAGGAAGAAATACAAAGAGAACAGTGCTGTCCTTTTATCATGCAGTGGTAAATGACCTCTGTTCAGTTCTCTGGCATTTTCAGAGGAGACAGCTCTACTCTGAATGCTTGTTCATGAAGCGGTGTGGATCACTTCTCCTAATAAGTAGAGAAGCGATCCACAAACGCTTTGGACTCTAAAAAATGGCTGCTGTTACTGTAATCTCACGAGATTACAGTAAGAGATCAGTCAAACACACAGTTTACGAAGCAGTGGTAAATTACGCTGCTTCCTTTGCGGTCTCCCCAGTTCTCCGCCTCTGGGCTGGAGAATCTGGAGGGAGAATTTTCACACAGATCACCAGTGAACGGTTGACATCGCTCCTTCATACACTGGCTGTCAGTGACCGATTCTTTGTGTGCTGAGATGATCAGTGGAGAACATGTTTTCTGCTGATCATCTCCGTTTCCTAAACCATTAATAATCTGAGATCAGAAACGATCCTTAGGATCACCGCTGATCTGTTTCATAAAAGGACACCAGGATACTTTTTCATACAAGTAAATGGTACAACACACATCAGGAATAGGAAATGTAAATGTTGGGTTCACATATTCTTTAAAAGCCTAAGACTTTACTATAGTACCATTTATAATACAGTCATGGCCGAAATTGTTGGCACCCTTGATATTTTTCCTGAAAATCAAGTATTTCACACAAAAAAGGTATTGCATTAACACATGTTTTGCTATACACATGTTTATTCCCTTTGTATGTATTGGAACAAATATAAAACAGAGGCAGAAAAGCAAATATGACATAATGTCACACAAAACCCCAAAAATGGGCTGGACAAAAGTATTGGCACCCTTAACTTAATATTTGGTTGCACACCCTTTGGAAAACATAACTGAAATCAGTCGCTTCCTATAACCATCAATAAGCTTCTGACACCTCTCACCCGGAATTTTGGACCACTCTTCCTTTGCAAACAGCTCCAGGTCTCTCTTATTGGAAGGACACCTTTTCCCAACAGCAATTTTAAGATCTCTCCACAGGTGTTCAATGGGATTTAGATCTGGGCTCATTGCTGGCCACTTCAGAACTCTCCAGCGCTTCTTTGCCATCCATTTCTGAGTGCTTTTTGACGTATGTTTGGGGTCATTGTCCTGCTGGAAGACCCAGGATCTTGGACGCAAACCCAGCTTTCTGACACTGGGCCCTACAGTGCGACCCAAAATCCTTTGGTAATCCTCAGATTTCATGATGCCTTGCACACAGTCAAGGCACCCAGTGCCAGAGGCAGCAAAACAACCCCAAAACATCATTGAACCTCCACCATATTTTACCGTAGGTACTGTGTTTTGTTCTTTGTAGGCCTCATTCCGTTTTCGGTAAACAGTAGAATGATGTGCTTTACCGAAAAGCTCTATCTTGGTCTCATCTGTCCACAAGACGTTTTCCCAGAAGGCTTTTGGCTTACTCAAGTACATTTTGGCAAACTGTAGTCTTGCTTTTTTATGTCTCTGTGTCAGCAGTGGGGTCCTCCTGGGTCTCCTGCCATAGCGTTTCATTTCATTTAAATGTCGACGGATAGTTCGCGCTGACACTGATGCTCCCTGAGCCTGCAGGACAGCTTGAATGTCTTTGGAACATGTTTGGGGCTGCTTATCCACCATCCGGACTATTCTGCGTTGCAATCTTTCATCAATTTTCCTCATCCGTCCACGACCAGGGAGATTAGCTACAGTGCCATGGGTTGCAAACTTCTTGATAATGTTGCGCACTGTGGACAAAGGCAAATCTAGTTCTCTGGAGATGGACTTGTAACCTTGAGATTGTTGATATTTTGCCACAATTTTGGTTCTCAGGTCCTCAGACAGTTCTCGTCTCCTCTTTCTGTTGTCCATGCTTAGTGTGGCACAGACAGACACACAATGCAAAGGTTAAGTGAACGTCTCTCCTTTTTATCTGCTTTCAGGTGTGATTTCTATATTGCCCACACCTGTTACTTGCCCCAGGTGAGTTTACAGGAGCATCACATGCTTGTAACATTCTTATTTATCCGCAGTTGTGAAAGGGTGCCAATACTTTTGTCCAGCCCATTTTTGGAGGTTTGTGTGACATTATGTCGAATTTGCTTTCTTTCCTCCCTTTTTTTGTTTTGTCCCAATACACACAAAGGGAATAAACATGTGTATAGCAAAACATGTGTTAATGCAATACGTTTCGTGAGAAATACATGATTTCCTGGAGAAATATCAAGGGTGCCAACAATTTCGGCCATGACTGTATTTGATTCTTGTAATATCTAAAGTGGGTGCTCTTTTGATTTTTGATTGTTGATTGTTGTTTTAACCTCTTGCCGACCGCGCATAGCCGAATGACGGCTTCACCGCGGCCGGCCAGTTCTGAGTGGACGTCATATGACGTCCTCCCAGAACGCGCTCTCCTGCGCGCCCCAGGGGGCGCGCACCTGGCGATCTCCGTGATCGCTGTGTCCTACGGACACAGCTGATCACGTGATGTGGTGAAAGGCCGATCCCACCGGCCTTTTACCACGTGATCAGCGGTGTCCAATGACACGCTGATCACAGGGAAATGCAAGTGCCGGTTCTCGGCTGCACTTTCCTCACGCTGTCAGATCGTGAGGAAAGTACTGCCGAGAACCGGCAGTTGTCAGAGCGGGGATCGGCACCGCTCATCAGGGCACTGATGATCAGTGCCCTGATGATTGGTGCCCAGCAGTGACACCCGCAAGTTCCGCCCAGCAGTGCGCCCACTAGCCCCGCCCACCCGTTCCCAGCAGTGCCCCCACCTGTGCCCAGCAGTGCACCCACCTGTGCCACTCTGCAGTGCCACCTACCTGTGCCCAGAAGTGCCACCTACATGTGCCCAGCAGTGCCACCCACCTGTGCCCACCCACCTGTGCCCACCAGTGCCACCCACATGTGCCCACCAGTGCCACCCACCTGTGCCCACCCACCAGTGCCGCCCACCAGTGCCACCCACCAGTGCAGCCCAGCAGTGCTGCCAGTCAGTGCCACCAGTCAGTGCCCAGGGGTTGTGCCAGTCAGTGCCGCCAGTCAGTGCCCAGAAGTGATGCCAGTCAGTGCCGTTTATCAGTACCCATCATCAGTGTCACCTATCAGTGCCGCCTATCAGTGCTGCATATCAGTGCCACCTATCCGTGACCCCTAATTAGTGCTGCCTATCAGTGCCGCCTATCCGTGCCACCTCATTAGTACTGCCTATCAGTGCCCTTTAGTGCTGCCTATCAGTGCCCATCAGTGCCGCCTATCAGTGCCCATCAGTGCCGCCTCATCAACGCAAATCAGTGAAGGAGAAAAAATACCTGTTTGAAAAATTTTATAAAAGAAACAAATAAACTTTTTTTTTTTTTCAAATTTTTTGCACTTTTTTAAATTTATAGCGCAAAAAGTAAAGCGCCCAGTGGCGATTAAATACCACCAAAAGAAAGCTCTATTTGTGAGAAAAAAATGATCAAAATTTCATATGGGTACAATGTTGCATGACCGCGCAATTGTCAATCAAAGTGCGGCAGCGCTGAAAGCTGAAAATTGGCCTGGTAAGGAAGGGGGTATAAGTGCCGGGTAGGCAAGTGGTTAAAGAAGGAAACCATAAACTTAGGAAATTCAGACTGATCAATGAACAATTTTCACCAATGTGTTATTTAACCACTTTGCCTTTCACACCTGTTCACCCCTTATTGACCAGAGCAATTTTTACATTTCTGCTATAAGCCTGTATTTTCGGCGATAATTTTTTCATTACTTTAGATAAAAATGCAAGACATATATTGTTTTTTTAATGACAAACAAGGATTTATTTTCGTGAATATTACCTTGAAACAATTTTTTTTTCTCTTGCAATCCTTAAACAATTAAACGTAAGAAAACACATTTTTTCTTTTTTGAGGAGTGTTAATTTAAAAATAAATAGTGTCACTGCACATAAAAAGTGCACATTTTATTCTGTAATTTTTCGTGTTTAAAATGACATTAAAATTATGATTCTGATATAAAGCTTTGCAAAGTTATTTACAAATGAACTAAAGTAACTGAATGGTGAATGAAAATAAGGAGTTAATTAGGGTTGATTAGATTAAGCTAAGGGTTAATAAAGAGTTAACAAGAGGAACATTTTATTTTAAAAAAAAAATCTACTTTTTTTTACTGTCAGGTTGCTTTAATTGACCTCATCTTGGACATTCATCCTTTTGATCTGTAGATGAATAAACAGAAAGACACAAAATTAAACAATGTTTCTTTGTATGTTTCTGTTTTCATGTTGTTGATAAACATTCTCAGACTGCTTTTTTTTTTTTTTGACAGCTCCAGCTATCCAAACTTTCTCTATGTACTGGGCAATGTCACTTTGATTATTCAGAGCTGAATTGTGGAGTACTGGGACAGGGGAGGTCCTGGCAGCAGGGCAGAAGGACTGGACATGTTACACACACCCTGTGTATAATGATGACATTTTTTGGATCTAACATGCCCAGAGTCTGAAACTGGTTAATCATCAAAATGGATGGTGGATTTTTAAGTTGTGAAAAGAGTCAAAGCACATCAACAGGAAGAATTAAACACATAATGCTTGCTCACATCTACGAATTTTCTCTAACATTCCATTAACCGCTTTCCCGCCACTCTATAGCAGACATATTGCTAGAGGGCGGCAGGGGTGTGCAAAATCATGTATATATAAGTGATTTCGCATTTCTGAGTAGGGGGCGTGTGCAAGTGACTCACACCCTACCTGCACCGCCATTCGCAGCTGCGGTTGTCAATCACCGGGTCCTGGCCGGTGATTAACCGCCAGCACCTGGTGATTACCGAGCATCTCCAATGGGGAGGAGGACTGTTTTGTTTACTAACAGTCCTCCTCTCTGTCAGCTTGGGCACACTGCTCTGGATGCCTGCACAGCACAGCCATCCAGAGCAGTGTGATTACAGTGAAGCACACAGACTCTGTCCCCAGTAAAACACTCCTTGCACACAGCTAACCCTTTGATCACCCCTCATGTTAACCCCTTCCTGCCCAGTACCATTAGTACAGTGTCAGTGCTTTTTTTTTAGCACTGATCACTGTATTGGTGTTACTGGGGATGTCAGTGACACCAAGTCAGTTTTTCCCAGTGTCAGAATGTCCACCACAGTCCCTCAATCCTGCTATAAGTCACTGATTGCTGCCATTACTAGTAAAAAAAAAAATTCCAGTATCTATACCGCCATTTGTGAACTCTAGAACTTTCATGTAAACCAATTAATTTATGGGATTATTTTTTATCAAGAAAGCCCCCCATAAAAACACTCACTGCCCACAGTTAACCCTTTGATCAACTCCTCATGTTAACCCCTTCCTGCCCAGTGCTATTAGTACAGTGTCAGTGCTTTTTTTTTAAGCACTGATCATTGTATTGGTGTCATTAGGTTTGTCAGTGACACCAAGTTTTCCCAGTGTCAGAATGTCCACCACAGTCCTGCTATAAGTCACTGATTGACACCATTACTAGTAAAAAAAAAATTCCAGTATCTATACCACCATTTGTAAATGATATAACTTTCATGTAAACCAATTATTTACACGTATTGGGATTTTTGTTCTAGCAAAGACATGTAGCAGAATTCATTTTGGCCTAAATTGATGATGAAATCTTTTTAAAATTTTACTGGACATGTTAAATAGCAAAAAGTCAAAAATATATTTTTTTCCTCAAAATCGTCGGTCTTTTTTTTGTAGCTCAAAAAATAAAAATCACACAGGCGATCAAATACCACCGAAAGAAAGCTCATTTCATGGGAAAAAAAGAACGTAAATTTCATTTGGGTGCAGTGTTGCATGACCGTGCAATCGTCAGGTAAAGTAACGCAGCGCCGTATTGCAAAAAATGTCCTGGTCAGGAAGGGGGGTAAATCCTCTGGAGGGCAAGTGGTTAAGTAAATTATTGTAAATGGTTGTCCAGACCTGGAGAAGATGCAGCTTTATACAAATCCCCCTTCCAACACTTAAATAATCCGTATTAGTCCTGCCAGGTGTTGGAGACTTCAATGTGTAAATCAGAGGCACATGGAACAGAGCCAAAGTGAAGACCTAATACAAAATTGTACCTTAAAGAATATATAAACCCAACTTTTCATATTCGATATGTACCTGCTGCACCATGAAATTATTGAAAAATGATACTGTTGTATTGCTTTCTTTGTGTCAAATCCCTTGAGTTCCTGCCAGTACCTGTGTTTTACTGTTAAAACTGACCACACTAGACATGAGAGCACAATGGAGTCAGTTTTCTATTTGTGCAGAGAAATCAGCCTGCTCTCCACCAATTATCAGACTTCTGACCACATGTCCCCCTGCACAGCCATTCACTGGGAAGCTCAGTGTGCTGATGAAGTTAGGCTGGCCATACACTATACAATTTTCTTTCCAATTTCTGCCCAATTTCCTTTAGATTTACCTTAAACTATGTAGTGCAAGAGCCTGCCTAATTGGATACAATTGAAAGTATTGTTAGGTTTGACCTCCTATTATATGGCTTTTGGTAAATTTAAACCAACAATCTCAAGAAAATTGTATAATGTATGGTCAGCCTAAATCCCAATGCATTTTTATCATTATGTGCTTTGTTTGAATTGCCAGAATTGTTGCATGTTTACTTTAAATTTTGAAGCAGGTCAGAGACTAGCAACTATTTCATCAAATTGCTACATTAGATACATAAAAACTGATTGTTCAATAAATACAGAATGATAGGATGATTAAAATTCTTCTTGCACTTGTAAAACTCAAACACAATGATCTTTTTTATCAATTAAGAGGTAAAGCATTTCTACCAAGTAAGGCAAAAATAAACACTCAGAAGAGCTTGCAGAATCATCAGTGCGTGCTCTACAATGTTTAATTGAAGAGAAACTGATATGAGAGGAACATAAGCGTGTAGCTCAAAAATCTCGAAAAATATTTACTACAGGTCTACTATTCCATGCTTCTGATGGGAATACTGTTAACAAAAAACCTGAGATTTATGAATATATATACTGTATATACATTCCAATAAAAGAACACAACCCTGATAATAACACGTAGGTTTTCTCTTGAAGCTGAAGTGTGAGTAAAAACATTTATTGGGGCATTAGCTAGGTACCAACAAGGCACCTTTAATGATGTGTTCCCTACTGATGACTGCTGTATCTTTCTTGAACAATGTTACTTACATTTAGACTCTGACAGTGATATCAGTGCTGAAGTTCCAGCGGCAAAACTGGCAGTAAGGGCTGTACCTCAGTGATCACAGCAAGTCACCTGCTGTGCAGCTCCTTCATTGCGAGAGTGCCTTGTATTCTTTTCAATAAATACAGGGCAATCTGTGAAACTACAGGCAAATTACAAAGGATGGAGAGAGCCTGAAAACTTGCTACAGGAGATGGTCAGAGACTGTTAACATGCAGTAGGAGTTGTTGGAGACTGGGGACATGCTTCAGAAAACAGTCAAGGATTGAAGATACATTCTAGAAGATAGTCATAGCGACATTTAGCACCTTCCTAGGCTAAGGATGCTAGATAAATTAAGGGTGACTTGCTCTGTAACCAGAGGAGTGATCTGTTGCCTTGATCTGTCCTAGCTCCACAGTCTGAGGATTTGATTCATTAGCCCTGGCTATGTTGATAACCTTCCAGGAAATTCAATTACTCAGTTTGGGCTTTTATCATGCTCCAGCCATTCCCTGGGGAAGTGTGCCCAGATGGTGGATGGGAGGCAGGCCCAAGCTGATCTGTTCTTTCCCTAAAGAAAGGGGGACCATGTGCTTCAGGGGGCTACGAAACCCTGGTGCCTTCCTGAATGGCTGCTGGACTACTCCCTCCCCTGGATTGAGCCCATGGCCTTGTTTCTACTGAGATTCATGAATCCAGCCCAATCTCCTGTGCTGCAGTTTATCTATGGTCCCCAGCTATAGATGTTGCAAACTGCTCCAAAAGGCTTAGTGTGTTGTCCATCTTGTTGTCTTCAGCTACAGGAACTCAGACTTTTCCAGTCTGCTCCTAATAACTGTCCAAACCTAACCTGTGTGTTCCACTTGTGCAGAGTGGGCATGGACACAGTCCGCTTTGCTCTATGGATGGTTGGGTGTATGGACGACATACTAGCAGGGGCGGACTGACAACTCATGGGGCCCCCAGGCAATAGGGGATCATGGGGCCCCTGTGTCCTTGCCCACACTCAAAAAAAGCCTATAAAAGGGACCAGGGGCATTTCATGGGGCCCCCTACTGTCCCTGGGCCCTCGGGCAGCGCCCGAGTGCTCGAATGGTCAGTCTGCCTCTGCACACTAGGCATATTTATCCCAGACAGAGATATGCAATCTCTTATGGTTATAAATATAAATCAGTTTTGAATGACAACTAACCATTTGATACAAAAAGACATCTAAAAAGCAGGGGTGGGGAATGGGCAGTGTATGTGATTGACCCTTAAAATGGCATTTCAGTACCTGCTTATCCCATAATAAAAATGTCAGAAGCAATAATGAAAATGACACCAACAGCAGTAGGAGTAACATTTAGATCATACATTTACGGATAGTTTGTAAATTTCGGCCAATGTATAAACTGTTCAAAAATGTCTGTTATGGATAGTGGCTGCTCATAGAAATATGGCCACTAGCCAGGCTCAGCCGCGCTCGGATGGGAGAAGCAAGCAAACAGTGATGTCATGGCACCGCTTGGCACTTTTTATTAATTAGAAGGGGGTACTGGAGGGGGAGCCAAGAGTGCCACCAGCACCAGGATGGGTTGTGGGAATAGTCGAACTATCACACTGGACTGGATGAGGATCAAACCAGTGCCAACAAGCCTGAATGAGCCTACTCTGCACGGTGCACCTGACAGGAGGTCAGCGACAGCCAGGCCACAATCTGAAGGGGGGTTACTGATGTAATAAGGGAGTGAACACACTAAATTAAGGGGGGTCACTGATATGAAGTTTCCCCCTTATATCATTAACCCCTTATACCTTAGTGTGGAAGGTGGTCTGTGGTCACCAGAGCCCCCCCACATCAGAGTTCCCAGCATTCCCCCTTAAATCAGTGTCCTCAGAGTTCCCCTTTTTATCAGAGTCAGCAAGATTTCCCCTTAGAGTGCAAGGGAGAACTGTGTACCCTGATGTAAAGAGGAGAACTCTTATATAAAGGGCATTGCTGCAGACCCTGATGTAAGTGGGAACTCTGATGTAAAGGGGAATGCTGTGAACTCTGATGTAAGGTGGGGGGGGGGGGCTCTTGTGACCTGAGACCACCGTACATCAGAATTCCTTTCACACTAGAGTCTGCAGCATTTCCCTTCACATCAGGGTCCACAGAACTCCCCCTTGTACTGTAAGGGGAATCCTGCAGAGTCAAATGTAAGGGGGAACTCTGTGGACTCTTGTGTAAGAGGGGGCTCTGGGGACCAGAGACCACCTTACATCACAGTTCCCCTTTACATCACAGACTGAAGCATTCCCCTTTATGTCTGGGTCTACTGTGTTCCCCTTTACATCAGGGTCCGCAGAGTTCCCCCTTACAGTGTAACCCTATGGACTCTGATGTAAAGGGGATCTCTGTGGACTCTGATGTATGGGAGAATTCTGGAGTCTGATGTAAGGGAAAATTTTGTGGACTGTGATGTAAAGGACAGCTCTGTGGACTGGATTCTTGTGTAAGGGGAGACTCTGTTGACCAGAGAACACCTTACTTCAGAGTCCACAGCATTCCCCCATACACCAGGGTCTGCAGCATTCCCCTTTACATCAGAGTATACAGTGTTCCCTTTTATGTCAGGGTTCATAAAGTTCCCCCTTGCACTGTAAAGGGGAACCCTGCAGACTCTGATGTAAGGGGGGACGCTATTTAGGGTTACAGTAACCTGACCTTCATTTAAAAGGAGAAATACATGTTTTGCTTTTTATTGTACCTTAAGCACATTGCTAATCACACTAGCTACATCTTCGTAGCTTAAATATTGATATTTGCATTGTTTTTCACTGAAAACTGTCATTTTATGTACTCTTTTGAAGTGTCAGTAAAAATTGGCTCTACCAGTAAATTTCTTGTGTTGTGCCAGTAAAAAAATGTTGCTGTCAGTAAATTTTTGGTGTCCTGTCAGTAAATTTAACTACAGGAGGTTGGTACCACTGAATTAAGGTCAATGAGGAGGATAAGAACATCATCTCTGCACTACATCTGGGAAAATTACCACATATTCCATGTTGAGCTTACTTGATTAGTTAGTTTGTATTTAGAGATGGAAAATGCCCATGGCCAAAATTGTCTCCTATTTTAGCAGATCTAATTCTTCTGGCCTTCCAACAAAAGCAGAAAATAAGCAACCTCTCAATGAGCAACCCTTCAATCTTTAATACCCTTCCAAGGCCCAGACTGGATAGTGCATATTGTGCTATAAATATGTGTCTTTGGCTAATGTAGTACAACTATTCTCTTCATTTAGTGCCATTCCCATGACATATGGAAAATACCTAGTTTCCTTCTTAAAACCTTTGTTGAAAACATTATGTAGCTGTATTCAAAGGTATAGAGCAATAAAAGACATGGCAATGAATGGGCCTATTTTCTTTATCTACCACGTGGAACATAATAGAAATGTCCAGACCAAAGAGGACAGGTGACATTCCGATGATTCTGGTTCATTGCAGGTCACATGCAAAGTTACTTGTGAAATAAGATGTCACAGCAGTTTTTTTAATATGTGCTGAAGAAGCGTAACACTCTTGAACTGTACTGGCCTTGTGTTTTTTGTCACCGCTTGACTAGACCTTTGGCATAGTTATTTGTACACAATAAATGAATTCTGTTGATTCCTACCATGTCACCATGGCCTTGATTTACATTGGTAGCGAGCCTACAATGTCAACGTGATGTCAACTTACTGCATCCCAGACCTTCCGCGTATGCAAAATCTTTGACAAAGTCATCAGAGTTTGTGAATGTAAACTAAAGTTGACAGGGGAACATTAATTGCCTGGCTATCTTCTAATCTATTCTGAAACAAGACTGGTGGATGTCACCTATTCCACATCCAGATCCTCACGGAGAATTTGTTGTTAGGACATTTAAATCTGCAATCCAGTTCAGTTCTTATCACAGATCATTATTCAGTGGCAAAAAAAATTACTAAACAAGTATACACGCTTTCAGGTATTTACAGGTCATTAGGCTATGTATGTTCTTAAAATGAACCTGTGATAACAGAAATATAGTATCTGTCACTGTCACGCTGTTAAAAGTACAGGCTTTAGAGCTGTCATCCTGATCCTGGTTTCAATAGCTACTTCCTTTTGCTGAAAGCATATTTAGCATTTTCAGAATGTTTCAAGACATAGGCTTGGTAAACATAGGACAAAAATGTTTTTCCAAAGGAAACATACTTGTGCATTGTGTTCTGTAACTTTAAATACACAATGAATATTAATTGCCCTAACTGATACAATTGGTTATATTCAATGCATTATACATATGTCCATAA
This sequence comes from Staurois parvus, assembly GCF_062004578.1. Taxonomy (NCBI): domain Eukaryota; kingdom Metazoa; phylum Chordata; class Amphibia; order Anura; family Ranidae; genus Staurois; species Staurois parvus. The sequence goes on along the minus strand of NW_028318250.1, from coordinate 1,663,629 downwards.
CAGGAGATATTGCAGGGATGTGAGGGAATCTGATATACTATACATTAATATAAGATTGGTTAATTGATTTTTTTTTAGTTCATATTGTACAGTGATCTTGGATTTGGTCAAACATGGCCAGGGACTGTTCATGGATTCACAATTAGTCTACTAAGCCTTTTTATGCAAAAGCCTGTGTGACAGGAAGACAACACAGGAGCACAAATGGAAAAAAGCAACTGAGAGTTGCCACCCTATAACAGAAAGTGCATAAAAAAGGATGATCATGGCAGGCTCACCAGGTATTATGAAAATGAAAACTGCAGATTTCAAATGTTGAAAATTAATTTTAAAAATACATTAACATGATATAAACTAAAGACATATTATAAACACTGGTTGGAATTTTTTAGGGACACAAAATTGTTACAAAATCAATGTTAAAAATAATTCAGTTTATTTGTACAAAAAAATCTAAAACAAGACCAACAAAATTACAGCAAATATCTCAATGACTTTTGGTACATAAATAAACACCACCAACACATTCCAACTTCCGCAATCATATATTCCACATTTAGAGAACAAACACCAAAACGTTTCAACTCTATTCAACTGAGGCTTCTTCAAAGAGGTAAGTAAAATGGTGGATTTTGAAATGAGAATGCATATAAATAACAGACAATGGTATACAAAGGCACACATTTAAAAAAAAAATCAATACACCTGTATACAGTATGTGAGAACACTTACAATAACCAACATACCAACAAAATTAGATGAAGTGGATGTATTTGCCAAAAAACTATATATTTTAATCATTTGGTTCACATATACTGTAAGGAATAATGCACTTTTGAAAGATATTTGATGTCAGAGTCCTATGACCTGCACAAAAGCGTCTGCGGACAGGTTCATGCACCAACGCCCACACCAGGGGCGGACTGATTATTTGGAAACTCGGGCACTGCCCGAGGGCCTGGGGTCAGTAGGGAGACCCATGAGATGCCCCTGGTACCTTTTTCATAGGATATTTTGAGTTTGGGTGAGGACACAGGGGCCCCATGATCCCTTATTGCCCGGGGACCCCATGAGTTTACAGTTGGCCCCTGGCCCGCACGGATGTCAAATTTGGAAAAGTGGCTGTGTCAGGCACTGCATCCCAGTAGACATGAACAGGACTTTCTGCACGGGGGTGCATGGAGCACATGTGCATTCCCGTGCAAGCAAACAAGGCCTTCACCTAGGTGGATGCTGTAGTACGTCTGTTTGAACAAGGCCTAAGCCCCTATTCCCACCTAAGAATTTCATTGAGTGATTCTCAGAGTGTGACAACAATAAAGATGAAGAATCCTATTATTTTAATAGGCCTGTTCACACCTGAGTATTGTGTCACTTGTCTGTTGAGTGGAGCTATAAAAAAGTATGAGCTTCTTTGAGGCTGAGTCTTTTTTCAATCTGCAGTTTTCCTTGAAATAATACCTGGTAATCCTGCTATGAAGGTCATTGTTTCATTGTTCAGGCACTTCCTTTTATCAGATGACGATAATGTGCGGCTATCTACCAATTGCTTTCTTGCATTGTCTCCCTGTCACATGTGATTCCGATGGAGACTTTAGGCCACCATGTCATCACTCATTGCGCAGTCTTGTTCTTCTTTTGTCACCATTAGGAAACCTGCCCTGAGAAATGTCATGCAGCATTCTTTTTCTGTAGGCAGAAACATGGTGCAAAGAGGCTTCAGAAGATCAGAAGTAGTGACATATGGCAAATAATTAAAAAAAAAGTGAGATCAGTATTTTCTAAAATTAATAACACCAATTTTTTATAATACACAGTGCTTTAGGAAACTAATGTCATTCAGTTAGTGCTTACATTTGCTTTAACAATATAATTACATAGCACCATCTTGTGCCAACATCCTGGACATGTTCACACTGTATCTAAGCACGCATTTTACTCACTGTGCTCATTTACTGGGCACTGTCCTGTTTCCTTAGTTATTTAAATGCTAAACACTAGCCTTTCCTTTGTCTTGTACAGCTGTACAGGCTCTTATTCTGCCCTTAAAAAAATTAGGCTAATTTCATTGCACATTGCGATATTTTTACAGTGTGCGTTAGAACCTGGGGAAAGTCAGATACAGCTTGCTTCATTTCCCGTCCAGCTTAATTTAGCTCTTTCCTCCCCAGTCTGACTGTTCTCAGCCTACCACTTTCAGTTCTTTCATTCATGAAGGCTCATCATCACAAATGGGCATTACCTAGGGTGGTCTACATGCAAAAAAGGTATGATATTTTATATAAAAATGTAATGTTGATGAGATGGGAAAGGAGAAACCAAATATAGCAAAATGTAAGCAGGTAATCTTTGGCTTTAAAGTATTGCCATCCTTCCCTCTCTGTGCCATTATTAATTCCATAAAGTTACTACCACTTGCAAAATACAGCATCCTGTGACAAAATTCTATGTGTCCATGATAGACCTTATGCAGCGGACAGCACCAGAATGCAAATAAGTATTGAAGCAAATCTTTTGAACGGTGACCCTGTGGTCAGTCAATTTGTGGCAGACTCTCCACAAGTCACCATTACAACAGCCACCTCCCTTAAAGCGGTTCTAAAGGCTCAAGGTTTTTTACCTTCATGCATTGCATGCATGAAGGTAATTACCCTTCAGTGTGTAGTAGCCTCCCCTCCCCCAACACTTACCTGAGCCCTATCCTGATCCAGCGATGTCTATGAGAGCATCAGTTCTCCAGGGACTTGCACTCCTAATTGGCTGAGACAGCAGGCTCCCACAGCTGTCAATCACAGCCAGTGGGCCAATTAGGAGAGAGAGGGGGTGGGGCTGAGCTGTGGCTCTGTGTATGAATGGACACACAGAGCCACGTCTCAGGAGGTTGCCTACTTGGGTGCCCCCATAGCAAACTGCTTGCTATGGGGGAACCTGACAGGGGGGAAGGGGCCAGGGCCACTGGTGAGGGACTGAAGAAGAGGAGGATTTGGGCTGCTCTGTGCAAAACCATTACATGGCGACAGTAAGTATGACATGTTTGGTATTTATTTTTAAAAAAAGACTTTAGTATCACTTTAAGGACATTTTGGTGCACAGTATGTATAAAGGCAGCAAAAAGGGTTATGAATGTAAGGCCAAGGGCACCTATCAATGAGATGAGTGTGCATGATGCTAATATCAAAATGAATAGACAGCTGATTCTACCAAATGGTAACATATTTAAGCCTAAGCATTTCATTAATTATGAGATGCATGATGGGAGTCATCTATCTTGGTTCCTTTTATGTAGAAAAGACACACTATGACTTTTGGAAATGCATACATGACCACACATATGTCATACAAACTGGTAGCCTCAGCTCTCCTATCCAGTGGTCGGCAAGCCACGGCTCGCGAGCCACATGTGGCTCTTTACACACTTCAATGCGGCTCTTCTGTGTGCCGGGCGCCCGCTCCCCTCCCTCCTCTCGGGCGGCCGCCCCAAAAGTCAGGACTCTGCAGCTAGCCCAGCAATGGGCAAACTACGGCCCGGCGGACCTTTTAATCCGGCCCGCGGAGCGTGGCAAACATTGGCTGTCAGGATGTAGGCGGGGCAGCGTGACGAACTCCTCTCCTCTCACAGTCCGCCCTGAAGACCGGAACGGCGCGGGAACACGGCGAGAGGAACGCGCGGAGCAAAGGTAAGTGAATTGACACAATATGGGGAATGAATTACTATAGGGGGGATGAATTACTATAGGGGGGATGAATTACTATATGGGGGATGAATTACTATGGGGGATGATGTACTATAGGGGGATGAATTACTATATGGGGGATTAATTACTATGGGGGATGAATTACTATATGGGGGATTTATTACTATATGGGGGATGAATTACTATGGGGGGGATGAATTACTATAGGGGGGATGAATTACTATATGGGGGATGAATTACTATAGGGGGGATGAATTACTATAGGGGGGATGAATTACTATATGGGGGATGAATTGCTATGGGGGATGAATTACTATGGGAGATGAATTACTATATGGGGGATGAATTACTATGGGGGATGAATTACTATATGGGGGATGAATTACTATGGGGGATGAATTACTATATAAGGGATGAATTACTATGGGGAATGAATTACTATATGGGGGATGAATTACTATGGGGGATGAATTACTATATGGGGGATGAATTACTATGGGGGATGAATTACTATATGGGGGATGAATTACTATATGGGGGATGTATTTTCAGTTTTAAAAATGTGGCTCTCAAAATAAATTTCAATCGTGGTTTTGGCGAGATTTGGCTCAGTTGAAAAAAAAGGTTGCCCACCACTGTCCTATTGGATAGCATGTGGTGTTCTACCATAAATAACTATAAGGTTCCACATGTGAGATTTATAAGCATACACAGGGTGTACCAAGACCCAAGTGGAGGGGGCTGAAATAAGTGGCTACTACTAGTTGAAATCAGTTGAATTTTTTGCCTCCAAGGTACAGTGATATCTGACCTAAATGATTCAACCATACACCTTTTTTGAAATATTAGATGATTCTATTTACAGTATACAGTATATTCAGAGAGTAGTGGTTAATGATTCATACTCTGAATGGTCTAGGGTTGTGAGTGGTGTACCCCAAGGTTTAGTGTTGGGACCCTTACTTTTTAATATATTTATAAATGATATACAGTCTGGGATTAAAAATACTGTTTCAGTCTTTGCAGATGACACCAAGACGTGCAGTGGAATAACGTCCTTATGGGATGTCTCCAACTTACAAGCCAACCTCAATACACTGTTTAATTGGGCAACTATGTGGCAAATGAGGTTTAATGTTTCACAATCCTTTTAAGGCTGCGGTTATCCCTGTTGCTTGTGCACCTTTTTCTACCATACTTTTTCCTTCCACTCAACCTATATTAATATGCGTGGATTCAGCACACTGTGAACAGCCAGCTTCTTTAGCAATGACCTTTTGTGACTTACCCTCCTTGTGGAGGGTGTCAATGTATGTCTACTGGACATCTGTCAAGTCAGCAGTCTTCCCCATGATTGTGTAACCTACTGAACCAGACTGAGAGATCATTTAAAGGCTCAGGACACTTTTACAGGTCTTTTGAATTATTTAGCTGATGAAAGTGTGACACCAGGAGTCTACAATATTTCACTTTTCCACTATATTCTAATTTTATGATATACTGAATTTTGGGGTTTCACTAGCTATAAGCCATAATTATCAAAATTAGAAGAAAGAAATGCTTGAAATATATCACTGTAAGGGATTTCCGGCAAAGAGAATCACGATCGGGAACGCACATGCGCGAAAGAGATTCCGCAGAAGAGCTGCCGGTTTTGCGCAGGCACGCAGGAATACGCGATCGCGCACATGCATACACATGTGCACACGCACGGCGAAGATTGGCGCCAGACGGGCAATTTAAAGAGGGCCTCTGCTCTGGTTCAGTGCTGAATGGTCTTCAGCTCCCCCCTGTGTCCTGCTTGTTCCTGTGTGATTCCTTTGTTGCTGACCCGGCTTGTTCCTCACCTGACTTTGATTACTCTCCTGCTCCTGGTTCCTGACTTCCGCTCTGCTCCTGACCTTGGCTTTTCCTTCTGATTCTGTACCGTGCTGCCTGACTGTTGATGACCCTGGCTTTTCCATGACATTGCTCCTGTCTCTTGTCCTCACTACCTGCCTTGCTCTGGTGCATGCCTGGCAATCTACCAAACCTGCTCTGCCTGCTACTCCTGTGCCAAAATCAGAGGATCTTTAGCCTTCCAAGGTATTCATCAGCAAGAGCTGCAAACAACAACTACTGGCACTCATGTTCCCCTGGGTCCTAGATTCCCTCTGTTCCAACCTCAGCGGGGTCAGGGCTAGTGACACAAGTGAGACCGACCTCATCAATTCAGTCTCCTATGAGGTACGTGACAATCACTCTGTGTGCAATAAATCTATATTACATAGGAGTTTCACTTTTTGAATTGAATTACTGAAATATAATAACTTTTTGATGATGTTATTATTTATTGGGATGCACCTGTATATGGCAAAAAATGAAAACCCAATGGTGATTAAATACCTCGAAAAAAGCCCTATTTGTGTGAAAAATTATATAAAATTTATTTGGGTACAGTGCTGCATGACACTGAGCAATTGCCAAAAGATAAACAAACAAAACCAGTGCTCCAATCCTCATGCAAACCAAGAAAATGACAGAATGCCAAACAAAGAGGTGCTGCCCTTCAAAGATCGAGAAATCTAACCACTGAAAGAAAAGAACAAACAAGGGCGCACTCTCATCGTGCATTACCGTGGTATACCACGTGTTTAATGAATAGACAAATAGATATATACTCACAAACCAACGATAAAAGCAGTGTGTGTGGTCCACAACAACAGTCACAAATGGCTGTGTCTAATGATGCGGATAAGCTGACGCGAGAGCTCTGAGGAAGGGGGTTCAGCTCCCGAAACGCATCAGCTTATCCACATCATTAGACACAGCCATTTGTGACTGTTGTTGTGGACCACACACACTGCTTTTATCGTTGGTTTGTGAGTATATATCTATTTGTCTATTCATTAAACACGTGTTATACCACGGTAATGCACAATGAGTGTGCGCCCTTGTTTGTTCTTTTCTTTGAGCAATTGCCAGTTAAAGTAGCACAGTGCTGAATAGCAAAAATAGTTTTGGTCATGAAGGAGGTAAAACCTTCCAGGGGTCAGGTGGTTAAAAGGCTTGCTATTTAAATTAAAAAAAGTAAATACAAATATTTCACTTTATTTATGAGAACATCTACTCTGGAATCCTTTTAAAGTCCCATTCATACCTTTGGTTGTTTTGTTGCATTTAACAGGGATTTTGTTTTTTATCTTAATGCATGAATTCTCTCTTCACTTCTGCTCTCACGGGAGACTCTCAGAGCAGCAAGAGCCATTGGCAGCTTTCCCTCTGTTGTTTACTTTCCAAGAACTACATATCCCGTGGTACTTTTCTGCCTACAAGCAGTGAATCCTGTACTGACTCCACCTCCTGAAACTCCTCCTTTCAGCTCCCCTGTAGTGCAGAAGGCGGGCTCTGTGAAATGTGTGACACAGCAGTGTCTACTCACAGGATATAGTGAACATACGTCACAGAATTCAAGGAAGTAAATGTGTGGTGGTGATTTTACAAACTTCAACACTGATCAGGTTAATAGGAGTGGGCTAGAAATAACTGAAATATAAAGTGTAAATAAATATATGATTTTGCCTTTTGACCATAGATATGCTTTAAGTGTTAGGGTCAGCATGAGGATGGGATGGGATTAAGGGTAGGGCATATGGAAAAAGGCCATTTTTGTACCTGTTTTTGGTATTGGAAACTATTAACAACATCTTCTCCGTTCTGAAAAGCAATGCACCAGATGATCACTTCCATAAGAAGGCCAGTGCTGGGGGTGTCTGTACAGGGCATAAGAATACATTTGGACAGTGAAATCATGTCATGACTATTCTACATAACAGAAGATTTTTGACATGGGACTTCAGTAAAATATTTGGACATGATCCTGGGATACAGACTTTTTCTTATTGTTTGTTCTACAGAACCATGGTCTGGCTGTGGCTTTCCTAAGGCTGGCCATACATTATACAATTTTCTGTACAAGTTCTGCACAATTTCCTTTAGATTTACTTTCAACTGGAATGTACTGCAGGGCCTTTTGACAGTCACATAGGGCGTTCATGCTATAAGATCTCCAATTCTCCAAAGATTCTCACTGTCTAACAAAATCACTCAAATATCTCAATTTACGTGTAGCATAAACGTGTGCCCTTCTCTTCCTCCTTTCTTAAAATATTGTCCTCTACTCAAGCGAAAAAAGTACAAAACCACATATAGTGCATTATCTATTAAATATAGTGAAATTAAAAGTTACACTCACATAAAAGTGCCACTAATGTACCAACTTATCCACCATGTGACAACAATTAATATTATTATTATTATTATACAGGATTATTATACAGGATTTATATAGCGCCAATAGTTTGCTCAGCGCTGTAGAAGAATCACTATCCGTTATCCTTACTCTTACCCTCCAATCCAAATATCCTCGCTTCTACATAAAAAGGATCTTGTAAATTTCTTCCTTTTCTTTCTCTCCTTTACTTCATAATGTGATACTCCCTAAAAAACACAAAAATCATATATTGTAGTACTTCCAATCCAATAAGATACATTAAGTGCCAGTGTGCTCATGTAGAAGCGAGGATATTTGGATTGGAGGGTAAGAGTAAGGATAACGGATAGTGATTGTTGTCACATGGTGGATAAGTTGGCACATCAGTGGCACTTTTATGTGAGTATAATTTTTTATTTTAATTTCACTATGTTTAAGAGATAATGAACTATATGCATTTTTGTACTTTTGTTGTTTGAGGAGAGGACACTATTCTAAGAAAGGAGGAAGAGAAGGGTACACGTTTATGCTACGCGTGAATTGGGATATTTGTGTGATTTTGTTACACAGTGAGAATCTTTGGAGAATTGGGGATCTTATAGCATGAACACCCTATGTGACTGTGAAAGGGGACTAAATATTGTATAGCTGATTTAGATGCTGGGGTTCATCTGTATCTTCCTAGGGGAGAAGAATTATCCTGGCGGACGGAAGCTGTACCAATTTTTGTATATTTTGTGTATTTGGTTGATTTTTCATAGGCATCTGGGTGGCATTCATCATAGGTAATTCCTGGGTGTGGATTTCAATACATAGTGCAAAGGCCTGCCTAATTGGATACAATTGAAAGTGTTGTGTAGGTTTGACCTCATAGTATATGCTTTTTGGTAAATCTAAAGGAAAATTGTCCAAGAAACTTGTATAATGTATGTCCAGCCTAAGGGTCATACCAGCGAGGACTGTGGAGAAACACCTTGCAAGCACCTCTGGAAACAAAAGGGTTTATTGTGTCCTTGGGGAGTGTGACACAGTGAAGATAGCTCTGCTTATAAACACAGGGACAACTGCAGCTGAACAATTGGTGTCTGTCACTGATCATTAGCAGAGAGGGCTGGAAATCTGGTTAACATTCTCAGGGTGGTGCGAACAAATAACCCAACATCTGCTTTATGGCCGTAGGGAGCAAGTTTTAATTTTGCATTTTTTATACACAAACACATCCACGAGGTCGAGGCCATAAACTCTCATGAGAGCAAATCATGAACCAGCCCCCTTCTCTTTTTTTTTTTTTTGGGTGAAAAATAGAACAGCACTATAAAAAGCAAGCAGGGGGAAGGGAGAGAGAAACCCCAGCATCACTATGTTTACACTCTTTTTTTTTATATATATGCATGTATACACACCACACACAAGGCATAGAAGGATATTAAACAGCAGCCTTTTATTGGAAGCAGTAAGAATTAAATCTGGAAACGCTACATGTTACAATACAATGACAAAATCTCATCTCTCTGTTAGCCAAGCTGCCCTGCGTGTAGTGTACCTCCTCTAGTAATGTATGCAAACTCCTGCTGAATATCTAGGTGTTATTATTCCTTCCCATTTTCTATTACAGTGTGATAAATGGTGCCCCTAGGGCTCAAGCTGCCCCTGTGAATGCTTATTACCGTTCACTTAAGTAGAAGTTGATTTAGCTTAAATAGCATGTTTCATGTAGCATAGACACCGCACAGCCTTTGCTATTGTAGTCTACAGTGAAATAACGTGCCTTTAATTGAATTATAACTACCTTGCATGCCTATTAGTGTGTTAACAGTGTATTATACCTTGTAAGGCTGGCTGGTAAGGGCTAATTTCGCATGGGGAAGACAGTAATGTATTTACACTTTATTTGGGGAGTGTCTTTTCACAGTAAAGAATATGTTGGGGGTTAATCAGCTTATGAAAGCCTGCATGAATGTAAGAGGGGTAGATGCACTTAGTATTCAAAAAAAATAACTTACTTTATTGAAGGAATAATAAAGGGTTGAAAGGTGGCATTATGAAGCTGTGTAATGTCGGATATACTTTATTTTCAATTCTTGTGATGTGTCGATTGAGCTTGTTGCCAAATGGTAAAAGATCATTAAGTCAATGCGCTCAAATAAAAGAGAGAATTAGAAAATAACCATTAATAACGTCTTCCAGTTTTACTTTTTTTTTGCGTGTTTAATTTTAGAAATTATTATACTGCTATACATTGGAATGAGTATATTACTGTTTTTTCTGTATACCATATTACTAAAAATGAGTATTAGTAAATTATATTTAAGTGCATAAATATTTTATTTAAAAATCACTCATTAGATATCAGCTGAGTATTGGATGTATCCAATCACCAAACAATATACAGTTGTGTTCAAAATAATAGCAGTCAGACATCACTAACCTGATCAATCACTGTTTTTGGTAGAAATGATATTTCTACATGGCAAATAATTTACTAGCAGGTGTAGTAGAGTAATAGAAATCCAACAGACCCAACAGTTATGACATGCATGCTGCTGATTCTGTGTAATTGAAAGGGGCATGTTCAAAATAATAGCAGTGTGGAGTTCTATTAGTGAGGTCATTCATTCTTTGAAAAACAGGTGGCAATTATTGCCCTTATTTAAGGAAGGAAGGCAGCAAATGTTGTACATGCTGGTTACAGTGCATTTCTCTCTGAAATTCTGAGGAAGATGGGTCGTTCCAGACATTGTTCAGAAGAACAGCGTACCTTGATTAAAAAGTTGATTGGAGAGGGGAAAACATATAAAGAAGTGCAGAAAATGATAGGCTGCTCAGCTAAAATGATCGCAAATGCTTTAAAATGGCAACCAAAACCTGAAAGACGTGGAAGAAAGCAAAAAACTACCATTCGAATGGATAGAAGAATAACCATAATGGCAAGGACTCAGCCAACAATCAGCTCCAGGAACATCAAAGAAGGTCTAAAGTTACCTGTGAGTACTGTTACAATTAGAAGACGCCTATGTGAAGCCAAGCTATCTGCAAGAAGCCCCCGCAAAGTCCCACTGTCGAAAAAAAGACATGTGCTGAAGAGGTTACAATTTGCCAAAGAGCACATTGACTGGCCTAAAGAGAAATGGCACAACATTTTGTGGACTGATGAAAGTAAGATTGTTCTTTTTGGGTCTAGTGGCCGGAGACAGTTTGTCAGACGACCCCCAAACACTGAATTCAAGCCACAGTACACTGTGAAGACAGTGAAGCATGGTTGCGCAAGCATCATGATATGGGGATGTTTCTCATACTACGGTGTTGGGCCTATTTATCGCATACCAGGGATCATGGATCAGTTTGAATACATCAGAATACTTGAAGAGGCCATGCTGCCTTATGCTGAAGAGGAAATGCCCTTGAAATGGGTGTTCCAACAAGACAACCAACCACACCAGTAAACATGCAACATCTTGGTTCCAGACCAACAAGATTGACGTTATGGAGTGGCCAGCCCAATCCCCGGATCTTAATCCAATAGAAAACTTGTGGGGTGACATAAAAATGCAGTTTCTGAGGCAAAACCAAGAAATAGAGAAGAACTGTGGAATGTAGTCCAATCATCCTGGGCTGGAATACCTGATCACAGGTGCCAGAAGTTGGTTAACTCCATGCAACACAGATGTACAGCAGTTCTCAGAAACAGTGCTTATACAACTAAATATTAATTAAGTGATTCAAAGGAAAGCAAAATCTTCAAACATTTTTCAGTTTATATAGTGAATGTTTGAGTTTGCAAAGAAGAAAACAAACACTGCTATTTTTTTGAACAGTCTAATATTCACTTTTCTTCAATTTTTTTTTTAGGAAAAACACAAATTTGATACTGCATATACAGACTGATTTTACTGTTGAGGGTTTAGTAACACTTTAAATCTCAATTGAGAGATTCGGCTAGTAAATACAGGTGAGTGTATGGAAACAGCAGTTTAATCTATTAGTTGGTGTACAGAGAGAAACTTTTGCTGAAACAGTTAAAGTGGTTGTAAACCCTTACATATACCTAGTGAAGTGACCAGCCTCAAGTGATACACTTAGCATGTGTAGAGTGACTCCACAGGACATGTCTTATCAGGAGATAAGAGGGGGACACTGTAAGAAGGGGAGCATCAGAGAAGACAGGATCAAACAGAATTTTTAAACAATGCAGAGGATTAACCCCTTTTTCCACAGTGAGTATAACAATCATGCTTTACTGCATATACAGACTGATTTTGCTGTTGTGGGTTTACTAACACTTTAATATACTGTACATACTGGCTTAGGTCTGTAGATCTGTAAAGTAACCCTGACTCTACAGGGTTGAAAATAAAATATGTCCAGTTTGTAAAAGAAGATGCCATTTACGGTATTTACCTTTCTGGCAACTGAATCTGTTCCATGTTACTGATCCCCAGCTGCTGCAGGTATCTGACAATTCTAGGTAGGTCAATTATCTGCCCACCAAAATACACATTGTGGTTCCTCCCATTGACTTGCATGTCACTACAGGACTATCAGCTATTGGCAGTACAACAGGAACCCAGCTATTGGGGTGACAATCTAGTTGTGAGTTTCAGGCTCATATGTGAATGAAGCCAGCAAACACTATATGCTGGCTTAATTCATAAATATCTTGCAACAATATAATTACAATGTATTTTTAGTGTGTATCTGGAGACTAAAAATTAGTCCTTTGATATGCATACCATGTCAGTTTTAGAAAACCTACAGGAATAAAATATACAGTATATTTCTGAATAAAAATTGTAGTATTTAAAGCCCAGGTTATGTGCCTTGCACTCCGATTTTCCCTAAGTGTCCACTCTGAAAAACATATGGCCTAGTATAAACCTCTTCTGAGACACACACACCTGAGCTTAGAATCCAAAATTGCGACTAATAAAAATAGCATTTTTTAATATTCGTGCACTCTAATTTTAAATATATAAATTCCTTGTACATTTATTATTAAATCTATACATTATAACCCTAATGATGTGAATGTTTTAAAGGAGAAGTAGGGCCAAAGATCTATTGGCCTGACTTCTCCTGTGGATCACAAGAGTGCACTTTGTTCTGTGCTCCTGTGACCCATTTTCAATTGACAGTGGGCTAAGTCCCTGAGCTGGTCTACCCAGATTTTTGGACCCGGAAGCTGGCACAGCCTCTTACTGAGCCACTGACAGCCTGAGCCAGCCTCCCACCCTACCACTCTAGTGAGTGCTGAAGGGGCAGTTCAGAGGGATGGTGACTGACAGTCACTGGCTTTCTGCTCACTGAAGACCAAGAACTGAGCAATCAGTGATCTTTGAGCACTCAGTTCTTGGTTTTAGAGGTGGAGGGGATTGATTCTGCATCCACCTAGTTGAGTATGACTGTTATTTGCATTCCTAAACTTCTCTTTTAAATGATGCAAAGCCCAGTTCCAATACAGTTTTTGTACGCTTTCTCTGATCAACACAAGACAATTAAGGTAAGATACCATGATACCATACGTAGAAAAAGAAATACATTTAACAATAGAAGAGTGAAAAAATATCTCATGAAAAAAGACAAACAAATTGTATCCAGTAAACCCATGGATTGCATTAGTCACAGGAAATAAGGATGAGGGCTGCGGAGACTTCAACCTTCACCTGACATACAGTGCAGAGTTAGCAACTGACTAGAATGTGAGAGTTATCACCATGCCATGAGGAGACACACATTAAGAAAACATTCTATCAGCTACCAAGGGAGCAAAATCTAGTACATCAAGGTAGTTGCCCCAAAGTTTTTCATATTTATGTGGCCAGACTCTTTATGCATAAACCAACAGTAGCTATCCATGTATTTTGACCACTGTGCTATATGTTTGTGCCAATAATCTATATATAGAAATCTGTACCTTGGATAGAATTTGCTCACCATCTATTAGCTTCAGTAAGCACAATCAAGGATCTAATGCAAAATTAATGTTGAAAACTCTATTAATAAATTCCTGGACAAAACTGATGGCCACAGCAACCTGCTCAACCAAAGTCTTAATGCAGGAAAATGCACACAAAGTACTATTCTATTGGTACTTTACCCTGAATGGCAAAGCCAAATGAGCCCTAGGAACCTCACCATTATGCTTTTGGGGATGTAGGGAACAGTATGCATATGTGTGCAAAAAAACCGTTCATGCTAAAACAAACATGGCTAATTTGGTATTATTGCAAGCTGTTAAGTGCGATGTCATTTTTTCTGTTGTTTGTGATGTAGGGAACAAGGCATTCTCTACCATTTATAATTGATATGAGTATACAATTTAATCAGGTCTGTCCTAAATTGCAATCTCTCCCGCAATCCTTGGTAAGCCTTGCTAAACAGACCAATATCTGATCTTACGTAACATGAGAGAAAACTGACAACTTTAATTTTCCTAGCTACGCCCCCAAAATATAATGAAAGCATAGAAGTAGTCATCCCTGATCTTCATTGAGGTTAAGGAGAGAATATTGGGCACTATGATACAAGATAAGCTCATGGCTATCCTAAAAGGTACATATTCTACATTTCCCCTGATTAGATTTTAACCACCGTATAAACCTGGACCCCCTATTTTCTTTCATCCTCCCTTATGCACCTTCCATCTCTCTTCACAGATTTGGTCTTCTGATGTCTTTTTCTTTTTCTTACCAGTTAATACAGGCTGTCAGAAATCATAAAACTCCCTTGCACAGTCTTCATCTTGCTTGGGTCATCACCTATAAGCGATATACCAATAAATACCTCACCGAATTCCTCAAGGAAGCGATAACTATGCCTTTTTTACTCCAATGTGTACCAAGTGCTGTCCTTCTCAAGTAATGCTGTTTACAGACACCTGTTCATTTGCTTTTGTCTGATTTAACTTCAATCCAGGGTTGGACTGACAACTCATGGGGCCCCCCAGGCAATAGGGGATCATGGGGCCCCTGTGTCCTTGCCCAAACTCAAAAAAGCCTATGAAAAAGTTACCAGGGGCATCTCATGGGGCCCCCTACTGACCCGAGTTTCCAAATGGTCAGTCCGCCCCTGCTTCAATCACTGTGATTGTTATTGTACAATATATCGAACTCTTGTTCATTCTTCCTGTTTGTATACCTTAACACTGTGCATATTGTTTTTTATTTAAAATAATAAAATGTATGTAAAAAAAATTCTATTCATTGTAGTTAATGAATATTTTTAATAGTAAGAAAAACTTTGGGCACTTCCACAGCACATGTAGGAGATCCCTTGGAGATCACCCACAACTTGAAAGTAAAATGTGGACATCTTTGGGGTGTGTGGTAAGTTCTATGTAGTATAAACTTCTGAATAAACTTCTGAATAAACTTTTAAGACAGTCACAAGGATATCATCAGCAGAACCTCTAGGATAGATGAGCACCAATCAGTTAAGGCACCCAAATCGTCGTCCCATTTCTCCTCTCCTCTCCCTCTCCCTCTCAAGTCACCAACCCAAACAGAGGCCTCATGGGACCTTAATGGAATGAGTCTGATTGTACAGATGAGCATAGTAATTGAAGGTATTGGAAAAATCAGTTTTTCTGAACCTGAAAAAGTATGTGACTTGGAATTAACTGGTTTTCTGCATAAATTTGTCATAAAATGTGAGCTGATGCTCACTAAAGTCACTACAATAGACAAACACAATGTGCTTAAGCTGATAAAGCACAAACAATTCTAATTTTTCATGTCTTTATTGAACACACCCATTCAACAGTCACAGTTCAGGAGGAAAAAGTAAGTGAACCCATGGAGTTAATAGGTGGTCTAACCTCCTTTGGCAGCAATGACTTCAAGCAGGCACTTTCCATAGCTCTGGATCAGAACTACACAGTGTTCAGGAGGAATTTCTTACCATTCCTCTTTACAAAACTATTAAACTCAGACACATTTGGTGGATGTCTGGTGTGAATATCTCTTTTCCATAGCATATCTAAGGGGTTAAGGTCTGGGCTTTGCCTGCACTACTTTTCCTGCTGCATCACCCAACTTCTACTAAGTTTCAGCTGGTATCCTGTAGGATATTTTAGTAAACTTGGGAATTCCTTTTCTCCTCAATGCTGGCAAGTGGTCCAGGTACTGAGGAAGTGAAGCAAGCCCAAATCATGATGCTCCCTCCACCAAACTTCAACATTGGGAAGATGTTTTGATGTTGGTAAACTGCACCCTTATTGCACCATACAGAATGCTGAGTATTCTTCCAGAACAATTCAACTTTTGTTTCATCATTCCACAAAACATTCTCCCAGTAGTATTGCAGTTTGCCAAGGTGTTCTTTGTCAAACTTCATGTGCGCAGCAATTTTTTTTTGGAAAGCAGTGGCTTTCTCAGTGGTGTTCCACCATAGACACCCTGCCTGTTCAAAGACCTACATATGGTAGACTCATGAACAGGGATGTTTGCCGGTTCCAGTGATGTCTTCAACCCTTTAGCTGCTACTTGTGGGTTTTTGTTTACCTCATTGAGGATTCTGCGTTGTGCCTTCAGAGTCATCTTGGCTGGGCACCCAATTCCATGAAGAGTAGTCACAGGGCTAAACTGTCTCCATTTATAGACAATTTGTCTAACTGTTGACTGGTGGATATCTGAATGCTAAATGGTTAGCACTTCTGCCTAGCAGTACTAGGGTTGTTGGTTCGAGTCCCAAACATGGAACCACCTTCCAGGAGTTTGCATGTTCTCCTTGTGCCTGTGTGGGTTTAATCCGGGTACTCTGGTTTCTTCCCACACTCCAAAGACACGCTGGTAGGTTAATTGGATCCTGTCTAAAGCAGCCCTAGTATGTGTATGTATAAATGTAAGTTAGGGATCTTAGACTGTACACCCCTTGAGATTTAGGGACTGATGTGAATATACAATATATACAGAATATCACAGAAGTAAGTACACCCCTCACATTTTTGTAAATATTTTATTAAATATTCTCATGTGACAACACTGAAGAAATGACACTTTGCTACAATGTAAAGTAGTGAGTGTACAACTTGTATAACAGTGTAAATTTGCTGTCCCCTCAAAATAACTCAACACAGTCATTAATGTCTAAACCGCTGGCAACAAAAGTGAGTACACCCCTAAGTGAAAATGTCTAAATTGGGCCTAAGGTGTCAATATTTTGTATGGCCACCATTATTTTCTAACACTGCCTTAACCCTCTTGGGCATGGAGTTCACCAGAGCTTCACGGGTTGCTACTGGAGTACTATTCCACTCCTCCATGATGACATCACAGAGCTGGTGGATGTTAGAGACCTTTACCTCCTCCACCTTCCATTTGAGGATGCCCCACAGATGCTCAATAGGGTTTAGATCTGGAGACATGCTTGGCCAATCCATCACCTTTACCCTCTGCTTCATTATTAAGGCAGTGGTCATCTTGGAGGTGTGTTTGGGGTCCTAATCATGTTGGAATACTGCCTTATGGTCCAGTCTCCAAAGGGAGAAGGGAGGGGATCATGCTCTGCTTCAGTATGTCATGGTACATGTTGGCATTCATGTTTCCCTCAATGAACTGTAGCTCCCCAGTGTCGGCAACACTCATGCATCCCCAGACCATGACACTCCCACCACAATGCTTGACTGTAGGCAAGACACACTTGTCTTTATACTCCTCACCTGGTTGTCACCACACACGCTTGACACCATCTGAACCAAATAAGTTTATCTTGGTCTCATCAGACCACAGGACATGGTTCCAGTAATCCATGTCCTTAGTCTGCTTGTCTTCAGTAAACTGTTTGCGGGCTTTCTTGTGCATCATCTTTAGAAGAGGCTTCCTTCTGGGACAACAGTCATGCAGACCAAATATGATGCAGTGTGCGGCGCATAGTCTGAGTACTGACAGGCTGACCCCCCAACCCTTCAATCTCTGCAGCAATGCTGGCAGCACTCATACATCTATTTCCCAAAGGCAACCTCTGGATATGACGCTGAGCACGTACACTCAACTTCTTTGGTCGACCATGCCGAGGCCTGTTCTGAGTGGAACCTGTCCTGTTAAACCACTGTATGGTCTTGGCTGCAGCTCAGTTTCAGGGTCTTGGCAATCTTCTTATAGCCTAGGCCATCTTTATGTAGAGCAACAATTCTTTTTTTCATATCCTCAGAGAGTTCTTTGCCATGAGATGCCATGTTGAACTTCCAGTGACCAGTATGAGAGAGTGAGAGCAATAACACCAAATTTAACACACCTGCTCACCATTCACACCTGAGACCTTGTAACACTAATGAGTCACATAACACCAGGGAGGGAAAATGGCTAATTGGGCCCAATTTGTACATTTTCAGTTAGAGGTGTACTCACTTTTGTTGCCAGCAGTTTAGACAATAATATCTGTGTGTTGAGTTATTTTGAGGGGACAGCAAATTTACACTGTTATACAAGCTGTACACTCGCTACTTTACATTGTAGCAAAGTGTAATTTCTTCAGTGTTTTCACATGAAAAGATATAATAAAATATTTACAAAAATGTGAGGGGTGTACTCACTTCTGTGAGATACTGTATGTAAAGCACTGCATAAATTTACAGTGCTATATAAGTACCTGTAATATATAAATAACAGCAGATGTGAAAATCTGAACATCTCTTCAAAGTTACTGTTAGGCAAATGTTCCAGCAACAACTCAGATGAGTATTCTTTGAAAAATGCAAACAGGTTACTGTAAGGATAAGGTTGGATTTAGTTCCAGGTTGTTTCTCCCTATGCATTTTCTGTTTAATCTGTACCCATAATTAAGTGAGTATCTTCATCTGAATTTTCCCTACTACCTGCTAGCCTGTCTCTGTATTTATTGGCTTCACTAGCCCCCCAGGGTCTTCCATCAAATACTTGTGTCCTAAGCCTTCAATGCCCTTCCATTTTCCCTCATAGTTGCTATAGTGTTTAATGATTTCTAATTTATCGCCTGGGGTGATGACACAATATACGGGCATAGCTTTAAGCACTGATGTGTGCTAGTCAGAGTAACATAGCTGGGCACTGTCAAGAAGTGTGACACAGGTTTTCCTGCACTTTACATCAAGTTATAGTGCCATATCAACAGCCTGTGTTTTTTGTTAAATACCTTCTGTAATATGCCACTCCTACCAGGGGCGGACTGACCATTTGGAAACTCGGGCACTGCCCAAAGGCCCGGGGTCAATAGGGGGTCCCATGAGATGCCCCTGGTACCTTTTTCATAGGCTTTTTTGAGTTTGGGCATTTCATAGGCTTTTTTGAGTTTGGGCAAGGACACAGGGGCCCCATGATCCCCTATTGCCCGGGGGCCCCATGAGTTGTCAGTCTGCCCCTGACTCCTACATAATTTCAAGATTTCTACATAGTTTTCTGTGATCAGAAAAAAATGGATATTTTAGTTTCTATTTTCTCCCTCGGATCATTTATAAATAGGGTTGAAAGAAACTGGGCCCAACCAAACCTTATAGTAAACCTATTCTAATGCCCATATTGAATATGTTACTTTTACAGCTATCCTTTGCCATCTGTATTTTAACCAGTTGATACACGTGTGAAAACATTCTCTCCTGTTTCCTGAACCATCTTCTTCTGTGTCAGGCTATTATGAGAAACAGTATCAGGTATTTTAGTAAATTCCAAATATATCACATCAAAGCTTTCTAACATCTAGATTTAAACTCACCTCCCCCATAAAATGAGCATGTTAGGTGTAACGTATCTTTCAGGAACTCATGTGGATTCTCTGTTATTAGATTTATATTTTATATATTTTTGTATTTCTTCCCCTGGAATGCTTTCAAGTATTTATTAATGTATAGAAGTCAGGCTTACTGATTTACTGACCTGTTTCTACCCTTTTTCCCTTCTTAATGTCCATGTAAACCCAAAACTTACCTTTCAACATGTTTGGTATGTTGTTGTCCATACCTTTTATTAAAGTGGAACTTTAGTTAAAAGACAAAATTCTGCTAGATCACTTCAGACTGGCCCCTAATACATTACACATAAGTACCTATACAGTTTAAAATTCAGAAATACACTGTCTCACCTTGCTCTACACATGCTCATTTGTTCTCTATTTTTAGGCACTTTTTATAGAGGCCTATCTGCTGACAGTATAAAGATTTACTGCTGTTCAGGGGCTCTGGGCTTCAGCAAAATGGCAGCCTCCAGCAAGAAGAAACAGGAACAATGTTGGATGCAATTTACAGCACACACTAATTTTGGTAGCATAATTATTAATGTGAAGTGTTTGTTGCTTGCTAAAGAACGTTTTTTTTTTTTATCAAAGTTGGTATGGGTACAGTTCTGCTTTATGTAATTTTTTTGTAAAATTATTGCAAAGATTCTTAATTGGAGATCCTACCAATAGCAGCACTTCCTATTGCAGCCTGGCATTGCTAAGCCATTACCTTAAAAATAACAACAGCATTGTCTGCAGTGTACATACCTTTAGTTGACCATTGGGCTGACAATTTCTAAAGGTTGGCAATTTTTTCCTCTCATATGTCTTTCATTAAATGTTTACTTTATAATTAAAATTATCTTTCCAAATTCAAACTCTACTTGTAATAATATTTTGTATACAATGTTCAATAGTGTGAAATAAAGTAGAGTATGAAGTAAGAAAAATCAATTAAAAATATGTAATCTTTTGGCAAGTCTCTTGCCGATGCTTCAGTATAATAACCAAATTACCCATAAAAAAATTGTAATGCAACCAATGACACAAATTAAGTAGAGAGCAACAAGAATATAACATTAATAAAAAAGCAAGCTGAAATATTTTATTACAAGAAGTATTAAGCAATATTGAGGTGACATCTAAAACCCCTGTGGTGAAAGCAGAGGAGTGTTAGATGGTTGAGTGGTCTTAATTTTCAATACCATAAAGATAGGTCTTTTTAATGGATTGTTATCTCCTAAGGCTTCCAATTCATTTACACATAGAAATTCATCACCCATCTGTTGTTTTTGCAGTTCCATCCATCTTAGCATGATATCAGTAGACATGCACTACAGTAAGATGCATCATTTGAGCTGCTTTGATGTTATGATGAAGGTGCTAAAAGCAGTTTCCTCAAAGCTTGTGTTATAGCCCAATAATAAACTGAATGTTTTTCATGGGGTAATTTTCACCAAAATACTCTATTGGTAATCTTTTGGGCATGTGGGGTTCTGGCAACATCTTTATTCATCCAAATTATGGATTTTCTACTTGTGTATGGTAGGTGAGCTCCCAATATGCTGTGCACCACAGTACCTGCTTATTTTCAAAATGTGAAATCAGCAAGGAGCTGACAAAAAGTTTAAATTCCTTCAATTTATATTCTGCGTCAAATCAGTGGTTCAGGGGTATCTGCTGGAAGAGCCTCAACTTTTACACTATTTGCTTATGTGGCAAAATATGTGGGAAATACATTGATTCTATCTATGGTGGCTAAGTCAAAAGCTAGGCAGTCAAGAATTTTTCATATCACACATAATAAAGTTATACAGCAATATTAACATACATATAATGTTTTAGCAAAGTAGCTAAATCTTCCTCATTTCTCACCAAGGCTCTATACTTCTGAGTCCGCCGGAGCTTGCATAGACCTAATAGAGAGAACACTGACCAACTCAAGAGTACACATGGCAGGCTGACAATTGCGAGCCAGGACCTTAGTGGTGTCTGCTTGATACACAAACTGCTTAATCTGAACTAGGTTGCACATGTCTTCCATGATCTATGTCTTCGACATAGGGGGTGTGTCTTGGTCCATAAAGATCTCTTTGGGAGAACCAGTCCATGTAAACATAGGAAACAATTCCCTGGCAGTCACTTTGGACAAGGTATTTATTAAAGTGTTACTAAACCCAGGACCCTGCGTTCACTATATCTGGTCTCCCGCAATACACAGAACAAGGGAGTGCAATTATTTTAGTAAATATAAACTGCTAAATACCTTTTCTCATCAGCAGTACATGGCAATCTTGTGACTTCTACCAGTGTCCAGCAGAGCACATCATAAAGCTTGTAGAAGGAGTCTTCATTTTGTTATAGGAGCATGCAGAACCCCTGACCTCTGTCTAGACAGTGTTGATTGGCCCTGTGCTGATCACATGCACTCTCCCAAGGAAAAAAAAACTCTTTAGTAATACGCACCATACTGAGCATGTGCAGAGTGACTCCACCATATGTTTTATCAGGAGATAAGAGGCGGACACTGGAAGAAGGGGAGGATCAGATAAGTCTGGATCAAACAGCTTTTTCACACAATGCAGAGCATTAACCCCTTAAGTTCCACAAGCATGCTTTACTGCATATACAAACTGATTTTACTGTTGTGGGTTTAGTAACACTTTAAGGAAATAGCCTTCATACCTCTGTTTAATATGACCTGGATGTCTCTAGTGGAGCATTTGGCACTGCAAGATCCCACGCTGGCACCCTCCTGAGAACAAATTGCTGTAATAAATGGGGTACCACAAAAGCCTGACACTGACAAAAGATTTCCTTATTTTGCATGATATGGTTATTTGCTGTACCAGGTCATACAGGTCTACAATGAGATTTTAGAATGGTTGCTAATTACCCAGCTATAAAGATGGATGGTGTCAGGCCTGGCACACGATTGAGCTTTTTTGGGGGAAGGGGACACTGCAGAGAAAACAGGTTCAAATAGACTAATTGGCTGTACTAACCTGAAAGCTGAAGTGAAAAAGATAATTTGTTTTTTCACCACTGTGCCATTTAACTGTCTATTGTTGCAGTTCTGAGAATCCTTGATCCTATTCCCTATAACTGAGGTACCATTTCAGTGCAACACTTTCAACCTGGTAAGCCCCCTGTCAGCTCAGGAACATCAATATATACCAATATAAAAATATATTGCCTTGAGAAATACAATGTCCAAACAGTTGTTAGGGAATTGTTTCAAATGTTCACCTGAGCAGTTTTTTTCCAAGGAAATTTTGAAGAACAAAAGCACATCTTTTATGTCACAGTTCATGGAACACGTGTGCATTTTGTTTCAGACTAACCACTTTATCTTTCGCACCACAGGAATTTGTACATTTCTGCTATGGGTCTGTTTATTTGGCAATAACTTTGTCATTAGAGATGAGGTTCAGGTTCGGACAGTTGTAGGATTCAGTCTGAACTTTGGCTGTTTGGCAAACTAAATGGGGTGTTCACCTGCCACTTCGGCTTCAGTAGAAGATTGTACATGTTATTTCCACTCAGGTCTCCTGGTATCTAGGAAGCCAGCAGCCACCAGGCTCATAGCAACAAGTGATGCATCCCTGGCCCCATGTTAGGAGATTCCTGGCCAGTAGCCTAATGTAAACAAAGGGGTGTGGGAATGCTGACTGATGTCACTGGCTAAATAAGGATGTGGCTATATTTAGCCATTGACATCAGCCAGCAATCTTCGCCACTTTGTTTACAATCCAGTTTCAGGTTTGGGGATTTCATGATGGAGGGGGGCATCTTTCTCTAAGACTGAGGATATATCTATATTGCTCGACATTGTGACTGATATGATTTTGTAAATAAAGGACTTGTCAAATGTGTGTGTATTTTTACAGTCACGTTTTGTGAATGAGCATTCACATAGGGGAGGGGGCAGATGGCTGAAGGTCCATTATCTTAAATGGGGCTCCCAGATGTTTTTGACACCGCAGACCCCACCACTTTCACTGGCCAAGGATGTGAAGAAGAGGTTCTTGTCCCCATCGAGATGGGGGCAAGGGTCTTTGCCAGGGACCTCCCCCTCAAGGGATCCTCCCCATGTTGATGGCATATGGCCTAGTATGTTCCAGGAAGGGGTGCACACTCCCCCCCTCTTTCCTAGCATTTGATAAAGTTCCAATAAGGGCTGCTCAGATATGATTTTGCTATGGATTTGGGGGAGATCTCATGTTTTTTGCGCATCCTACAATACAAGGCCCTTATCAAGGATAAGGGTCTGGTACTAATTGGGGGACCCAAACTGAAATAGAACATTGTGGGGTTTTTACCAAAAATCCATACCAGACTCTTTTGCTAGATAGTTTTCTTGTATTCATTTTTAGGGGACTTCATAAAAAATGGTGTGGGCCCCCATGATTCATACCAGACACTAATAGATTTTAAGGGGAAAACACACACAAAATTCATACCAGAGCCTTATCCGAGCATGCAGCCTGACTGGTCAATATACTGGCAGTATTTTGGGGCCCACTTATATTACCAGGAGCTTCTGGATACTGATAAGTCCCACTCATAGACCTCTATAACACCTGGGCACCTGGTTTACATGCTCATTTACCCCTTTGTAGTGGCCAGAAAGGCTGCATGCTCAATTAAGTGTAGATTTTAGGAGGACCATTTTTTTTCATGGGGTCCCCCTTAGCATTTATACCAAACCCTCATCTAGGAAAAAGGTCTGATACAGACAGGGCTGTCTTTAATACTGATTGGACCCTAGGCAAACATTTTCTTGACCCCCCCCCCCCCATGCAATTTCGCTCTCCACCTGCTCTGAGACAATTGAAAAATAGCAGCTAGACTCAAAATCAGTTTACTGCAGCAGATCAGGCAGTGATTTCGACTGGTTGTCAGAGCTTACAGCATACCATTACTGCTCACTGACTGATTGCTAGAAGTTACTGCACACACTACAGCTCGCTGATTAGTTGCTAGAGGTTTTTGCACATCTTTACCGCTCACTGATTGCTTGCTAACAGTTGCTACACATTATTACCGCTCACTGATTGGCTGCTATAGGTTACTGTGCATCATTACCACTTACTTTATGGTTGCTAAAGGTTATAGCACATCATTATGACTCACTTTATTGATAACCTCTGCACCTCAACCCTAACCCAACCTGCCCACTCCAACCCCCCCCAACCTTAACTTTACATGCCTGTTCTGCTTCCCTACCTCTGTACATCCCCTCCTTTC